>NC_041733.1:25999469-26302500 GCF_004115215.2 Ornithorhynchus anatinus | reverse complement strand
TTCAACAGGCATAATCCCTGCCCACAATGAGCTTACAGTCTACAGGGGCATGCAGAAATTAAAATAAATTACTGATAGGGGAAATAGTAGAGCACAAGGTTATTTACATATAAGTACTGTGAGGCTGGGGAGAGTATCAACGTATTTAAGGGGTACACAGCCAAATGCATAGTCCAGTCAGCACAGAGGAGAGGGCAGATGGGGAAAATAAGGGACTTAGTGAGGAAGGCCTTGGAGGAGAGGTTATTTTAGGAGGGCTTTGAAGATGGAGAGAGTGGTGGACTGACATATATGAAGGGGGAGGGAGTTCCAGGCCCAAGGAAGGATGTGGGCATAGGGTCGATGGTGAGATAGATAAGTATATAGTGAGTAGTTTGGGCATTAAAGGAGTGAAGTGTTGGCTAGACAGGAAAACATCGCAAGATTTTTAGTGTACTTTTAAAGCTGCTACTATATGTTTGAGTTGCAACCACAGACAAAAGTAGTGGTAGAGCACTGCATTCACTTTCCTAAATCTTCTGTTTTATAAATCAGTTTAGACTTTTCTTTCCAAATCAGCAGAGGAAAGTGTCATTCACTGAGAAGTAGGCATATAGCTACTAGTGGGCTGATACTGAAACCTTTCCCACCCAGATAAATGAAAGTATATTCTCTGGTTTACATAGACTAGATCTTGAAATGACAAGCCAGAGAAGAGTTAGAAATAGGCTATTCTTTCAGTAATGATTTTATCAATCAGGAATTCTCAATTCTGATTACTTCGAGATGTGTTCCCCAAGGCCTAACATGCAGAGTGAAATAAATGTTCTCTCTTTGCTTGATAAGACACTCTAAAAATTTTAAATTTTTGCATGGATAGTCAGTGATCCATATCTCTGCTGCACTGATCCAGTAGAAACATATTTGTTATCGAATCTTCTTCATAGCACTTATATTCCTCAAATTAGGGAATATGATACAATCCTGGAGTCCTCTTAAAAGTGGCTTTTAATTAGCTCCCATTTTAGAGTGTAAACTCAAACATTTAACCCAAAGTTTCAATAAGATGAGGTCAAGTTCCATCATTTCCAATTGTCTTCTTTCATCCTGCCATCTGTAGGACCATTTTGTTGTATTTATTTTCTCGTAAATAAGCGAAGACAGACAGAAGCAGAAACTGACAAAGGAATCCAGTGTCCTCTCACTGCAACATCTGTCTCTATGCTATTGTTTTTCTTGTAAACATTACCTACTTTTTGAATGGCACCTAATTGGTGGCCTAACCTTACGTAAATTGTAGCAAAAGTTGTACTCCACTTCTGGGTTCTACTTGTAGCTCTCACCATTCTCCACTATAATACGTATTGATTAGCTCCTGACTTTTTGTTTGTGGTGGTGGTGTGATGCAGCCCCCCTGGATTCCTCTTTTCTTTCACTGATCCTTTCCCTGACACAGACAGAAAGTAGCATCAGTATTGTATTCTGACACATAGCAAAAGAGACTTTCCATCATGCTACACCTGGATTTCCATTTATTCTCTGCTCACTCGGCCCACTACACCATTCTCTTCTTGGATGTGCTCCCTTAGTCCTCCTTTCCATCACTAAGATTCGCTCGCTCAAGTCTTCTTACCCAATTTTTTCCAGGAGTTACTTTGCTGGCAATCCTACTGCCTTCTAAATCAGCTTCTACTTGCTTAATAGGAAGAGAACAGTTTGTCTTAAGCATGAATAGGGACAAAAACCTAGTGGACAAGAGAATACACCCCTCTCCCCAACCAAAGGCATTAAATCAGATCTTGACAGGAAACAAAGGTGTCATTTTGGGGGCATGTCGAGAGGTGGGCACGACCACTTTGCTCCGCTTCCCTGAAAGAGATGCTCATTCTTCAATTGACAGGTTTTACCGAGAGTCGAGTACTAGATTAACCACTTGAGAGGGCACCGGGAGGGGAAGTTGGGACCCAAGCCCCTAAAGAGCTTATAACGTTACAGACTCTAACTGATCTCTGTTGGTAAACTGTGGATTATATGACAGGAATTGATAGGTAATGTGGCAGGCATATTCCTGCTTCAAACAACCAATAATTTTGTAGAGAAGATGAGGGGAATGGAAGGAGGCTGTTTTTGCTCTGCAGCTTCTGAAGATGCCCTCTTTAGAGGCCACAGGTGGAGGGTCAGCTGACTATTTTCAGAAAGTGAAACTCTCGGGACTGTGCCCTGCCCTGCTCTCCCCTTCCCCCTATAAGTCCTGTGCATGGCCCTGTCAAGCCACTTCTGGGCTCAAAACAGAAAAGGGGGAAGCAATAAGACAACTGGATCTGCCCTTTCCCCCTCCTTCCAAAGCCATTCCTGAATAGAATCCAATTTTTCATCCATTCCATTGAAGCTATTTTGATTCCTTCCTTGCAGGAGGCTCAGCTTCTGCCCCCTCCACATGTAGGAGCTATAAACAGCAGTGGCAGCAGAGGGGTAAATTGGGGTTTGTCTTGCTCGCTGGCCATGAACCTCCTCTCATATTGGCTAAATTCTTGGAATCCACCCTCTTCTAAGCATTGTCTCCAGGCCCAACGAAACCAAACCCAGGTTCAATAGGGACTCAGGTCCAGATAGGATGACCCACACCACCCACCATGGCAGGCCTCTTTGGGCTGCCTCCCAAGTGGGAGGCAGGAAGGTGTGGCTGGCCAAGGAGCAACCCCAATACGGCAGACTGCAGCAGTTTAATCTCTTCTAGGTATTAGTGCAAGCATAGATGTATAAAAGTTAAGAGTCATCAGGCTTCCAAAAATTATACAGTAGGTAATTATGGTCGAGGGGACCAACTCCAGACCTTTGTGCTGGACCTGTGACCTCGGGAAAGTCACACGAGTTTGGGAGTCAGAGGTCATCTAATACCGGCTCCGCCACTTATCGGCTGTGTGACTTCGGACAATTCACTTAACTTCTCTGTGTCTCAGTTACTTCATTTGTAAAATGGGGATTAATAATAATAATGTTGGTATCTGTTAAGCGCTTACTATGTGCAGAGCACTGTTCTAAGAGCTGGGGTAGATTGAGGGTAATCAGGTTGTCCCACATGAGGCTCACAGTCTTAATCCCCATTTTACAGATGAGGTAACTGAGGCACAGAGAAGTTAAGTGACTTGCCCACAGTCACACAGCTGCCAAGTGGCAGAGCCGGGATTCGAACCCACAACCTCTGACTCCTAAGCCCGTGTTCTTTCTACTGAGCTACGCTGACTGTGAGCCCCAGGTGGGACAATGTGATAACCCTGTATATACCCCAATGCTTAGAACAGTGCTTGGCATCATCATTATTATACTTCAATTTCCTCATCTGGAAAATGGAGATTAAATCCCATTTCTCCCTCCCTCTTGGACTGTGAGAGCCATGTGGGTTAGGGGGCCATGTTCATTCTGCTTATACGCTATCTGCTGTAGCCCTTAGTACAGTGTTTGGCACATAGTAAGCGGTCAACAAATACCATTTGCTAAGTACCAAACTATTATCATTAGTATTAGTATTATTTTCTGAGAAGCTCTCTGTCCTCAGGATTATCTAGGATATTTTACTATCTTTCAAGATTTTAGTTCACTGCTCTGCACACAATAAGCACTCAAATAGCATTAAATGATTCGCTCTGTTCCAAGTGAGGTCCCCCTAGCCCAGTGACCGCAGAGAAATGGTGTTCTCTGGGCCAGTCCAGGGTCTCCTACTAACCGAGAGGTTCTGTGGGGTCTAACTGGAACTATAACCCATCCTGCCTCTTCCTACCCAGCCCAAACAAGATCAGAAATTCCAAAGGAACCAGGAACTGTGCAACCTCTCCAGGTTGTCTAGACTGAGAATTGTTGTATCCCAGAATGGATCTCCCTACCTCCACCCAGCTGGCTGCAGATTCGCCCAGAACCACCCTAATCCTAATCCAAATCCTCAGGGCCCGGAACGTGAAAGTAGCCCAGGTTCAGAGAGGCCAAAATCCACACCACCACACATGCGTGAGAGGAAAGGATATCGACCGGGATGGGGGATTGGAAACTCAAATATGAAAAAATAGTGTGGGCACTAAACCTAAAATGTGATTGGGGTCAACCCAATATTAGTGTCGGTTTCAAAAGCACGTCTACGCTAATACACTAATGAGAGGGGAATGTATAAAGTGAGCCTAAGGAGGCAATCCTTCCACTCAAAGAATTCCTAATCTAATGAGAGAGGCAATAGACAAAGAAAGGATAAAGATGAATGACAGCCTAAGTGAATGAGTAAATAAAATTAATAAGTAAAAAACCAATAAATTTATGAACAGGAAGATGGAAGAAATAATCAGGATATGGTTCCAGGAGGAAGTAGTTTTTTAGAGGGGCTTTGAAGATGGGGAGGGGAGAAGAAGGAGAGAGATGTGGGGATACTATTTGGTGAAGTCTAATTTGGAGGGCATCCTGGAAGGGGGAAGAACCTGAGCAGTATGTTGGAGGTGGGAAAGTTGAGATCAAAAGATAATGAGAAAATTCGTTTGACAAAAATAAAGAGCATGAGTTAAGGCTGAAAGGAAACAGGGAGATATCTAACAGCAAGTATTGAAACAGAGGTCAGGAGTTTTGTTTTATGTGAGGGGCAAAGAGAAACTACTGGAAATTTTTGAGGAAGAGGATAGTGTGCTCTGATAGGTGACCAAGCTGACTTAACTAGTTTGGAAGGAGCAACAAATCTTCCAGCCTCTTCGTTCTTGATCTCCTTTCCTTCAGAGCCAGAATCCTACCCGTTCCTGGAAAGCCAGTTTCTGCCCACCTAAGCCTCTATCCATCATCCCTAAACCCAGGATTTTCAGGCATCGAAGGGTCACACCCCCAATGTCAGTTTGGGTGTTATCATATGTCTTCATAAACCGAAGTCAAGGTTTAGGTTTTGGCAGCACATTTAAATGTATGTCCCGGGAGGACTCAACCAGAGCAGCAACGGATGGGGTTTAATTTTACATCAGGAGAAAGTGAGACTAGACCTGAAGGTGCTCCCCTTGGCCTCCCTAGTTTTGTTCAGAGAGATCACATAGACAACAGCTGGAGTTCATTATTTCATCCCTTACCCGTTGACTACTAGAAGTCCTTGTTCTTTTCCACTGAAGAAGCCCAGCACTGCCATAAAGAAAACATATCCCAGGATTCACCCACTGGGTCTGTTCTTTCGGAGCTTGTTTTGAGTCTTTAAAAAATAGTTTTCAAACCATTCATGAGATGAAAACAAAGGGCGGGGAACTATGAGAAAAACCAGCATTTGAGCCTATTTCACACTTTATCCTTTAACATTAATTCTCAGGGAGAAACAATATTTAAGAGCATTTGTCATCTCTCCAAACATAGCAAAGATTAAATAAGTTAGCATGGAACATTTGTGCACTTAAATTTGTTTTAAAGAGAGGATTTTTCTCTCAGAGGTATCATAATAGCTTTGTGATCTTGTAGTTGCTATGGTGCCTGCTTTTGTGTTGAATAATATAGACTTAGGTAAATCTACATAAGCTATATCTGCCCTAGGAGTCTAAAGCTATACTAGCATGTGTATCCTTATTTTAATTGAAGAAACATGGTCTAAGACCGAGCCATAGAATATAAATACTTATCCTCTGGAATCATCATGCTTTTCATGGTAGTTTCATTAAGCACCAAGAGAGTATGTTCTTCATTTTTCCCTAGCTAAACTTCTACTCCTTGCCAAAGAGCATTTTCTCCTTAATATTTTGTTAATGTTTTAAGAAAAAAATAGAATACATTTTCAGTATTTTTCAGATAATATAAAGCACAACCTTGTATTCTACTACATATGCATGTTTTCATTTTGATGAAAAGTAACATAATACTCTTCTTTCACCAACATTCGGTCTGTATTTGTGACCAAAAAATGATGTTTTAATATACAATAAAACTCCTGAAACTTACCACTGTATTGTTTCTCTGGCTTTTATCTCTTTTGCCTCTTAGAGCCTCAGCATTCCCTGGAATCCAGAATTATATTATCACCCCATTGGCCCCCCCAATTTCCTTTTGCTAAACTGACTAAAGCATGTTTCACTTTTCTGAAAATAATACAGTTCCAAGCGCTTTTCTTCATACCATTACTTTTCATAAAGAAGTTGCCAAAGAAACAGACTATTTGTAGTTCATCTGCACAATCTGGAAAGAGATTCTAAGTGCCCTCACCAATATTTCATACTCTCCAGTTGTTTGCTTTATCTCAGCAGGGATAACCAGGGTATAAGCCATTTCCAGATGAATGATAACTACATTCCAGGTTTCACAGAGGAGTGGACATTTTGTTATTCCTTACTGTATCTCATGATGTCCAAGATAACACCTAAGCCATGCAAACTTTTCCTCCCTTCTGGAAATTTAACCAACAATCAATAAGAAGCCTTATACCAGCTGGGAAAGTCACTATCATTTCAGAGGTGAAAGGGATGAGAGACACAGGAGCTTACAAATAGAAAAACCAGAACTATCCGTTTCTAAATGGTACTAATTTATCTATATGGCATTATTACGGTTCAAACAATATTCCACTCTCTCAGTGCTCAACAAAGCTAGAGTGACTTGTGCAGGCATTTCTGATTTTCTAACGGACTTCTTTCAAACAACTAGCTTTTGCAGGGAGTAGCTTGTATAGTTTAAGCTTGGGATTTCTCTTGGCTTGGAGCCAAAAACACTAGCAAATGTCTAAGGGATTCAGAATTGGCTTTAGCAGTCCCTGCAGATGTGCAAATTTTTAGACTGTATGCTATCTGCCCCTCTGGTTTCCAAAAAGGAAACAGAAACTTCCATTTCACAGGTAACAGCCACAACCTTATTTATTCACTGTTAATTGCCAGCAAATGTTTGGAGAGCTGGTATCCTGTTAATTCCTTTATCTATGGATCTCTAGCCAATCAAGCACATGCAACAGGAAGTTGCGCTTTTCTTCTCTTTACTATTCAAAATGATAAGCATAAGACCTTTCCCCCAACCCAAAATGGAGCTGTAGGTTTTCTTGGTTGCTGCACTACTAAGATTCACGTAGTATCCACCAGCATAAATCGAGATCCCCATTGGCTCCCATCCAGGTTCAATTCACTTTGTTCGCTTCCCATGTTGCTTGTTGACTGACAAGAGGACCATTTATGGCTTTCTAGTGTATCTACCCCTCAGTCTCTTAAATCAACATATCTGGAAAAACTTAGCTTTAGACCAGGGAGACAGGAAGCTTTCATAATAATGGCTTATTTCAACTTGCAACTGGGTTAAGCCTCTTCTGGAATACAAAAAGTGAGACCATGGAAATGAAATGCTCTTTTTTTTAAGGGAATATACTGATCCATTAGCTTTGTAATTACTTGAATATCAGAGGAGATACCAGCAACAGTTCTAGTGGCTTTAATTTGGCTTCTGAAACAATCTCATGTCCATTCTCATCTTTCTATTTTCAGTATAGTTCCTCTCCCATTTGGAGATGGAGTTTAAAGAGGAAAGAACTACCTTAAGGTGAAGAACCTGATATCTAGCACACTCTAGAGAAGTTTTCCCGTTCTCAAACAGTGCCCAGTGGTACATCACCATGCCAGAATTGCCTCAGTCCTCCTCAAGTACTGTGTAATAAAAATGAACTATAAAAAAAGAGGGACTACACAAAGGTTTGGGGGAACACACGGCTCAGAGAAAAAAGAAGTTTCATGTATTTGACAAGGAATCATCATTTTCAGTTACTTTGGGTCAACTGCAAGTATTTAGTAGGGTCAAGTGCATTTTACGGCATCCAATTGTTTATTCTGGTTTAATTCTAAAGGACTATTATGCAAATGCAAACCAATGTTTGCAGATATCTTGAGGCAAAGACTGAAATGAAAATATTTAGTAAAAGGCTATCCTGTGAAAATGCAGTAATAACAATAACACTTTTTTTTATTTGTGTAGTGCCTTTGTTCTTTGGGGCTCCAGTGTGCTTTGCAAACATTATCCCATTAATCAAAATAGCACATTCCTAGGCTAAAGAATTTTCAAGTGGCTGGTTAGTAATTTCAGCAGTTCCTCTTTGGAAATCGCACACTGATACTGTTACACTGTTTCAGCAAAACGAAATTGGAAAATAATAGTAATTATGGTATATGTTAAGCACTTACTATGTGCCGAGCACTGTTCTAAGCACTGAGCACTTTTCTAAGTGCTGAAACTGACTGGGTTTTCATCTTGTCACAAAACAACAACTTCATTAACCTATTTACCTCAGATTTCTCCTCAGTGCAGCTAAAGCCAAGAGTGGCTAATACCAGTGCCATGATCAATATTTTAAATTGCTTCCCTATAAAATTGATTTTACAAAATTACTGTTTTGCTATCAAGACTATCGGGGTTGCAAAGAAACCAATTTAACTGATTATTAAGTGATCCCTTTCTCTGCCCTGCTCTGGCTGCGGAGAGGGACAGCCAGGTTTGCCATAAAGTTGCTAACCTATTTTGGTTTTTTTGTGAGGGGCAGAGAGGGGAAAAAATAGAGAGTGTAAGGGAGAGAACAGGAATGAATTGAATTGTATATCCCCCTTCTCAGATTCAGAGTTCTGAGGACAACCTCCACTCCTGAACATCAGCTACTAATGTATAATTTCCAGAGGGGATGGTAAGAGGATAAGTTGGGGATATTGTCTGTCTGCTCTGCCCATGAAGAGTACAGTATGGCTTAGTGGAAAGAGCATGGGCTTGGGAGTCCGAGGTCCTGGGTTCGAATTCTGCTCCACTTGTCAGCTGTGTGACTTTGGGCAAGTCACAACTTCTCTGTGCCTCAGTTACTTCATCTGTAAAATGAGGATTAAGACTGTGAGCCCCAAGTGGGACAACCTGAACACCCTGTATCTACCCTAGTGCTTAGAACAGTGCTTGGCATATAGTAAGCACTTAAATAAAATTGTTATTATTACTTCCCCATCCACACACACGTGTATAGCAACCCTGCAGCTGGCTGATATTACAGCTCCTAGGAACAGCAGCACGTTCTGTCCTGAACCCAAGCAAAAAAGAAGCCAGGAGACAGCTATATTCCCCCTGCACCTGGGAAAATTACTCAGTGTGAAGGGGAGGAGAGAATGTAGGAGAAAACAGAGCCCATAGGTGCCAACTTTCCCAAGGAATTCCAACAGTAGGAATGATGCCATCTTGTTTCTCCCCACACCTACTGGGGCTGGATTCTTAGTCTCATTCATCCTAGGTCTCCAACAAGTCCTAAGAGCTCCCAAGTGGGGCTGAAAAGACCCCCTCTCTCCCCCCTCCCCGTCGCCCAGATTGGGTTTAACCCATTAACTCCATCATTCCCAAGCCCCATGGTCCCTGCTGTTCTAAAAACATCACAGACCCCAGAAGAGAGTGAAATGAAGTGCATCAGGCTAGTGTGCCACTTGGTTAAATTGGAGGGAAACTAGGTGCTTTTCCATTGGTTACAATCTCTTTTCACATTTACACAAAAGACTTATGGGTAATTGGAATCAAATAAAATCCAAGTTAAGCCAGATCCTGAAAGGGAATAGGAACTTGGGGAAATTTTCAGAAATGTAGAAGAGGATAAGAGTTTGTCTTGCTAGGTGATAAAAGGCCAAAAGTCCAGGCTGTTTCTTTTCTTAAAACATCTAGACTGAGGGATTGTAAAATAAGGAACACTTGTTTTAATGCAGTTCCTCAAAGGCAAAGACTAGGTTGCTATGGGAACCTTAGCTCTGAGTGTCCTGACTTTTGTGAATGTGTAAAACTTATGTAAGTGCATGTTTTGCTTTAACTACTAAGTATCCTTCAGGGTGAAATACAAACAACTGTCTTTTAAGTAAGCACACACTTTGGTAGCCTAACTCTACAGAAATGTAATATTTATGATTAAGAAGTTTATTCTCTGCAATTCAGTAATGTATTAAGTATAATATGTACTATTATATATATATATATATTTGATAGTATACTATGTAGTAAGTATACATAAATACATTTGTGGGTGGGAATATGCAAACACATGACTATAAGCTCCTTGTGGGGAGGGAATGTGCCTCCCAACTCTATTGCATTGTACTCTCGCAAGCACTTAGTACAGTGTTCTACACACAGTAAGAGTTCAATAAATACCACTGACTGATTCATTATTTTTTAAATTTATGGATTGGATGTGCTCCATTTTCCTAAAGAGGTGTGTATGAAATTGGTTAAAAAATAGAATGGAGAGTTCATTCACAATTAGTGTGGTTACTTTTTCAGGAAGATATACATTCTCAAAATCAATACTTTTGTTGAAAATAGTCTTTTTTACACATTTGTACTCCTAAGGAAAGAAGTCTCACTCTCGCCCCGCTCCCACTACCCCCTGTACACCCCTACAGAATTTTCTTCTTGAACTAACCAGGCTTTAGTTCTTGGCCCTAACATTACTGTTGTAATATTAAGAGTATTTATTTCTTCATGTAATTGAGTTTCTACTCTCAGATTTTTCTAAGTTTTTTCACACAAAATATATTCCATATAGGTGTACCCTGAGGTCTCGGATATGCTTTGATTTATATATTGAAATACAATTCTGCTGATGGTGGGTTTTTCTTCTAGAATTTAAACATTAGGCAGATGTCAGCCAACTTAGAAGATTTCATATGGCAAGAACAGTGTGTATACTTAGACAGGGAAAAAAAATCTAGCAGCAGAAAAAAGAAGAAAAAAGCAGAAAATCTAGCAGCAGAAAAACAAGAGCTCTATATGTTATCGGAACAAAATTTAGACGCTTTGAAGAAAATATGTATGAGCGTATAAGATTGACCTAAGATGACAGCTGTTTTACTTGTTTTAAATAAAAAGAATACATCTTTACTATTGAAGAGTTTGAAAGATGGCATGGTTCAATCCTTTTTGATATTTTTTACATTTTTTTTTTTACATTTTTTACATTTTTATTTCTTCCCCAGGACATATCAAAGGTTTTGTCCTTAAAATCCATCACTGGAAGGGTAAAGCCTTAGTCATACCTCTTTCTATTGCCTAACTATTAGGACTATGTTTTTGTTATGGTAAATAAGTATCTCTTAGAAGTTCAGAAGGTCCTTCGAGTAATCGTTCCCAAAGTCTCAGGAGAAAATAATCTCTTCCTTGCCTTTATATTTGACCTAGTTGATTCTTTTCTCCAAGAATCCTAGGACCAAGTAGGACAAGACAAGCTTTGTAACCAAGTTGGATGAGTTGGGCTGACTGTGGTTCCAAGAAAATGAGCAGCCTTTTCAAGAAGATGCTCTAGTGGAGGGAGAGAGATGTTCTGCACAATTAATGTTTGCGAGAGGGTCATTGAGTAGGTCAAATTTTAACTGGTGGCAATAGATCACTCAACAGCCAATGGTGAGTTGATGAAAGCATTTGATTGGCCTGTGCCATATGAACCCAGAAAGAGGAGACTTTTTTTTAACATGACAAAGAGGTAAAATGTTTGGGGAAAAGTCTCTAGAAATATTTATCAAATTGTAGCAGTTCTAAATATTCACTTTTTTTCTTGTACTGCCATTTTGAAATGATTCTTAGCCAACTTTTCATTCAAACTACCAAATGACAGTGTAAATCAGATTCAAACTAAAATAGTTGTGAACAAAATCAAGTTACTTATTACCAAGCTAATTCATGTTTTATCTGCTTCTGAAGCAGAGAGAAATACTTAAAGACACATATTCTCTGGGATATATGCTACAGTAATATCAATATTCATGTGCCCCAGCATTTAACTTGTTTGAATGCACTTTAGACCTTGGAGCTGATCTGTGTTCAATGTACTTTTGAAATGGACTCTTTTTACACATCCTTTGTGGGTATAAATTGCTGCTGCAAAGCAAAGGAATCTTGGGCTAATTCAATCCTGCCTGCTCTTCCAGCCTATTCCCTCTATCCTTCAGGCCTCTCATCATCTCTTTTTGTTTCTCCCTGCATTCAAGATTTTTTTAGCCCCACAGAAAATCATTTTAGACAGACAAGATCATTTGTAAGCAACATTTTGCTTCCACTGTACTTAACGTTGAAGGGGTTTGCATTTTCTGGTGCGGAATCATTCTCATCTTTGTGAATGATTTGCCCTTCTACTCTTCTTTTGCTCCTACCAAATTTGGATTTTTACTCAATTTCAGAGTCCTTTTTAATTAGAAAATTCAACCAAAATATCCTGAGAGCTGAGCTTTTCATAGAACAAGGATATTCTTCTTACAGCCAGTTGAAAGTAAAACAACAATATCTAGTACAGTAATGAGATGACTTCTTCTGATTGGTATTTTATCCTTCTCCTGTTACCTCGCATTACCCTATTTGCCCTTCTACTATAACTAGGCAATAGGCTGATGGCTTCAAAGATTTTTCTAGAAAAACCTCCAAATCCTTTACCACTGTCTTCTCCTAAAGGACTTTCCTATTCACATCAGTACATTTTCTATTTTGGTCTTACAATTAGTTAGGTAAAGCTACACTGCTCTCATACAAAAAAAAAAAAATCAGGGCCTTGTCTACTTGACCTTATAATCTAATGATGAAACACAATTAGACAGTGCAATCAACTCACTGCTGGCTTAACCCCTTCACTGCTGCTCATATCCCATTAGCAGTGTCAACGCACCATCTTTTCAATGAATTGAATATCCGGTTACAACATCCTGGTTTCCTTACCTTAATTACAACTTTATATAGAAACTGATAAAGGTTTTCCTCCATATAATCAGCTAATATTTTTCATTAAATATCAAACCTTCCTAGAAGGAGCCCAGAACTGTTGAAAGTTAATTTCAATTAATTACATTTCAATACCACCCTCAAAATTGATATCGAAGTAATAAATCATTCAACTTTATTGATTCCCATTCCTTACCTGATATAGAAAAACAATCTTCTCAACATCCCTCAGTGTACACAAAACGCACACCAAACTGATATAGAAAAACAATCTTCCCAACATCCCTCAGTGTACAGAAAAACGCACACCAAACTGAAGATGTCAAATTACTCAGGGAGAAATTTTGAGGCCATTCTTCATTGATAAATATTAAAATCCACAAGAAAAGCATTCAATTTTATTTTGAAGCATTCTGGTGGAAAAACCTGAAAGCGCATTGCTAAAATGTGGTGATCCTTTTTCCCTTCTTAGCATTTTGGCTTTTGCTTCAAGTATACAAAACTCAGATTTACTGAGTTACTTTCATCACACTTTCAACTGTAAATTAAAGATACACCAGTGAAAAAGACCTCAATATTTGTTCTCTCCATTTTGGGGGCTGACTGGTTCATTTATGAATTAGGGCTAGACCTGCCTGAATAGCTGAGAATGAATGTTCCACAAAGTGTGGATTTACTTTTACTAAATCCTTTAAGTATTAAAGCTCTTCACACCATTTGGTCTTGAACTGATCCAATAGGGAGGTGTAGACCCTAGTGACAATAAAGAGCCATCTGGCAAAGTGAACTCAAGGCAAACAATGACAAGCAGAAGTGAAAAGAATTGCAATGATTTCCACAAACATGTGAAATACTATAAACTGTGTGACTTAGCAGCTTCCTTCCTAGGCAAGTAAACAAATGCAACATGTCTGCTGTGTTGTGTGCCATTCTGTTTCTGTGAGAGGAGTACACACCAACCCCCCAACATTTGCATTTAGCTTAAAAAAAAATGCAGATTGGCAGACAAAAAAAATAAGAACTCACCAGACGTCACTTTTCCTTGGCTCTTTACTGTCAGGGTGATGTACTGGAAGTCTTTATTTCTTTCAGCTTGGGCCTCTCAGTGGTTCATTCTCCTTCCAGCCTGTTCTCATGCCTTTCTCATCACCTGCTGAGGCCTTGATCATGGACAGGGCAGACAAGCAGCAGGGGACAATTAGAGAAGAGTTCAGGCTTTGATCATTTGACCATATGTGAATACAACAGCTGACCACATGTTTTAAAAGACAACTAACTTAAAAGTATAAAAAAATCACAAAGCAAGCATAGATACTGAAATTTACATTTTAATTATCTAGCACAATGCTGTATTCAACTTTTGCAAAATATTTAATATACAAAAATACATCTTGTCCCCAGTACCCCCTCTCTCACCCTCTCCCTCAACTCCCCCTTGGGAGGGGAATGCACTTTTCTACTTCTCCATTCTTCCCCCCTTCTTCTGCCCCTCCACCATCCCCCCCAAAAAAGTGTCCCTTTTCAATGAAACGTTCAAACACTCTGGAAGGCTTAAATAAATCCTAGCGGTATATTTTAAAATCTGCCCATAACTGTAAAGAAGTTGGCACAATTGTAAAAAGATTAGATTTAAACTTGACAAGCCTCATTTAATTAAAATTAAATTTTAACAAAAAGTTTCTGTAATAAGAATGTGAAGTTGGATTAATCAAAGACAAAAGAACATTAAGTGTTTTCATTAGCTTCCCTGCGATTTCTTATAACTTGTGCCCATTCTTAAACTATGAAACCAAACAAAATGCATAAATACTTATTGTAGTTAATTGAAATATTCTCAACATTACTTAGGTTAAAGATCATCTCTCCATACCCACTGTCCAGTTTTTTGAGGTTTAATCACTGTTATTTCCATCAGACTATTGAAGTTTCTTCACTTTGGTATTTTGGCTTTAACATAGCACAGCTGAATTTATTTCCTTCTGACTAGTTAAACCATGAATACATGACCAGACAGTGTAGAGAGCTTTATTGTTCAGTGTTTTTGTATACAATAGATGATTTATCATCATTTGTGGAGATATAGCATCCTACTTATCTTCTGCACCTACTAAGTAATTAACATATTCATGAAATGGTTATTTACTCTCAAATAGGAGGATAATAGAAAAATAACACTAATTGTTTTGACAGCAGTTTACTTAAGAGTTATCTGGGGGAACAAATGTTTCTTTTGTAGTACTAAGAGGACGAAAATGCCCTCTCTTTTTGTAAACATTTATCTATGAATTAAGCTTATTTTTCTTGTTTCTTATGAACAATGCCAAGGAACTTCTGGATGAAAAAAAAAATCATTAAAATGTATCCAGTTTAGTTAGAATTTTTTTTACAGTATTCCCATTGATTCCCCCCCCCCCCCTTGATAAGAGACTTTGGTAAAATGATCACACTGAACATTACTCTCAATCATGATTTTTATTACAAGTGTGGTTACCGTTCAAGGCATTTTTACATATATTCATATATATCTGTTTCATAGATTTATTTTAGTTCCTTGTAAAAAAAAATCTGTGTTTAATTTTCTATCTTAAGATTGAACTGAACCGAACTGAATTTATATCCTTTGCAGGAAGAGCCTCGGGCACAGGATTTCTCATTTTAGAGACGACACATTTTTATTTTGAAATAATTTATTTTCAGGGCTCTCCAAGTTAGGAAATAATACCTCATATAAAACAATGTTTTAAAGAATCATTCTTCTCCTAAATCGAAATGTCCATGTCCTGCAATAATTTTGAAATATTTTATGTTCAATGATCATAACGCACTAAATTGGACATTATATTGGCTGCTCTTTGCTGTTTAGTACTTCCAGATTGAGCCAGATAGCCAAAAGTCTACTAATCACTTTAATTTTCCCTATAAACTTCTCATCTTTTTTTTTTTCTGGAGCCTTCTACTAAATGAGCCCCACAATTACCTTTTATAGTATGAAAGAGAAACAGCCCCTACTAATAATAACTTGCAGCCAGATAGAGACCAAGTTTCACCCTTAAAGAGTCAGATGATTTTCATCGTAGGTTATTTGTCTCTGGTTCTCTAGAATCATTTCAATATACTTAATTCTTTCCACCAAATCACACTAAATCCTATGTTTACAAATTGGGGGGTGCTTTTAAAAATGATGTAGATGACAGTCAAATGATACTTGCTCCAGTTGCCACACTCTTGGGGTTACAGTCACAAAACACCCCCGACCCTATTCTTGTGAAAGGGGATGAGGGCAGAGTCCAGCACCCAACCCACACCTGGAGGGAGCTAGTAGCCAAAAAATTCCCGGCATCAGCCCTGCCAGCACCTTGCGGAAAGAATAGGTGCAGATCCCAGGCCAAGTGTAGCGTGATCCAGAGACAGTCTGGTTGCCGGATCTGGGTACGTAATAACTTGCCCCTGCATCAGGTACACTCTTCAAACCAGCCCCTCTACATGCAGAGTCCAAGAGGCCTGGTTCCAGTTATCCCGCACCATCCTGCCCACTGGGGTCACCATCATCTGAGGCCTGGGAGTCCCCCTCAACCCTGCTGCCACTTGTGTGATGGGAAGAGCGCCTTGGGGAAGCAGCATGGTGGAGTCGATAGAGCATGGGCCTGGGAGACAGAAGATCATGGGTTCTAATCCTGGTTCTGCCCCTTGTCTGCTGTGTGACCTTGGGCGATTCACTCCACTTCCTTGTGCCTCAGTTCCCTCATCTGTAAAATGGGGTTTGAGAGTTTGAGCCCCATGTGGGACCGGGACTGTGTCCAATCCGATTTGCTTGTAACTATCCCAGCGCTTAGTATAGTGCCTGACATATAGTAAGCATTTAACAAAAACCACAATTATTAAAAGGCAACTCCCACAAACTGACAGCCCTAAGGAACCAACCACACCTTAAAACATGAGCTCACCCATGTGCTGCAGGGAAAACCCAAAGGAGGAGAGATTTGGGAGGCCAAATTCTCCTAGGGTCAGGACAACCTCACCTGCCACTCATCCTGGGGGCCTCCCCACCCCTACCAAAGAATAGGATCCTGGAAGCAGTCCCACCCCAGAGGGTCATAGGAAGAGGATAGAGTTGGCCTTGGGTTCAAGTCACCAGCTTTGAAAATCCCCTCTCTTCGGACTGTAAATGCCCAACACTAAGCTGGTACTCCTTAGGTCAGATAAGGCTTCTCTATGACAAAAATACCTCTAAATCACACATAGGTATCCATCTGTTCCTTGAGGTCTTCAAAGCAGGAGATTCTATAACCTCCCTTGATGGGCAGCTCTAGTGTTGGCCAGTTTGACTCGCTAAACATGTCCACCAAAGCAGCACGGAATAGTGGATAGAGCACGAACCTGGGAGTCAGAAGGTCTTGGGTTTTAACCTCAGTTCCACCGCTCTTCTGCTCTGTGACCTTGAACAAGTCACTTCACTTCCCTGGGCCTCAGTTACCTTATCTGTAAAATGGGATCTGAAACTGTGAGTTCCACATGGGACAGGGACTGTGTCTGACCTGATTTGCTTGTATCCACCCCAGCACTTAGCAAAGTGCTTGGCACATAGTAAGTGCTTAACAAATACCACAGTTATTATTAGATCTGTGGTGTTGATCTCAATCTACATGGGGAGGGCCTCACCCTAGATATAAACCCAAATTTACCAGGGGTTGGGCTGGACAGATGGGACCAATATCTTTGGAGACTTTCATTCATTCATTCATTCATTCATTCAGTTGCATTTACTGAGCACTTACTCTGTGCAGAGCACTGTACTAAGCTCTTGGGAGAGTACAGTACAAAAATAAACAGCCACATTCTCTGCCCACAACGAGCTCACCCAAGTACCTCCAGTCTCACTCATAAATCGGCTCCAGAATCCCTGGAATCAATATGGGTCTTTGGTTGGCAAAACGTATTTCAGACCCTTTCTCCCTAACCCCGACCTCTCTGCATCCCCGATTCCCAGAATACAAACAAGCTGGCAGTGAGGCAAGGTAGAGAGCAGAGGGTCTGCAGCACCTGGGGAGCAACTGTCCCTCAGAAGTCTTCCAGTCCAATCTACGATGACCAGATCCCTAAGTAGGGTGGCCATCGGTGGCCCCATGAACCCCAGACAACGCTACCAAAGACATATGCGTTATGCACACAGTGAAATGCAATGACATCACACGTGCCATTTTCCAGAATTTATGCGACCTCAGAATATTTGTCTGGGGAGACCCCTGATTCTCCCCCACCCACACACACTCTTTCTCCAGCACCTTCTCCAGACCCTCCTAAGTCTGTATAAACTCTGGCTCCATGTCTCAGCCACATGCTTACTATAGTGTTCTGCACACAGTAAGCATTCATTAAATAGCATCGATTGGTTCTAGAAACAGTTTTTCTACAGACTTATACCTTTCTAATCTCCAGTCTCCCCTCCTGCCCCCGACCCCACAGGCCATTTAGTCAATAAATTTTCAGAAGAAAATAGTCCAAAACATTATTTCAGTTTGTTTCAGATGGAGTGATGCCACTCTAGAAGATAAAGCAAAATGGAATATTTCTGAATTCAAGACATTTCACTACTGCAGAATTGCAAATGGTTCATATGACACACTATGTTACTTGGTAAGTTTTCCTTAGTGATGACAGCAGTGCTGTTGATTGATGTGCGAGGCAGCTTATCCAAAGCAAACGATTGCAAAATAGATTTCTTTAAAACAGATTTATGGCACATTTAGGGAGGCAAGCAGCAATAAGCAGGCCTTGGTTGATAGAAATTGGGGAAATTTGGGCAAGCAACTTTCCTTTCCTGCTTGGCCTATTCCTGGAATTGGAGTTTAGGGCTCTTAAGTCTTCTTCCAGCTTGTGCCGCTGGTACACCGGGCATTGGGATGACCACAGAAAAGCACACATAAAGTCACATGTGTTAACGCCAAGCACTCAACTCAGGGCCTCAGGCTAAAGGGGGTGAAAGCAAAATAGGACAGGAGGGCAATGCCTCATTCTTACCTCTCCCACTATGCCCTCTTGCTCAGGCCCTCCTTTCTGCCTGGACATCACATCCAGCAGGCCACTGCTCTCCCCACTTTCAAAGCCCTTCTGAAACAATATTCCTTCTATTAGGTCTTCCCTGATTTAACTTTCATTTTCCCCATGTATCAATTTTTGTTTTGCCAGTGCTGAATTCTGGTCCATTCCCGTATATTTTCACTGTGTATGTTTTAAAGTCAAAAACTAGTTTGACCAATTTGAATTTTTTTATCCACCTAATTTTCTGTGTAAGCTCGCACTTCAAAGGACTCTGCTAATGAGATTCCTAGATCCATAATTTACTCATCTTCTAAACAATCTGGATTTTTGCCCAATTATTTGTGTTAGTTTAGACATAGTTCCAAAATAGTATTCTAATTCCCAATTGTGCTTTTCCAAGATAAGCAATGGAGCAGAAAATAAAAATACAAATGGGATGTTTTTGTTCTTGGCTTACAAAGTCTTTCTCTCCTGCAGACTAATTAGCAGCTATAAAAATTAAATCAAATACTGTGGGTAATTATCAGCAAACTTCCACATTTTGCATCCTGAACTGGAGAGATGAATGGCCGTGCATTTATGACCTTTCCCAAGGGAGACTAACAAGAGTTTTTCTTTAACAAAATTTAAGTGTCTGGGGAGACAGGATGCCTTAATATTTTATACTAAATAAAACTCAGGTACATTAAATATTAGACCTACAGAGAAGCAGCGTGGCTCAGTGGAAAGAGCCTGGGCTTTGGAGTCAGAGGTCATGAGTTCGAATCCCAGCCCTGCCACTTGTCAGCTGTGTGACTGTGGGCAAGTCACTTAACTTCTCTGTGCCTCAGTTCCCTCATCTGTAAAATGGGGATGAAGACTGTGAGCCCCATGTGGGACAACCTGATTCCCCTGTGTCTACCCCAGCGCGTAGAACAGTGCTCTGCACATAGTAAGCGCTTAACAAATACCAACATTATTATTACCTAAATGTTGTTAGACATGTAAACAGTTTATGATTTTTCCCTTTTTCCTGTTATGTTCTAAATGGATCTGCATAGATAATTAGGATACATTTACTGCTAAAAGAATTGGAAGAACAGAAAATACTATGGCTGCTGTCTCTACTCTCCCTTGCAAATTTCCTCTTTTTCCCTCCTCCCCCGCCCTTCACCATCCTAGTCATGTTTCCAGCTTCCAAGTCAAGTTGACTTGGAGTCATCTGGACTCCTCACTCTCATATCCAGTCTGCCATTAACAACTATTAAAAGTAATAATAATTATTGGGTACCCACCAGGTGCAATAAGCCCCAGGGGAGTACAAAATAGAGATGTGACATATTCTAATAATAATAATAATAATGGCATTTGTTAAGCACTTACTATGTGCCAAGCACTGTTCTAAGCAGTGGGGGAGATACAAGGCAGTCAGGTTGTCCCATGTGGAGCTCACAGTCTTAATCCCCATTTTACAGCTGAGGTAATAATAATAATAATAATGTTGGTATTTGTTAAGCGCTTACTAGGTGCACAGCACTGTTCTAAGCGCTGGGGTAGATACAGGGTCATCAGGTTGTCCCAAGTGAGGGTCACAGTTAATCCCCATTTTACAGATGAGGTAACTGAGGCACAGAGAAGTTAAGTGATTTGCCCAAGGTCACACAGCAGACAAATGGCAGAGTTGGGATTAGAACCCATGTCCTCTGAATCCCAAGCCCGTGCTCTTTCCACTAAGCCACGCTGCTTCTCTGCCCACAAGGTGCATACACTCTAATATGGGTGACCTAGATAAAAATGGATTCTAATATTCTGGAGCTGTGAGTGAGACAGGAGCAAGTTTTCCAGATTTCAGGACCAAAAGGGAAATGGAATGAAATATCAATCATTCAATCATATTTATTAAGTACTTACTGTGTGCAGAGCAATGTACTAAGTGCTTAGGAGAGTACAATGTAACAAAATTGATAGACACTTTCCCTGCCTGCTACGAGCTTACAATCTAGATAGATTCAATAGACACAATAGATGAATAAAGTCAGAGAGAAAATGTTCATTCTTCCTTCTTCTTAGACTGGGAGCCCCAGCAGCATGACCTAGTGGAAGAACCACAGGCCTGGGAGTCAGAGGTCCTGGGTTCTAATTCTGAATCTACCACTTGAATGCTAGAGGACCTTTCCTCTCCCTCCAAACTGCTACTGTACCGATCCAAGCACTTATCCTAACCCACACTGACTGCTGCATCAGCCTCCTTACTGACCTCCCAACCTCCGCTCTCTCCCCCAGCCTGTCCACACTTGGCTCTGCTGCCCTGATCATTTTTCTAAAAAATGCTCAATCTACATCTCCCCGTTCAAGAACTTCCAGTGGTTGCCCATCCATCTCTGCATCAAACTCCCTATCATCAGCTCTGAAGCACTAAACCAGCTTTCCTACTGATTTCCTACTATAACCCAGCCTGTACATTTCACTCCTCTAATGCCAACCCACACACTGTATCTCAATCTCATCTATCTCACTGACAACCCCTATCCATGTCCTCTCTCTCGCCTGGAACTCCTTCCCCTTCATTTCTGGCAGACCACAACTATTGACACCTTCAAAGTCTATTAAAGCCCTCATTTCCCCACTCCCCTCTCCCTTCTGCTTCATCCTCGCGCTTGGCTCTGTACCCTTTACATACTTGATATTCATCCCACCCTAAGGTCCACAGCACTTACGTACAAGTCCGTAATTTATTTTAAAGTCTGTCTCCCCCTCTGGACAGTAAGCTCCTGGTGGGCAGGAAACATTTCTACCAACTCGGTTAAACTGAACTCTCCCAAGTGCTTAATACAGTGCTCTGCATACAGTAAGTGCTCAAGAAATACCATTAATTGATCTCACTTCCTCCTGACGTCATGCTCTGAGTTGGCATCCCCACACCGCCCCAACAGATCCAGCCAGGCTTGCTTCAAGTACGGGGTTCCCAGGACAAAATTTCTGGCCATCCTACTCAGGGTAGGACATCTGATCACATTAGGCATATGGGAAGCAACCCGACCTAGTGTATAGAGCACTGGCTTAGGAGTCAGAGGACCTGAGTTCTAATCCTGACTCTGCCACTTGTCTGCTGTGTGATCTTAGCCAAATCACTTAAATTATCCGTGCTCCAGCTACCTCATCTGTAAAACGGAGATTAAGACTATGAGCCTCATGTTGGGCGGGGACTGTCTCCAACCTGATTGGTTTGTATCTCTACTAGCAATTAGTACAGTGCCTGACACATAGTAAGCACTTAAATGCCATGGAAAAAAAAATCTAAACCTGTGCTGTTTGCTCCAGCCACTAAGCTTCACCTTCTTCCACCCTCAAGGCACTGTAAATAGCTATTCCTTCTTCTGTGAATGTTCTCATACCACAATTTGTTCCCTTTTATAATCTCTTTTAAAGGCTAACCTCTCCTAGGAAGCTGGAGACAAATCCCTGCTTTCTCATCATGGATTCTCAATCTGTACTATTTATCAGGCAAGTGCCCTGTGCAGAGCACTGAGCAGTTGAGGAAACTGCACATATCTTCACGGCGTTTACAAACTAGGGAGGGAGGGGAAATTATACACAAATATTTCAGGGGGAAGAGGAGTTCAGTTTTAGAAATATTGAACTTGACGTGTCCATGGGACATCCATTGAGCTTGAAGAGAATATATGGAATTAAGGTTAGCAAGGTAGATTTGGTAAACCTTCTCCTCCACCTATGTATCCCATTGCAATTGACAATTCCACTAGCCTTCCTGTCTCTGAAGCCAGAGATCTTGGGCTTTTCCTTGACTCCTTCTTCTCTTTGATTCCCCCATAATCAGTCTGTCCCCAAATCCTCCCAAACATTTCTAGGATCTAAGACAAGACCCTTTACTCTCCATCCCAACAATACAACCTTGGTCCAGGTCATTCATTCAATCATATTTTTTGAACACTTACTGTGTGCGGAGCACTGTACTATGTTTGGGAGAGCGCTTAGTACAATAACAACAGACACATTCTCAAAATGACATATCCTGACTTGATTACTCCTTCAGTCTCACTTGTCTCCCTGCTTCCATCTCTTCGTCCTATGGTCCATACTTCACCTCAGTGACCAAATCATTTTTCTAAAATGTCATTCTGTAAGCATTTTCTTAATAAAATAATAATAATTGTGGTATTGTGTTGAGTGCTCACTATGTGCCAGGCACTGTACTAAACATTGGGGTGTATAGAAGCAAATAGGGATGAACACAGTCCGTGTCCCACATGGGGCTCAGTCTCAATCCTCATTTTACAGATGAGATAACTGAGGCAGAGACACGAATTGACTTGCTCAAGGTCACACAACGGACTAGCGGAAGAAGCAGGATTAGAACCCATGACCTTCTGACTCCTAGGCCCAACCTCTATCCACTCTCCATGTTGCTTCTCAAAAAAATCTCCATCCGTTGGTTACCCATTTCCTCTTTGCATCCAGCAATAATGCCTGGCCTCCAGATACCCAATCAGCATTATTCCTCTAATTTAATTCATTGACCTTATTTATTGAGCACTCATTGTGTGCAGAGCACTGTACTAAATGCTTGGAAGAGCAACATAACAGAGTTGGTAGACATGTTCCCTGCCCACAAGTTTACAGTCTAGAGGAGAAAACATAAGTATGTCAATAAATTATAGATACGTACATAAATTCTGTGGGCTTGAGGGAGGGGGGGGAATAAAAGGGGCAAAATCCAAGTGCAGGGTCTATACAGAACAGAGTAGGAGAAGAGGAGGAGGAGAAGAGAAGAGGAAACAAGGGCCTAGTTGGGGAAGGCCTCTTGGAGGAGATGGAGGAGGGTTTGAAGGTGGGGAGAGTGATCACTGATTATCTCCTTTGTTTCATCCACTCTCTTCTCCCACTGCATCCCAGCTTCATTCCTTTCCAACTAACCTGCTCCCTTGGTCTTGTTCTCATCTCTCACACCATGTCCCCCTTGATCAAGCCTTTAATTCTCCAACCTTTAATTCTCAACCTCCTTCAAATTCAACAGGCCACTTCTCTTCCCATCTCCAAATCCTCCAGGTGGTCTTCCCAGAAAAGTTTCCATGTTCTCCAGGTTATGGCCTCCCAAACATCAACTCAGAACTTCTGCAGCAACTATGGACTTGTGAAATCTTCATTCCTCAAACCAACCTACTCACTATGCCTAATTCTTTTCTCTTCTACTAACCTCTTCCTCGTGCCCTCCCCCTTGCCCAGAACCCTCTCCTACTTCATATCAGTCAGACCATAGCTCTCAGAAACCCTTTAAAGCCTTTCTGAAACAATGTCTTCTCTCCAAATTAATGGTATTTGAGTGACTACTGTGTGCAGAGCACTACCCTAAGTGCTTGGAAGAGTACAATTGGTAGATTAGCGTGGCTCAGTGGAAAGAGCACGGGCTTTGGAGTCAGAGGTCATGGGTTCAAATCCCAGCTCGGCCACTTGTCAGCTGTGTGACTTTGGGCAAGTCACTTCACTTCTCGGTGCCTCAGTTCCCTCATCTGTAAAATGGGGATTAAGACTGTGAGCCCCACGTGGGACAACCTGATTCCCCTGTGTCTACCCCAGCGCTTAGAACAGTGCTCGGCACATAGTAAGCGCTTAACAAATACCAACATTATTATTATTATTAGATAAGCAATGAGAAGTGCCTAGTAGATAGAGAACAGGCCCGGGCATAAGAGAACTTGAGTTCTAATCCCAACTATGCCACTTGTCTGCTGTGTAATCTTGGACAAGTCACCTAACTTCTCTGTGCCTCAGTTACCTCATCTGTAAAATGGGAATTAAGACAGAGTCCCATGTGGGTCATGGGCCGTGCCAACCTGACTAGCTTGTACCTACCCAAATGCTTAGTACAGTGCCTGGCACATAATAAGTGTTTAATGAATACCATTTTCAAAAAAAATATGATCCCTGTCCTCGAGGAGTTTATAGTCTAGTCAGAGAGACAGACACTGAGATAAATTACAGACAGGGGAAGTTTACTGGGATATGTACAGAAGTGCTGTGGGGTTGGGGTAGGGTAGGTTCTTGAGAGGTGCAAATTTAATTGTGCAAGGGAGAGCAAATAGGGTGGGAGAGTGAGGGGTTATTCAGGGAAGGCCTCATGGAAGAGATATGACTTCAGCAGGGCTTTGAAGATGGGGAAAGTAGTGGTCTGTCGGATATGTAGGGGGAGAGCCTTCCAGGCCAGAGGGAGGACATGAGCAAGGGGGTTGGTCGGCTGCAAAACAGACAACTTTGAGGTACAGTGAGTAGGTTTATGGTCCCCAGTTTCTAATCTCCCAGGAATACATCCCCTCCAACTGCTCCTTCAGCAATCCTGCATCACTTGTAGCGCTTAATACAGGGCTCAATAAATACGATTAATTTGATTTAAAAACTCCATAATTATGGTATTTGTTAAGCACTTACTCTGTGGCACATCTCCTCCAAGAAGCCTTCATTGTCTGAACCCTCCTCTCCTCTTCTCCTACTCCCTTTTGCGTCACCCTGACTCGCTCCCTTCACTTATCCTCCCTCCCATCCCCACAGCTCATGTGTATGTATATATCTGTAATTTATCATATTGATTTATTTATATATATAGGCATATATATATATATATATATGTTTGTTTCCCCCTTTAGACTATGAGCTCACTGAGGGCAGGGAATGTGTCTGTTATACTCTCCCAAGTGCTTAGTACAGTGTTTTGCACACAGTAAGCACTCAATAAATACAATTGAATGAATGAATGACTGTGCTCAATACTGGAGTAGGTACATTACAATCAGATCAGACGGAGTCTCTGTTCCATATGGGGCTCACAGCCTAAAGGGGAAGGAGAGGGTCACTCCCAAGCATCCATGCACTTCTGTACATATAACGTATATCCTACTGCTTCAGTAATGACTCATACCATATCCACTTTTCCTTTGTCCTCCAATCTAGCTATCAGTTTAGTATTCGTCTCCTAGATTTTGAACTCCTTGAAGACAGGGATCACGTCTACTCAGTTGTCCTCTTCCCAGCATTTAGTTCAGTGTTCTGCATACAGGAGATGTTCAGTAAATGCTACTGACTGATTACATACCTGTAGAAAAACCCAGTCTTAAAACTGTACGACACTGTTCCTCCCTCTCCTTTGAAGGAATTTTTCTTCTCTTTTCCCTTCCATTCTATCTGTCCTTTATCCCCTCCCGCCCCACCATAAAACACACACACACACATTTTCTCAGAGTGTCAGGGCCAGGTCAGAGCCAGGGGCCCTTCTCTGTTCTTCCCCTTTCATCCTCACTTCCTATCGACACACAGAGTAAGGCAGAACTAAAATAGCAGAGCAAAGCAAAACAAGGCAAGGCATTGGGCCTCCAGCCAGAACACAGTCTCACCAGAAACAGGATGAAGGCAGAGGGAAGGAGGAGCTAAAGGGCCTGCTGCTAGATTTGTGGTTCGGGGAGCAGTATACAAGGTGAGAAGAGCCCAGGGTGGCAGGAAGGTGGTGGTCAGGGAGCTGTTTGACCAGCTGTGGGAAAGGACAGGAGGGACACAGCCTGGCCCCTGGGAAAAGAGTCCAGCTCCAACATGGGAGAAGGAGCAGCAGCTGTGGTGAAAGTGGGGGAAGGGACACAGGAGACAGGTTTGGGGAAGGGACAGAAGCAGGGCAGCCAGCAAGCAAGGAAAGGAAGAAAGGCTGCACTCGCCAGAAAAAGCAGGACTTCTCTCAACTCTAATCTTCCACACTGTTGATTCTTGCTGGGACTGACTGGGATTCGGCACATCTTGGCATCCCAGAAGGACAGGGACCAGTCCCATAAGCTAATTACGTAGCAGAAGCTCAGGTTCTCCATTCATTCGTTCAATTTAATTTAATGAACACTTACTGTGTGCAGAGCACCATACAGAACGCTTGGAAAAGTACAATACAGTACTACAGTTCCTTGCTCACAGAGAGCTTACAGTCTCCTCCACCCCTCTTTACTGCAAAACATGAAGACTTCCAGAGTCTTACATTGTTTTTGGACATTTCCCTGCACTTTTGGAATACGTTTCCCATACCAGCAATATAAACGGAGCCCCAAATGAATCTAATAAGTCCACAGGAGTGATCCGAAACTTGTTAAACAAAACCCACTGGAAGTTAAACTCAACAAAAGGACTAGGATAAGCGTGTAGATTTCAAAAATCGGGTTACACATGGGACTGCCAGGGGTAAAATGAAATACCTGCTCAAACCAATTGAGTCCGAGCCAACCGTCCCTCCATATGCGAGCAACAAAAGCCTACCTCAGAAGTGTGGGTAGCTTCTTGCTTTGAATGTAGGCACCCAAGACTGCTGAAGGGAGAAGGTTCAAGCAGGTCAAGGGGGCTGTGGGCCAGAGTGTGGAGCTCAGTAGGTAGGTGAGCATCGTGGGAATGGGCCCTTAAAAGACCAAGACCTCGGTGCAGCTGGGCTGGTGGGATCAACGTAGCTCTGCGGCTGCTTTCCGCCCCCAGAGTGAGTCCCTTCAGGGGAAACTCACGCTGCTACTGTCTCTGTTGCCAGCTGCACAAGTTATGAGGATAAACAGGGTTTTTCTGCCTCCGGGACTGTCAGTGGAGTGCCTTTCATGAGCGCTCAACATCACTTTTAGAAAGAAAATAAAGCAGCTTCTTTCAAGACCTGCTGCCTTTGCTTTTACCAGGAAGTCAATATGAGGCACCTGGGAGCAACTGATCCAGTTCTCTGAAGTTTACAGAAGACTGAACATGACCTATTGGGAAACAGAGGAAAGATAATATCCTTTGAGAGTTTAGTGAACCCTTCTGCTTTTCATGTGTTTTGGAAGTACTCAGAGGTAGAAGAGTTAATGAGGCTGAAGGCTTCATGTCAGAAACAGCGCGATAGCACCCCAACATTCGAACAGATCCACTCGGTGAATGGAATGTAGTTTCATCCTTTGTCTTCCAAAGACCCCCTTACAAAATAGAAACCGCTTTGCCTTGCCTAAATACTGATCATTTTTCTCTAGTAAACGCATAAAACATCCAAGAGAAAATGTTCTTCAGGGAAAGGAAATAACTTCGAGTTCTATTCATCTGTTGGGCAATCATGAAAATCACCGGTTTCCCAGTCACCCATGGGCTAGTAAAGATTTTGATAGAGGGCATCGTGAAAAAATTTCACATAATTGGCAGAATTCAAACCGATGGAGGAAAATGCCATTAAACTTGCCAACTCTATTATTTGACCTCATAAAGTCTGATGTATCCTCTTTTGAAACTCTGATACCTAAAATAACCTGAGGTCAAAAAGGGCTAAACGCCATAGAGATTGTGTTCTAGTCCAGGGTCTATAACATTTTCTTATGTTCTTTACAATTACCAATCTGGCATCTTTAAGAAGATAAGTGACTGTGTTGTTTTCCTTTTTAATAACCAAAATTCTACCTCATCTCCTTGAATATTTGAAAATATTCTGCATATGTCCCACGATACAGGCCCAGTTTTGCACTTTCTTTACCCACTTCAAAAGGAGTCCTGTGCTAGGTCACGGCCGAGACTTGACAATCAGCCCACTCATTTGTTCTTTCAGCATAGTCTTACATTTTAAGCACTTCGGCCATTTTAGCCATTTGAAGATTGTAAACAACCTTTTAGCCCATCCTCCTGCCATGGCTTCCTACTCCTCAGAAAGAGGGAGCACTGGACCATAAATTGGTAGATTTTATATGAGTGAGAAAGAACTCTTCCAATAATTACCATTCACCCTCTTGTCAATCAATTAATCAATCTTTGCCCTGTCCTTGCCAATCATTTAGGATGTATAGATGTCCTTTATGTTTGAGGAAGACACCACTATTGGAGAATAGGCTTCCACACCAATCTCATTTCACAGAGAACCTTCAGTCAAACAGACTGGAAATAGAAGGACTGTAGGAAAAAGATAAGTTAGAGAATTAGACAGAGGCCTATGCATTGTGTGGAGAGAAAGCCTTTCTCTCCAGTTAATTCTTCACAGTGAGGTCTAGGCATCCAAAGGAAAAAAAAACTTCTTCGACCTGACAAAATGACTGATGAATTATTCATGTACTCACTGAACTGACATCTGCAACCTACGACTTCCTTGTGCTTCTGGATGACAGGTAAATAGAGCACCAAGTGTGTTTTAAAATTCAGTTCATCACTTACACTTGCAATTTTTGTGTTGTATTTCTTCCTGGAATGGGGTTCAACTCTATAGCCTTTAATGCCTGTCCAAAACACCTCTGAAGTTGGAATTCCAGTGAGAGCTCTCTGGGCACAAAAGCTGATGGCTTCTCCATACGTGTGTACACACGTACACACACACACACACACACAGAAGCTGGGCCATTCTTATTGAGTTTAACAAGGCAATTTCTCCTCCAGAGAGAGTAGGATATATGACTTGGTGGATCCAACTGATTCTTCACTTCTCAGTCTAAAATTGCTTTTGGTTTAAATAGTATACTGAAACGTGTTCCTTAGGTTCATAAAAGTGGGGGGAAAAAATCCCTCTAGTACAAAATAACCTCTCAAACAATATCCATAGGATTTGGTCTTGGAAACTTTCCACTTTCAAATATGGTGATGCTGCGTTGCTTAATCTGCCATCATTTCCCTTTTTTCCTCTGGCATGAATCTCTGACTTTTGGCAGAGATCAAGCCAAAAATCACATTAACCCAGGTCCTTACATAGTGATCTCATTTTAAGTGTTATTTTGTAGATCTAGCTCCTGCAGGGGGTGTCTTCTTTCCAACAGTTGGGACATTTAAATTTCTCAGTGTTTTCTTGTGTACTCACTCCCCTGTTGCACTTATGTGCCGGTGCAGGTGTGCAACTCTTCCCACTATAAGGAGCAGAATATTAACACGAACAGGCAGTGGGGTCTCCATCAACAGTATTAGCGGACTCATCCTCTCTTACCTACCGTTGTCCAAGCCCCCATTATTACCTTCTATTTCAGCGTGGCCTAGTAGAATGAGCACGAGCCTGGGAGTCGGAGGGTGTGGGTTCTAATCCCAGCTCTGCCATGCATCTGCTGTATGACTTTAGGCAAGTCACTTTACTTGCCCACTTCTCAGTGCCTCATTTTCCTCATCTATAAAATCGGGGTTAATCCCACACCTTCCTACTTAGACTATGAGCCCCATGTGGGACAGGGACTGTGTCCAACCTGATTAACTTGTTCATACTCCAGCCCTTAGAACAGTGCTTGGCACATAGTAAGTGCTTAACAATTACCAAAATAATAATTATTATTAGTGTCTGACTGTAGAAGGGACCCCCCCCCACACACCCTGCTTCATCCCCCAAAAGGTCCCTGCAGCTCTCAGTGTAGCTCCAGCCATTCTGCCTAGAAAGAAGTTTCACTGGGGTGCTGCCTGAACTACCAAATCCCTGCCCATCCCTTCCTCATACAACGGCTCTGAGATTCTACTCCCCTACCTAACCGGAGAGCCATATGCCATCTGGACATCTAAACACCAACTCTCTGCTGAAGCAGGGGGAAGGTAAAGTCAGAATATAAACCAAGTCCTTGGCCTCTCTGCAGGGGGACTCAGAGTACTTTTCTCCCCCAGAGCTCAAGCTAACTTCCTATAACCCTTTGCTTTTACCCTGTCTTCTGCAGATGCCTAGAGTGCTTGAAACAAACCTCTCCGAAGCTTGGAATGTAAAGGGCAAACTAGTTTACTGTGCTGTTCTGGACGACTTCCCAGGCAGCTCTCCTTTTTTTCTGGATTGCTTAGTTCTTGAACTTTAAGATTCATTCATTCAGTCGTATTTGAGCGCTCACTCTGTGCAGAGCACTGTACTAAGCACTTGGAAAGTACAATTTAGCAACAGATAGAGACAATCCCTACCCAACAACAGGTGAGATGACATTCTTGGATTCGTTCTATGTTTGCCTTTCCTCTTATCCATGAACATGGGCTGCTAACTTTTCAATTTCAGTTTAGGGTGAAGCTTTGAGGGAACGAGGATTTTGAAGGACAGAGCAAAGAGGAAGAGGGAGAGAAACAGGAGCAGAAGGAAAGGAAAGAGGAAAAAGAGGAGGGGGGAGAAAGAAAGAGTGAAGGAAGGAAAAAGTCAAAAGGAGGAGAGGAGGAGGAAAAGGGCAGAGGAGAAGAAAGAGGCAGAAAGGAAGAGTTAGGGGAAGATGTGGAGAAGAAGAGGAGGAGGAGGAAAGGAGAAGTTTTGGTCAAGGGAGAGGCAGGAGAGAGAGGAGGGGGAGATGAGAGATGAGAAGGTACTCATCTTCTACTGCTGCCCCACCTCTTGGACCACCACCACTGAGGCAGCGACCATCATCAGCCAAGCAGCAGGACCTATAGCACCAGCTCAGGTGGACCAGTTGAACAAGCCCCCACAAAGCTTGGCGACTGTGCATGGAAATGGCACCGCAGCCGGATAAACCAGCCACCACAGAAACTCCAGAACCCCAGCACCCACTTCTCCCTGAAGCCTCCCCCAGGTTATCTAGCAGAGGGGTGAGGGAGAAGGGCTACAATACAACTCATCCTCATTGGGCTCAAGGGACAGGGATGAGACACAACCTTGACCAACCCTGGAACCAATGGGAATGAAACGACCTCCAAAAAAACAGCCAAGGCAGGACCAGGCAGCCTCTAAGTGAAGCAGCGTGGCTCAGGAGACAGAGCAAGGGCTTGGGAGTCAGAGGTCATGGGTTCGAATCCCAGCTCTGCCACTTGTCAGCTGTGTGACTGTGGGCAAGTCACTTCACTTCTCTGTGTCTCAGTTACCTCATCTGTAAAATGGGGATGAAGACTGTGAGCCTCACGAGGGACAACCTGATGATCCTGTATCTCCCCCAGCGCTTAGAACAGTGCTCTGCACATAGTAAGCACTTAACAAATACCAACATTATTATTATGAGACTGGAAGCAGGGAATGTTTCTGCTTATCGTTATATTGTACTCTCCTGAGTGCTTAGTACAGTGCTCCACAAACAGTAAGTGCTCAATAAATACAACTGAATGAAGGACATCTTGCCTATCACAGGACATCTTGACTCCACTCCCAATCCTCTTCCATCACCAAGCAAAGGGGTGGGTTAGCTTGAGTTCCCGCCCCTCCCAAAAAGCTGTAGAGGCTAATCTCACAGGAGAGATGGCCCTCTTTGTCCCCATGGAGAAGTCACCCCTGAGTTCAGCAGCGTGGCTCAGTGGAAAGAGCCCGGGCTTGGGAGTCAGAGGTCATGGGTTCTAATCCCGGCTCCGCCACTTGTCAGCTGTGTGACTTTGGGCAAGTCACTTAACTTCTCTGGGCCTCAGTTACCTCATCTGTAAAATGGGGATGAAGATTGGGAGCCCCATGAGGGACAACCTGATCACCTTGTATCCCCCCAGCACTTAGAACTGTGCTTTGCACATAGTAAGCGCTTAACAAATACCAACGTTATTATTCAGGGGCTATGTCTAACTAAAATTTCTTCAATCTGGCATTCTCCGGTCCCCAGTAATTTTGATGTCCATGAAGATGTTGATACAGGATCAGAGGCACAAGAAGCACAAGAAAAACAAGATCTGGTTAGCCCTACTAAGTAATTCAATATGCTCTCCCCTGTGACAACCAGGACAAGGCAGGAGGAAAACAAGGCAAGGTAAAACAACCTCCCCAGGATACTCCATGTTTCATCCCTTCTTTGTAACACAGTTTACAAGGGCCAAGCCATTTTGGACCACTCTAGAGTGGAGAGATGCACCTCCTTCTATCCACTGATGCTTCATATGGGGAAAAATAGAGGGCTGAAAAATCCCTGGAAAAGGTTGTTTTTTCCACATTGACTAATTCCTTTTTGCCAACTAGCACCACCCAGACTTTTGCTATTCCCCGACTACAGTCACTGGGCAATAAAATGTCATCTGAAAGCTTTCTTCTCAGGCAGTGTAACATTAGTCAGAAAATTAAATGAAGGGTCCTACACTCTTGTGACACTTCTGCTGTAACTGTTACTCTTGATTTTTCAAGTACTGTATTTGTAAAAGCGAAGAGAAGTACATAATGATCAGTTTAAATGGAAATTTGATATTTCCCACAGGTACATTAAAAACACAACTTGTTAGGATTCTTTTTTGCATTTCATAGAAGAAAACCATGTTGCTGAGGGGTCAATTTTATTATAACTTCCTCCAACTCTTGTGCTGGGCTGCGTAGCAAGTTTTGGTAGGTATCAACAAACAGATATAAGTTCCCCACAAGAGCATAAAATCTTATTTCAAACTAGGAAAACAAGTCCTTTTGCCTTATAACTTTCCAATTACAGACTAGAGCTGTTGATTTGGAAAAGTGATCAAGGGCCAAACATTTTTTTTTTTTATGATGAGATGCCAAGACTCAGAAGCAATTGGCTTACATAAGCAGTTGACTTTTATCTTCAAGTGCCAACTCCAGGGTGCACCTGGCTGCTTGTGCCGAGTCAAGACTGGCACTTGTGTCTCATCTCTTCATGACAACGGTGATGCAGGTGTGTGATCGAGACTCCACTTTTCAACGAGAGCTCCACACAGTGGTCCAGAAGGAACTGGAACTATTGGAAAGCTAGGGTGCAAGGGCGGGGAGGAGGAAGAGTGGGGAGAGGTGTTCAGGGAAACTCAAAGCATTTCCTCATTATCAAGAACACAGAGCCCTTCAGGTAGAGTGTTTCCTAAAATTGAAATGATGTCTTTTAATTAGGACTGAAATTATTATCATTTATTCTTTCTGCAGATTTTCAAGGAGCAATGCAAAAAGGAATTATTTTCCCATCTAACATAGCCAAGGGAAATCAGCTGTAAAATGTACTTGTGCTTACATCCAAGCATATATGTTCGACAAGAACTTGAATGTCAATTTCTCTAACACATCCTTGCAAAAACAGTGGAGCAATCTAACACGCACACCTAAGTAAAACTGATTTAGACAGGATAAATGTCATTTCCTCAAGCCCTACTTTAAAGCTACTATTTAATGCCAGCCAGAGTAAACTAGAAGAAATCATGCAGAATCCAAGGTACTAAGCTTCCACCTTGAAGGCACCAAGAGAACTAGTCTGGGCCTACAATTGAACAGAGATGGTGTGAGCCCAAAGAATCAATCTGCACAAACCTTGAAGCTAATATTTATTTTCTCATGTGTATTTTCTCAATTAGGAAAAGAGCCTTTAGTAACCAGATCAGAAAAATTAGACAAAGTCTAATCTGACCAAGCTCTTAATCTCCTCCCCACTTCTGTCTTCAGACAGAGCTCTCTTTGAATAGGAACTCCTTGTAGAGAAGAGATATGTGGGACACACAGGGCATTAAGCATCAGGTCAGATTAAGAAAAAAGCACTTTTGATTTTCTATGAAAGTCTTTACTCAACAAGCTTGGGTAGCTCTGTTCTAGAATCCATCATTGTAGTAGTGCCATTATTTACATTTTGCAAAAGGACTTAAAAATACTAGTTCCCATTCCAATTAGCCCTATAAAACTTTGTGGAGCTGAAAAAATGCATTTAAAGTCACAAGCCACCCGCCAAAGGCTACAATCACTTGATAAGTATAGCTTAACAAATGGTATATGGTGGACATTACAGAAAACATGAGTTCTCAGAGGTTTAAACAGAGCCAGGTACTTATATTAAGGGGAAAAGGTAATTTCTCATTTTCTATGGGAAGCAGTTTCTCTGAGGAGCAGTGTTACCTAAGTGGATAGAGTCTGGGCCAGGGAGCCAGAGGACCTGAGTCCTAATTCTGGCTCTGCCAATTGCCTGCTGTGTGTGACCTTGGACAAGTCACTTAGCTTCTATCTCAGTTTTCTCAGTTGCAAAATGAGGGTTCAATACCTGTTCTCCCTCCTCCATGACTGTGAGTCCCATGTAGGACAGGGACTGCAACCGGCCTGATTAACTTGCATCTACCCCAACTCTTAAAACAGTGCTTGACACATAGTCAGTGCTTAACAAAAAACATCCAAAAAAATTCTGATTTAGTCACTCATTTTGATTCCAGGTGAAACAATATGTCATTTTGCCTACAATCATGTGAATTCCTTTAGTGTTTATGTCATGTGGAATTGGATGAGATATACAAAAGCTTTGAAAAGTATTCCTTGGCAAAGGTTACAAGACTGATGGTTGCTAACATATGATCACATTTTTCCCACATAAATTTTAAGGTTTTAACTGAAACCCAAGGAGCTAAGTCTTTCCCTGAAAAGCTCAGTAGTATCCAACCTGGTTTTACTCTTGACTGCCTAATTACACAATAGAAATGGGGCAATATAATAATAATAATAGAGTGAGGAGACATGAAGCCTGCCTTCAAAAAGCTTATAGTCTAATGGGGAACTGTAAGCCACATAACCCAAGTGTAGCAGAACAAAAGATAATTTCTGGTGGGAACTATAAGAGAGAGGGGGCAAAAAGATGGGAATAAAGAGGAAAGGAGGGTGAAGGGCAGAAAGAAAGAGGAAAGGTAAAGGGACGAAAGAGAAAAAGGGAGAGATGAAGGTTTTCTGATATGCAGCCCCTGGCTAGCAGTTCCATCCAGGCTAGAGGGCCAGGTGGCTACCTCTCCTGCCTACCATCAGCTCTTCTATTCTCTGAACTAGGAAATGGCAGCAGGTGGAAGACCCACAACAGGCAATGAGGGTAAAGGGAGAGACCAGTAATAATAATGATGGTATTTGTTAAGCACTTACTATGTGCCAAACACTGTTGAAATCACAGTCTCCCAATCACACCAAAATTGACCCTTCTAGGCCATGAATAGGAGTTTCTCCATCCCCTGAGTATCTGACAGATCACCACTCTCCCCATCTTTGAAACCTTAGGAAAATCATATCTCCCTGAAGAGGCCTTTTCTAAGTCCTCAACTCCTCTGTTCACCCTTCGTTCTGCATTACCTAGGCACTTGGGTCTGTAACCTTTGGGCATTTGATAATCTCCCCATCCCCAACCCCACAGCATTTATGCACACATTCTTATACCCTGCCATTTCCCCGATCTGCATTGATCTGTAATTTTTTTTAAATATCTGCCTTCCTCTCCAGACTCTTAAGTTTGTTATAGGCAGGGAATGTGCCTACCAACTCTACTGCATTTTACTCTTCCAAGCACTTACTACAGTTTTCTGCATATAACAAGGGCTCAATAAATACCAGTGACTGATTGATTGATTGATGCCAGCAAAGTAATTGAGTTGCAGGAGGGATGGCAATAGGAGCAGCTGAGAAAACACCCAGCCCTTTTTCTCTGACAACAATCTCACGGCCGCTACCGCCGTCACCTCTCCCAAGATTCCAGCTTCTGACTTGCCATCCCAGCCTAAAGTAGCATGCGGTTATTTTTGCACTCATTGTGGACAGGGTACATGTCTATCAACCCTGCTATACTGTGCTCTTCCAAGCACTTAGTACAGTGCTCTGCACACAGTAATCACCCAATAAATGTTTGTTTGATTGATCTTGTCTTGGGCGCTTTGAGTCGTGGGACAATACCCAAAGTGATCATCACTTCTCCCAAATTAAGATTTGGGGTGACCATAAGTGGAAAGTAACTTTAGACTATTTCCTCTTCTATGCAAGAACAGGAAAGAACAGGATGATCCACCCTAGCCTTCCCTCACCATCCGAGACACACACACACACACCCCAATACCTCATCTCTGCTCAGTAGGATGTTTAACTAGTTCCCTCTCAAGTACTAAGAAAAACAAGCCCTCCCTCCATCTCCCTGCTGGATGTCCCTGTGGGAAGCAGTAGGGCCTAGTGGAAAGTCCACAGGCCTAGGAGTCAGGGGACCTGGATTCTAATCCCAGCTCAGCCACTTATCTGCTATGTGACCTTGGGTAAGTCACTTAATTCCTCTATGCCTCAGTTACCTCCCTGACAAAATAGGGATTCAATACCTGTTCTCCTTCCTACTAAGAATGTGAGCCCCATGGGGGTCTTGATTCTTGCGTCTCTACCCAAGTGTTTAATACAGTGCTTGGCACATAGAAAGCACTTAACAAATACCACAATTATTATTGTTATTATGTCTCAGATAGTGGTATATATTAAGCATTTACTATGTGTCAAGCACTGTACTCAACACTGAGGTAGATACAAGGGTAATCAGGTGCCCCAAGGGGCTCAAAGACCTAAAAGGAGAGAGAAAGTGTATTGAATCCCCATTTTGCAGATGAGGGATCTGAGGCACAGAGAAGTTAAGTGATTTTCCCAAGGTCGCACAGTAAACAAGTGGCAGAGCTGGAATTAGAACTCAGGTCCTGCTCCCCCTTCTAGACTGTGAGCCCGTTGTTGGGTAGGGATTATCTCTATCTGTGGCCGAATTGTACTTTCCAAGTGCTTAGTTCAGTGCTCTACACACAGTAAGCACTCAATAAATATGACTGAATGAAGGTCCTCTTACTCCCTGCTCTGTGCTCTTTCGACTAAGCCACACTGCTTCTCATGTAAAAACATTCCTACCAAATATTGATTAACAGCCTCTGCACAGGCAACAGAAATGTTCTGCAGGCCCTGTCTCCAGGTACTGAAGCCTTGGCCCTTTAAAGTAATAGGGGCAAAAGGGGAAATGATTGGATAGTGTACATGCCCAGAGCCACAGCACCTGCATTACATGTATCACATGCTCACGTGTGCTCACAAGTATCAGAGTTTTCATTCCTACTATCTCCACCTGCACAAAAAAATTATTTACAGGTCCTCAAAGGAGCCTCTAAAGTTTTCTTACAATCGGTACTCTCTCCTAAATTCCCCTCCCCTGGCCCCACCCCACCTCAACCCCTGTACTCCCAGAAGCCTTGGGGGTGTGTAATCAAATCGACTGAGTTCCCTTTCGAGGAATAATCTTGACAATTCCAAGAACAAGTTGGTTTCAGTGTCACGGAATATGCCATCTGCTTATTTTAATGGTCTGGATGATGCCGTGTTTAATTTCTTGAAAGGTGTTGGACTGACCTACTCGGCTGATTTTACAAACTGTTGCCAGCATAAGGGGACACTAAATTGTCACCAGCTAAAAAGAGTGATGCCAGATTCATTCAACGACAGATGGATCTTAATGAGTGTCAAAGATACTAACCGTGACTATTGACTCGACTGGGAGTGAAGTTTCAAAAAAGAATACCCTGTCCACATACTGATAAAACTTCTATGTTCCTTATGCCAGTGGCGACTCAAACTACTCTACTTTTTACATTTATGTTAACATCTGCTATTTGTTGATTTTTAAAAAAAAAAGAGAAGCCAAAATAAATATTCTCATTCCTTTAAGAAGAATGAGAGAGCCATTCTCATAACACTGGGGGAAAATGTGGCTTAATTTGAAGATCTTAAATGACAAATAATTTTTCATTAAATCATCAAGTCATCTGGTTCACCCCCTACTCCACCCTGGTCAATTAAATGCTGATCCTATTTTAGAACACTTCCAGAGAGGAAGATGACCACCTCCTTTGGTAGCCTGTTCCCCTGGTGCCTTTCTTCCTCATTAGAAGACCAAACCAAAAACTATGTAAAATTCAATCCCTACTCATTTTCTCCAAATGCGAACCATATAAATAGAGCAATATCCCCAAGCTGCTCATATTAATCGATAAGAAGGACTGGAGAGAGTGTTGCTCATAGATTTTGAGAGTGAATTCTGCAAATCGCTATTATTTGCACTGCCTTCCAGGTTAAATTCCCAGATTTGATGGTTGGTTGATCAAAATAATAATAACTGTGGTAGTTTTTTAAGGGCTTACTAAGTGCCAAGGACTGTACTAAGCACTGGGGAAAACACCAGATAATCAGGTCTGGCACAGTCCCTGTTCTGCATTAATAATAAGAATAATGTTGGTATTTGTTGGTATTTGTTAAGCGCTTACTATGTGCCGAGCACTGTTCTAAGCGCTGGGGTAGACATAGGGGAATCAGGTTGTCCCACGTGGGGCTCACAGTCTTAATCCCCATTTTACAGATGAGGGAACTGAGGCACAGAGAAGTTAAGTGACTTGCCCACAGTCACACAGCCGACAAGTGGCAGAGCTGGGATTCGAACTCATGAGCCCTGACTCCAAAGCCCATGCTCTTTCCACTGAGCCACGCTGGTTCCCATTAGAAATCATTGTCTAAGTAGGAGGGAGAAAAGACAGAGAAGTTCAGAAGAATGCTTAGAAAATGAGTGGGACCAGCAGACTGCTAGGGGCGGGGATTTCAAGATTGTTGAATTTATTGCACTAAGCAGGTAGTCTTTTGTCTTATACAACATAATTAGTTCATGCAAACTACATCTCCTCAGAATGTTGCATGTCAGAAGCAGTGATCCTGTTCTAACAGGTTATAGCATCTGGCCTGATAACTAAGGTACCTGTTAAGCGCTCACTATGTGTCAAGCACTGCTTAGCAGTGCTGGGGTGGATACGAGATAATCAGGTTGGACACAATCCCGATCCCACATGGTGCTCACAGTCTAAGCAGGAGGGAGTATGATTTATTACCCATTTTGCAGATGTGAAAACTGAAGCACAGAGAATTTAAGTCACAGTCACATGGCAGACCAGTGATGAGACCTGGGATTAGAACCCAGGTCCTCTGACTCCCAGGCCTGTACTCTTTCCACTAGGCCATGCTGCTTCCCAAGTAGGAAGAGGCTAGTAGAAAGAGCCCAGACCTAGAAGACAGAGGGTCATGGATTCTAATCCCAGCTCTGCCACTTGCCTGTTCTGTGCCCTGGAAAGTGTTTTTTCACACTGGCACTGTGCCTCAGTTTCCTCATTAGTAAAAATGGAGATTAAATTCCTGTTCCACCACCCCCTTAGACTGGGAGCCCCATGTAAGCAGGGACTTTGCCTGACCTGATTATGCAGCACTTAGGATAATACTTGGCACAGAATAAGCTCCTAAAAGATACCATATAGTTATTAAATAGGAGATTGGATACTAAACGAAGGTCAAATACTCTTTTTTTAAAACCAAAATTGTATATACAGCCAATTACAACCACTTTCGGTCATTTATATTGAGTCATGCATGTTCCACAATAGGAGAACCAACATTTTCTTGGTAAAATGGACTTGTCGACCCTCCCAGTGACTTCCCCGGTCAGAACACCCTCTTCTCCAACCTCTGGCCTCTTCGGCTACTCTCTTCTGTTCCACCTCCTCCCTGCCCTCTTTAAAGTCTCCTTCCCCTTCACCCCTCCACTGGGTCTTCAAATTGCTTCCCCATTTCTCTAGAGGCCCTTATGCTCCTTCTCCCAGCAACCGTGAGAGGAGCTGCTTTCCTTGAGCAAAGGCTTAGCAGAGATGAGGAGACCCAGGAGCAGGCTCAAAAACAGAGACAAGCCCTGCATGAGAGGAACCTATTAGCACAGCAGGGATCTATCCTTAAATGCAAACAGTGCAACAGGGCTTGTTGGTCATGCATAAGTCCTTTTAGGCACACTTGCATGCTTGGATGGGAACTTACCATCAAAACTATCATCTTCAAAACTGAAAGGCAGCTAGGTAGAAAGAGAGCTCCAGACATATGGAATTTGCTGCAGAATGCATTTTTCTGTGCTTTGGAAAACAACTAGCTCACAATAGAAACAATTATATTTGACATTACCACACCAATAAGGACAGTGTAGCCAAAAAAGGAAAAGGTTTTAGAGTCAAATTCTTTCTGGCTTCTATTGCTAATTATCCGAGGAATGCAACTTAATACACGTTATTTTCCTGGATCATCTCTAATTCCCCATTTTTAAAGGAAAATTTCCCCAATTCTTTAAAGGAAAATGAAACAGAAACCTAGGGGGGAAAAGGAGTTTTGAAAGCAAGATTTGAAAAGAATGATTCAGAGACTAGAAACCAAGAAACAAGACTCTCACACTAATGAGGCAGCCCACAAGAAAGCATCCTTCAACTGGGTAAAAGTCCTAGAAAGGAGAATAAGAAAAGACGAGTCGATGGGGAATGTGAGCATAAGCATAGGAAAGGAGGCATAGGAAACTGAGTCCCACGGTTACTTAAAATTAGACTCGGAGATAAAGAGCCTAAGGACCATTTACCAGAGACACAGCAGGGCCTAATGGAAAGGGCTCAGGCTTGGAAATCAGGGGATTTGGATAATAATCCTGGCTCTGCCACTTTCCTGCTATGTGACCTTGGGCAAGTCACTTTACTTCTCTGTACCTCAGTTACTCTTCTGTAAAATGGGAATGGAATAGCTTTTCTTCCTCCCCCTTAGACTATGTGGAGGAGGGACTGTATCTAAACTGATTATCTTCTATCTACCCAGAATTTAGTGGCCCATACAAAACCCTTAAAATCTGCAAAAATTATTATTTTTATCATCATTCTTATTGCAACTACTATTAAGATCTGACAAAAGAGGATAATTCCACTATGGCCAAGGATCACCATTCCAACTGCCAAACACAACAGGTAATATTGAGAAAGTCCATTTAAGGCCATTCTTGAAGATAAGGACAAAGTGAAAAGTCTCATTTCACAAAAAAAAAAAACCTTTGTTAAACTTTAGGTTTTGGTTCTGTTTTTCCTTTACTTCTCCATGGGTTGTGCAGCTCATATTTACAATGTTATTTTCCCCAAAATTAGAGTTATTAATGTATAAGTTTTTCTTATTAAGCCTTTGAATATGATCAGAAGACAGTGTTTGAGACTGACAGTTGGATTTGATTAACTCAGCCTGGTTTAGTTCTGCATCTTGAACAATGTGAAGATTGTGAATTCAGAATGGCTGCCAAGATGCCTGCAATCCCTACCAATTTTTTTCCAAAAGTAAACTGTCAGTACTGCCTGACTTTGTTTCTTTGTAGTCTGCCTGCAGTTTCATGATGAGAAATGCAAATTTTCAATCACTAGGGCATGCTTGCATCCTTACCAAATGTATTGCCAAGTAATAGCTGTCTCTAAAGCAAAATGGAGTTTTGGACCCCACCCTTTACCCTGAGGATTTAAGACACTCTGGAAGATCATACTGAAAAATATTTTTAATCATATCAATACCATTTACTGAGTGCTTGAAAAGTACAATATCACCTGATATCTGCCCTGAGAAAGTTTCTAATCAAAGAAAGCATTTTACAATCTAGCAGGCAAAGACTGTAGTAAGTGCTTGGAAGAATGCGATAGAATTTGGAGACCTGATCCCTGCCCAAAAGGAGTGAATTTGGAGACCTGATCCCTGCCCAAAAGGAGTCTTACAGTCTAACTGGGGAGGCTGACACTGAAATAAATTACTTATAGAGGGAAACTGGGATATGAACACAGGTGAGTTAAGTGTTTAAGCGGAAATGTAAGATATGTACAGAAGGGCTACATGGGTTGTGAATACTTAAGTGCTTAAATGGTGCAGAAATCTGGACTTGGCAATAGGGAGTGGGATATAATCCTAGGAGATTGGAAAATAATTGCGGAAGACCTCCTGGAGGAAATATTACCTCCAAGGGCTAGGAGTTGGGAGGAGCTGTGGTCTATTAGATTTGAAGGGGAAGGAAGTTCCAGGCAACAGAGAAGCAGGAGGAGGTGGCTCCAGAACAGAACTTTTTCTTGGAATTATGTGATAGCAGCATTATCTCCTTCCCCCTCCCCCCCCAAATTCTCCCTCCCTTCCAAGAACTGCAAAACTCAAACACAAAAGGCAGATACATTCACTCTACTAAGGCAACAGAAATCATCCTTAATGTCATATATTCCAGATGTTCACCATGGTCTGCTAATATTGCTTCTGTCTTATTTGGTTTGAGCTCAGTTCACTTATAACTCTGTCTCCAGTTCAGCCAAGCTCTAGGCTTCAAGAAATTGCAATTTCCAAATCATATGAAAAAGACAGACTTAGAGCTAACCTCGAAGTATGTCGTGTTATCTACGTTATTAGAAACATTACAACCAGGCTTTTTCTTTTATTCAAGCCAAACCATTTTGATTTAAATTTCAAGAGACAAAAATTTCAGGGCAGTTTTATTAGAATGAAAACTAAAATGGGCCTTTGGATTTTTTAAGCAGCATGGCTTAGTGAATAGAGTGCAGACCTGGAAGTCAAAAGGTCCTGGGTTCTAATCCTGGCTCTGCCAAATGCCTGCTGTGTGACCTTGGGCAAGTCACTTCACTTCTCTGTGCCTCTGTTCCCTCATCTGTAAAATGGGGATTACGAATGTGAGCCCCACATGGGACAGGGACTGTATCCAACCTGATTACCTGATATCTAGCCCAATGTTTAGAACAATGCTTGGCATATAGTAAGCACTTAAAGTACCATAATCATTATTATTATTTTTAAGGTTGTATCAGAGAACTTGTCATGAAAAGGTAGATGCCCTAGCTACAGTACACAGAGGCACCAACAACATACAACCAGTTCTCTTAGAAAAACACGGGAGCTGCCGTCTCTGTCTCCGAACACCCGACATCAAGAAATCTCTCCGCTAACGTACTCTTCCCTTCCGATTCTGTCAAAATGAAAAGCGAAACCATGTATTATGACAGAAATGAATGTACAGGCATTTGAGTAGTCATGTAGGTGACTACATAAAGCGCTTTTACAAAAAAACCCAGCCCACACACTTCGCTTCTCTAATGCTTACCTTCTCACTGTACCTTGATCTCATCTATCTAGCCGCCAATCTCTTGCCCATCCCTGCCTCAGACCTGGCCCCTTCAACTCGACAGACGATTACTCTCCCCCACTCTCCCCCGCACCTCCCCACCTTAAAGCCTTAATGAAGGCACATCTCCAAGACGCCTTCTCTGACTATACCTTCTTTTCTTCTTCTCCCATTCCCTTCTGGGTCACCCTAACTTGCTCCTTTATTCATACTCCCCCTAGCCTCGCAGCAGTAATGTACATACCTGTAATTTTATTTATTTATATTAATGTCTGTCTCCCCCTTTAGACTGTAAACTCATTGTGGGCGGGGAATCTATCTGTTATATTGTTATATTTTACTCTACCAAGAGTTTAGTACAGTGCTCCGCACACAGTAAACACTCTATAAATATAACTGACCTACTGACATATCATGAGATTTTTCTCACCAGGTGTCAGAATTCAGAGATTGAAAAGAGAAATGATTGCTCTTCACTCTTCTCCAAGAAAATGTCCTTCCACATTTTATTAAGGGCCCAGAGGGTCCCTGTATTAATCCCATTTACATAGAGGTAGCAACTGGAGCCCACTTCTGGTCTCATATTTTTATATTCTAACTTCAGCTGTCACTCCCACCTGGCCAGCAACCTGAGCTAAGAATGACTTCCACCTCCACAAAACTCCAGGAGAAAAGAAACACCAACTTTTATCGGGGGCTGCCAGATGCTGCTGCTACGGTGCTGAATTCATTCATTCAATCGTATTTATTGAGGGCTTACTGTGTGCAGAGCACTGGACTAAGTGCTTGGAAAGTACAATTCAGCAAGAGAGAGAGACAATCCCTGCCCACACCAGGCTTACAGTCTAGAAGTTGGGAAGACAGACATCAAAACAAGGAAACAGGCATCAGTATATATGGCATTTGCTTTCCAAGGGTCTTGAATATTGGGATCAAACAATTGAAAGAGTTTTTATACTAATTAAATTTAGGTTGCATACATTCCACTTTTAATTGAAAGGTGGCAATAGTACAGTGGTTGGCACATAGAACTTAAAAGATAGTATTATTATTATTATTATGAAGAACAAATATGGTTGGGTTATTGTTGGGGTTAACCAGGAGGGATTTGAGGAGAGGAAGTTATGTTTCTTCCATCCTTCATTGTCTTTACTTACTTTGAGAAGCTTCTTGCTTACCCTGAACAAGTAAGAAACTGCTTAGAGTACAATGTGGATTTAGTTAGTCAAGGTATATATTAAGAACTTACCATATGCTAAATGCTAGAGTAGCTATAAGATAATCAGATCAAACAGTTCCTGTCACTCCCAAGCTCAAGGCCTGAGATTGTGATATTTTTCCACTACATAACACGTGACATAACACGAATGGGAATTATCATTTCAGTGATTATTTTGGACCTTAGCCCCACTATACCCTAGCGAGTCAGGAATGGCTAAGAGCAGGCGCCTGGATCATTCAGAAACTGAAAAATTGAGGTCTGAATAATTAAATTAGCTCTACTTGGAGTTGGCACATTTGAAGAGCCTTTTTTTTAAATTTTGCTGTTTTCACTTATAGTTCCATCCACTACAGTGATTCAGATTTTGAACAAAAGAGAATACGCTTCTCCTGGCCGAGATATAAAGAAAAAACTGAGTGTTTCTTTTGGGTTTGAACTTTGTGTCATATTTCCAGTCATTGTAGCTTTAGCAAGCACAGAAATAGCGTATCATCCAATATGTTGTAGCGTCTATGAAAAGCCACTTTTCTTTCTGTCCATAATATCTCTCTTAAAGGCAGGATATTAAAATTCTAAGTGAAGATATTAAAATTCAAAAGCAGGAACCCAAGAAAGTCCTTCCTCCACCTTTCTGCCCACCTCCTCTTCCTCTTCCACCACACGCGTAGCTCTGAGGTGTTCTCAAGTATGGGCTCCTCCTTCTCCTCCTCCTCCCCAGCTGCAACAAGGGGCTGCTAGGCCAATAGTTATCCCCCTGCTGAGATTCTGAGGCAGCTAAAGAATGTGACTGTAATTAGCATTCCACTGAAAGTGCCATTGGAAGAGAAGCACAGATTAGTCTTCAAAACCTAAGCTACACATCTCTGAATTTTTCCCAGGGATCTCAATGTTATTACAATCTAGGGAATGTACAACCTAACAGTCCCTAAACACCAAAGCTGGTCTAGAGAAATAACATGGTATTGAATTCAAAATCACTTGCCACCGTGAGGTTTTTTTTTAAAAAAAAAAAAAAACAACAGTCAATACTGAACTTGACTTCCAGAGATTGGTGGTGTTATTTGGACATTTTTTCACACTAGCTAATGAGATTAAGTGACTAGAAGCCCTTCTGGCCTGGTTCCCTGTTATCACATTTCAGACAAAGGCCCCATTAGCCACCAGACACTCCAGAGGTATTCTGGTTCTTCTGCAGTATATCAACCTTTGAAAATATTTCAAGAGGTCAGTTGTCCTCAAATCAGTAAAAGAATTCAATAGTATTTATTGACAACTTGATGTGCAGGACCCGGTGCAGGGCCCTGTGCTACATATGAGGAGAAAGTAAAATAGATGAAGGAGACATGATCCCTGGCTTATAAGGATTTTACATTCTTAACCGGCAAAGACAACTATTTAATAATTTACAGATTAGGACAAGTACTTAGTAGAAAGTGTAAAAAGGACTGGGGCAACAGATCAAGAAGTTATGAGTGCAAACACGCTGCGCTGAGGTGGTGCCAAGTGCTGAGACGATGTTATACCGGGAGAAGAACGCCGTTTTCCCTTTCCCCCGCCGAAAATCAGCACTCAGATAGGAAACCCAAGAACCCAACTCTCAGAATAAAGCAGCATGGTCTAGTGGATAGAGCATGGGCCTGGGAGTCAAAAGATTATGGGTTCTAATCCCAGCTCTGCCACTTGTCTGCTGTGTGACCTTGGGCAAGTCACCGATCTTCTCTGAGCCTCAGTTCCCTCATCTGTAAAATGGGGATTAAGACTATGAGTCCTATGTGACCAACCCGATTATCTTGTATTCTACCCCAGCACTTAAAAACAGTGCAGGCACATAGTAAGTGCTTAACAAATTACTATCATCATAATTATTAAATGAGTGTCTATTCTATTAATTGATTATTCATGTGCCAAGAAAAGAGACTCAGGACAGCAAGGTTCTGAACAGAGCACTTTTTGGAATGCATTGGACTGTTGATTTTTAATAATATTTGTTTAGTGCTCACTATATGTCAAGCACCGTTATAAGTGCTGGAATAGATAAAAGTTAATCACGCCAGAAACAGGCCCCATCCCAAATGGGGCTCTCAGTCCTAAGTAAGAGGGAGAACAGGTATTGAAAACCCCATTTCGCAGGTGAGGAAACTGAGGTACAGAGAAATTAAGTGTCTTGCCTGAGATCACACAGCAGGCAAGTGGTGGAGTCAGGATTAGAACCCAAGTCCTGACTCCAGAACCCATGTTGCTTTCCATGTGGTGAGGAAAAAGGTCAATCCTCCCATGTTTTTGTCCAGGAAAATAGGAGATGTGAAGGGTAATCCCTTGACATTGCCTGGATTACTGAAACATTGTAGTACCATTTCCAATTCCTAAACAGGCATCTGGGGAGACCATGGAGCAGGGAAAAAGCATAGGGGCTCAGAGATAGGAGAAATCGAAGAGCAAGACATTGTTAGGATTTTTTTTTAACTCTTCTAAAACCATCCAGGTAATCAACAGCAAATGGCAAGCTGAAGAGATCTTAGTGGGTTCCCCAGAGGTAACATTTACAGTGGTGAGATTAGGGGTAAGCAGGACAAAGCTAAGAAATGCTGCTATTAGAACAATAAATTCTCACTCTTATGTGGCCCCTTCCTTTCCTTCTCACTCCAGTCAGAGTACCTAATCAATCAGTAGTATCAATTGAGTGTCTATCAATGGTATTTATTGAGTGTTTACTGTGTGCAGAGCACCGTACTACTAGGACAATAAACAGAGTTAGTAGACATGATCCTCGCCCTCAAAGAGCTTGCAGAAGAGACAGGAAAATAAATTACAGATAGAAGGGCCAAGAGAGGATAAAGATACATAGATAATCGTAAAGGGGAGAAAGGGTTGTGAGTACTTAAGGGCCTAGACAGTGGGGGGAACTGCTGAAATGCAGTTGGGGGACATACGGGGCAGATCGGCCATCAATCCAGGAAGGCCTCCTGGTGGAGATGTGATCTCAGAAGGTGATTTCGCCCCTGAAAGTGACTGCAGCCTTTTATGGTACTATAAAAGAGGGCTGAATTCACAGTGCTCCCTGACATTTGAGCTAACTGGGGCATGCTCCTTTACAGCCAACAGTCACTTCTGGAGAGCATTTGCACTTTCACCAACCAAAGGATCTTTAAGGACCTCAGCACCCTAAAGCATTTCCTAGATAGTTGTGACTAATGGCCCCAAGTGTGGACGGTGGCAGGGTGAGAGTGAGGGTAGCTTGTGAGATGCAGGCAGACCCATTGTTATGACTAACAAGATGAAACTTCCTTCCCACCATACTGTAACTTTACTCCCCCAAACTAAGAAACCAGGAAGAAAACAAATCTCGGAGCCTTTAGGAGCATGTTGGGGCCAAGAATGGATAGGGATTGGTATGAAAATCCTCTCTCCATTCATTCATTCACTCACCTCGATAGTATTTATTGAGCGCTTACTATGTGCAGAACACATGTACTAAGCGCTTGGGAATGGACAATTCGGCAACAGATAAGAGACAATCCCTGCCCCAGTGACGGGCTCACAGTCTGGGCAGGCAGTTCCGGATGGGTCTGAAAACTATGCAAGAAATCATTTCATTGCTTTGAATACCCTTTTCCGGATCGTTGTTAGCCAACCTTGGAGGAGCCCAAAACAGCATGTTACATGGAGTTTTAAATTATTCAAAGAAAATCAGAATTCAACTAATCAGAGGGAAAGGAAAAATGGCAATAATTAAACAGCTTTATCATGCAGAAAAGCTGCAGCAATGAGCATTTTAAATTACCTGGGCACACCTAGCGCATTTGCATTCTTCTTGGGCATAAAATTTGTTCTACCCTGCAAAGCAACATACCATTTCATAATTCCATCCGAGCGAATAACAAAAGAGAATTGACAGATAAGCACCACCTTCCACACTTGGGGGCTATAGCTTTTCCTAGGATCCTTTAGCTTATGCAGAAATCCTCTCTCGACTAGATGTGGCGACAGGAAGTTTAAAGTCTTCTATAAGTAAAAGGCTAACAAAAGAGCCTCCCAAAACAAAAGGAGGCGGCGGGGGGCCTTTACTGGCAGGAGGCTAACTGCATTTCTTTTGTTAAATTATTAACATAAAATGAGGCAGTAGAAATGGATGTCCATCACACAGAATTAGAAGGGAACTAAGTGAGTTTTAAAGAACAAAAAGGTTTACTTATTTAAATTACAGGAGATGAAAAACAGCTGGGAATGCAATTATTATCACTAAGTACAAAGCTACAGGATTGTCAATGTAATTATATTTCAAAGTACTTTTATCATTTCAAAGTAAATTTGTAAGATCATTTTATTTTACCTTAAAACGAATGGCACCACTTTAGTTATGTTTTACTCCCTCTTAATGCCTTTCGATTCCCAAGCTCATCCATTCTATTAGTTTGTTTGTTTTTTCCTTTTTAGGCAAATTTTCCAATGTAAAAGCCAAAAGAGAAAATAACCCAATTTAAGCGAGGACTGTCTTTACACAGATTTTTTTTTTTAAGCCACAAATACTTCTCTTCCTATTTTATTCACGTTTTGCCATCATTTTCTCTCTCTTGATTTTACAAAAAGAAAAATGAAAATGTAATTGCAATTGTAATTTTAGTTCTGATCGTCATTATACTGGGAATAAAAGATGTATTTCATTAGAAAGTTTCTCTGTGGGGAAAAATATCCACCCAATTTGCCTTCCTGTTTAGAAATGTGCTTTCTAATATGCTGATGAAATGGAAATTGAAAATAAACAGCACATAACTTAGGTTGTATCTCAAATGAAGAAATTTACCTTGTCTTATTCTCGGAGAAAAATTACGTTCACGTCAAATATGCACAGTTCAATTGTTTCAGTACCAGGAAAGTCAGATCCAAAAGTGTAGATGCGCTATTTTTTCATTCTACTTTAAGTACCTGGCTGTACTGACAGAGACTTGATCAGATCTGCCATAATTTTGCTTAAAATATTTTTTCCAAGGAACATGGACAGGAAGTTCCACATTCAAGTCATCCAGTCTCTTGCAGATAGGATTTTGTCCCTGGGAAAGTAAACTCACATTCATAGCTTCAGACCCAGAGAAATGAATAGTATTTAACAGAAAGGTATGAATCACGTACTAATAATTTCCACACCTACTAAAACATGGTTAATATAATCCATTTGCTACTGTACACATTTAACCAGGATTTACAATCCTTATTTCAAAGAGAAATGGAAAACAAATAAGGATGCAGTAGCTGCTCAAGAAGCAGAAGGTGGGTGAGAACTCTCAGGAAGAGATTTATCATCATCATTGCTATTTCTCATCAGAGTTTTATGTTGATCATGATGTAGAGTATTCAGAATTTTTGTATTTGGCAAATAAATCACACCATCAACTTCTCATCACAAATTCCACAGAGTACTATAGAAAATACTTCCATTTCAGAGCCCTTTTACCTGGTTCCCAAAACTGAAGTGCTTAAGTGTTTAGAGTAACTCGAATTGTTTCTAAATGCCAAGTTTCTATTGGAACATACGGGGTACTTTAAAGAACTCACGGGTGTTCTTCAATTAAGTAGTTTCTGAAATTTCTGACACCTTTCAAATCATTGTGGACCACCCATAAGATGAGACTTTCATGATCAATACCCTTAAATTATATTTTGGCCAAAAATGTTATGATACAAATGGAATGTTTGAGACAGATGTTTGAAATATGAATGAAAGTTTGAATATTCAGTTTTAAATATCCACGATAAAAGAAGCTACAAAGACATGTCATTGATCTAATACTTGTTTGCACATTCCTCCAGGCTATGCATGAAGCATAATGGGATTTCTATGGACCAAAACAACAAAAGGTGTAAAATGCCTTTTCAATTGCAAACTTTGTTCATTTATTCCTGTGGTAAAAGAATGCAAATCTTAAGTCATTTTTTTGTGAACTGACATCAAGTCTTTCTCACAAAAAGTTTTTAAAAGCGGCAAGGGTAAAGTTCAGAATAAAGTCAAGCTTCTTTCCTTGCATAAAAAAGCAGCTCGAGTAAAATTTCACTCAGTTGTTCCTGTCAATTAAAAGCTTCCATTTTTATCAATTCGAGGTTGCAAAATATTTAAGGCAAAATCACATGCAGTTTGAAACCCAAGTAATTTTGAATCTGATGAGACTGACTGCAAAAGATTTTTAAACATTTTTGTAAGTGAAATGACATCGAAGTGTCATTCTGGCTTACAGAGATTCAAAGGTTATAATAATTTTAACTCATTAGTTCAACTGTACTTATCTACTTCCTTTGAATAATGTAAAAATTGAATGGGAATCAATAGAAGCAAATTACTGCTTTATTTTAATTGGACACAATTAGCCAATTGTCTACTCCATTCAAGGATTGCTGACTCTGGTAAGTAATATGGAAAATAAAGGAGAAAGAAAGGAGGTGGGAGAGATAAATAAATAAATGAGAAATATGGGTAAGAAATTCATTCTATTAATCCTAATTTGTCAACAAAGCCCCTTTTAAAGTTATCAAAGTCAACGCTTACCATATATAATATTTTGCCAGAGAGCTAATTCTGACTACCTGACTGCAATGAATTCTTACTTCAGTTGATCTTTGAGACAAAAGCTATCCATACACCTTATTCTTTATAGGTCAGAAATATTGGAATATTGTCTGAGGCTATACTCCAGAATCACTGTGTAATGAGCCAGTATATTTTCAGTTTATCAGACGTTACCCTTAAGTTGAAAAAAAAAACATCTGGGGAGCACAGAGGTAAGTTGAGGTGATTCCCCATCCCCTCCCCCCAACTCCCCCGCCAGAGTATGAGTCATTCAGAGGTAGGATTATAAAAGCAGGATAGATAAGACAGAGGAGAGAAAGAACCACGGGCAGAAAGAACCAGAAAAAGGGAGAGAGAAAAGCAAAGTGGTGTGGGGGAGCAGAAAGGGAGAGAGAAGACAGAGACAGGCATAAGATCAGACAGTGGAGGCTGGTACACAGATACATAGACATACATACATACATACAAGCATAAAATGCAGAATCACTGAACTTCTTCCACACCTGATGTTTGTGACATGGTATCAGGTATACCATCTTCCCTATGGCTGTACCCTAGAGATGTCCGGTTAGCTTCAAACTGTGTCAGAGCAGCCCCACTGGAAACCTCCAGGAAATGGCCCAAGAAGTGGCCAGTTCAACCACGGAACCACAATTCCTATTGCAGAGAAGGAAGAAGGAAAAGAAGAGACTCCATTTAACTCTTGGGTTGCCAACACTTCTCTCATGTCTCTCAGACCTCCACCCTGGCAAAAAGAGTCTTACTGAAGGCTTTTTGGATGGGATGGGATGGGGCTTCAAAATCACAACCTTCCACCTGATACAGGATACCTGTTCATTTTATCCCTAATATGACAATGGACTTTCAGTGTTCCCATTTTTATATTTTTCTGATTACCAGTGATTATACTAAATATTTCTAGAAAGGTAAAACACATATTACTTTTATCCCACAAAGGTAAATGCTTATTACCTTGGAGTTGAATTCTGCAAGTCTAATGACCAGATCATGGTCAGCATTGAATCCAGTTCTCTACATCCAAATCTGACTTTCACAACTGAACATGTTTTAGTTTTTGGGAACAGAAAAAAAAAAGATCAGAATGTGAGCCTAAATACCATATCATTATGGGCACACTCCGCCTGTCACAGTGGTCAGTGATGCCATAATAACATCAATGATTGTTCATTTTTAGCTGGCTAAAATGAAGGGATTTGGTACTCAGTAGCATTTTCACAATTCAGCAGGGAAGGAATGAAAAACATTAGGTTGAGGTCATAAAATAATATTTTTGAAAGGAAACTGTGCCCTTGTGGATATCCCTGATTGGCTGGAGAATTCACCTGATAGATAGCTGCTGCCCAAGGTGCTGATAATCCTGAACTTTCTCCCTCAAGCAAACAGACGTCCTGGACCTCGAGACAACCCAAAACCATCTAGACAGGCAGCGTGTTCGACTGGAGAAACCATAGGGATGGGAATCGGAAGACTGAGGTTCTAATCCCAGCTCCATCTCTGGCCTACTGTGTGACCTTGGAAAAGTCACTCTCTGAGCTTCAGTTTCCATTATCTGCAAAATGGTGATAAGACGTGCCACTCCCTACTTCATAAGGATATTTTGAGAATGAAAAAGATCATTGATATGAAATTGCTTTGGTAGAAAATGAAATTCTATGTACAAATAAGGTTTTTTTCTCTTTTTAAAATCCTGGTGCAGAAGGACGAGAGGATGAGCTTATCGATGAAGTAATATACTTTGTGAATCAAGAAGAGATGTAGGCATCTGTACAGAGAAGCAGCATGACTCAGTGGAAAGAGCCTGGGCTTGGGAGTCAGAGGTCATGGGTTCTAATCCCTGCTCCGCCACTAGTCAGCTGTGTGACTTTGGGCAAGTCACTTCACTTCTCTGTACCTCAGTTACCTCATCTGTAATATGGGGATTGACTGTGAGCCCCACGTGGGACAACCTGGTCACCTTGATAATAATGCTTGTATCTTCTCCAGTGCTTAGAACAGTGCTTTGCACATAATAAGCACTTAACAAATGCCATCATCATTATTATTATCTGTGGGCTCAAGGGCAGAAGTGATACACCCTTCTAAATACCAATACAGGCAATTAATGTTAAGTGTCCTCCCTGAAGATTCAGGAACTTCTGAAAATAAGACGACTTTTATACCTTAAAACATATACTGGCCCTGGGCAGATCCAACCTAATGTGACATGTCATTATATTTTATCTGTGAACTTTCATTTACTCTGAAAGAATTTTAAATATCTTGCTTAAAGAATCACTCTGCTTAAAAGTGGGCTTTATGAGTATGTATATTGTCCAGAATGGCACATAGCTGACAAGTGGCCGAGCTGGGATTAGAACCCATGACCTCTGACTCCTAATGTTTCTTTTGTTACATAAATCAGGATTCTATGTTAAACAGCCTATTTCATTCAAGCTGTCCTTTCCTCTGCACATAGTAAGCGCTCAATAAATACTATGGAATGAATGAATGAATGATGATGAAATGCATTACTTGCCCCAGGCCCATATTCAAATACTATCCATATTCCATCTCCATTTTCCGGTGTGGGCAGCGACTGTCTCTCTTTACTGCTGAACTGTACTTTCCAAATGCTTAGTACAGTGCTCTGCACACAGTAAGTGCTCAGTAAATATGACTGAATGAATGAATTTCCTTTCCATCAATTCATTCTTCAAGTTCGTAAAAAGTGTGGCTAAGCGGAAAGAGCTTGGGCCTGGGAGTCAGAGCCCATGACTAATCCCAACAATGCCATTTGCCTTCTGTTCCCTTGGGCAGGTCATTTAACTTCTGTCCCTCAGTTTTCTCATCTGTAAACTAGGCCTGCAATACCTGTTCTCCTACTGCTGTGAATTCCATATAGAAAAGGAACTTGTGCCCAACCTGATTATCTTATAACTATCCTAGCTGTTAGTACAGTGCTTGGAATATAGCAATCCCCTAATAAATACCCCCATTATTATCATTATTGCTAATAATAATAATAATAATACAATCTGTATTTTGCTAAAGTTTTTGCCACTGGACTGAGGCTCATCCATCATTTGTGATGGGAGATTCCAACTATCTTTTTTTTTTAAGGGTATTTGTTAAGCACTTACTATGTATCAAACACAGTTTGAGGTCCTGAGGTAGATAAAAGTTAATCAGGTTGGACACAGTCCCTGTCCCACAGGGGGCTCAAAGTCAAAATTGGAGGGAGGAGGATTTATCTCCATTTTACAGATGAGGAAACTGAGTCACTTGCCCAAGTTTACCCAGAAGGTTAGTGGTGAAGCCAAGGTTAGAATCCTTGTCCTCTGACTACCGGGCCCATGCTCTTTCTACTATGCCATGCTATTCTTCAGTAAGTCCAACTTTACAATGTTCTGAAACAATCTGACTCTAAGATGTATCCTTTAATGGATACCCTAGCCTGTCTCTTCCAAGATGTCTTTCAATCAGTTACCTCAACAACGTATTCTGCAGAAAATCCATTCATTTCCGGTTTCCATAGTGTTCCAAATATTTGATTTAGCAATATTCTACTTTCTAAACTATTCTTACAGAATCTTCTTCTGCAAGGGAAACAATGACTTTTTTAAGGATGAATCTGACCTGATGCCAGATTGCTCTTAATGTCTGCCCACTCTGATATAGTATCATACTGCTTGAGATTTAACCTGCTCAAAAGGGAGTCTAAGTCTTCATTTCCTCTCTATATCAAATTTCCATTGAGACTAATGGGAGTTAATATCACATAGAGGGGAACACCTAAAGCTAGCTTACAAATGGCAGCCATCTCAGACGATAAATTACCAAAATTTGCCGACTTTTAGGCCCAGCTCCTCCTGCCTGCTGGGTGATCTTGGGCAAGACACTTAACTTCTCTGTGCTTCAACTTCATGGTGTATAAAATGGGGGTTAAATACTTGTTCTCCTTCCCTCTTAGATTGTGACCCCCATATAATCTTTACTGTACTCCCCCAAGTGCTTAGTACAGTATTCTGCCCACAGTAAGCACTCAGTAAATACTTCCAACTGTTTTATAGCTATTCCAGTTTCCTAGCACTGCCCTGTGCATATAGTAAGCACTTAAATACCACTATTACCATCTTTTTATAGTATTATTGTATTAGGAACATCACTATGAACACAAAAGCTACCATGTCAAGATTTTCAGGTTTTTTCCTATTTCTGTGATTTTCAAAGAAACAATAATAATTTTAAGTTGGCCTTTTGGAGCAATTCTGCACTCTTCCTAAGTGAACCTTCCCCATGCAAAGCTTTGTCCATCAAATTACCTGGAGTACAATGTGGTGCCAGAAAAATAGGGAACTAATATCCTAGAAGAAATCCTACAATTTGAGTATTAGTTCACATACTCAGAGGTGAGTTTTACCAGTTTCTTTCTGTCTCTTCCATTACGGTGTAAGCTCATCGAGGGCAGAAAATATGTGGCATATTGTTACTGTAATCCCAAGCACTTAGAACAGTGCTTAGCTTCAAAAACTGCTCAATAAATACTACTGATAGCAGGGATCATGCCTTAGATTGTGAACCACATGTGAACAAGTGTCGGTGTCTAATACCCCACTCATTTATCTTCCCAGGGTCAGGTCATGGCTTTGCACGTAAGTGCTTAATAACTATTATTATTACTAGTACTGGACCCTTGCTCCATCTATTGAGGAAGTCACTACATCAGTCAGGACTATGAAAAGTGGAAAAGCACCTGAATTAACGGTATGCCTGTTGAGATGAACTAACATGAAGGAGACACCCTGCTCAAGTAGTTACACAAACTCTTAAAAAGCACCGTGATCTAGTAGATAGAGCACAGGCCTGGAAGTCAAAAGGAACTGGGTTCTAATCCCGGCTCTGCCACTTGTCTGCCATGTGACCTTGGGCAAGTCATTTCTCTGCGCCTCAATTACCGCATCTATAAAATAGGGATTAAGACTGCGAGTCTGATGGACTGTGGACATGGACTGTGTCCAACCTCATTAGCTTGTATCTATCACAGTGCTTAGCACACTGTCTGGCACACAGTAAGCACCTAACAAATTCTGTAAAATTAAAAAAAAATTTCCTCAAAATGCAGACCACTGAGGAAATGCTACAGCATCTCAAAGACACCACTATTATCACTATCTTTAAGGAGCAAAGTTAGAGTAGATCATGATATTCACTGAGGCATCTCATTACTGCCCATTGTCAGGAACATTATTATTGCTATTGTTATTAATAGCAATAATAATAATAAATTTTGGTATTCAGTAAGTCTGTACTCTGTGCTAAGCACAGGGATCTGTACAATATAACCATGTCCGACACTGCCTCTGGAAGATACCATCAACTGAACACTCAAGAATCTACAATGTGACTTCACACCATAGCATGGCACAACAAACATGATCTTTGCTTCATGTGAGATCCAGAAAAAATGCAGGAACCAGCAACAAGGCCTCTATACAGTTTTCAGAGACCTGGCAAAAAGCATTTGATACCATCTGTTAATCTGGGTACTAGATATTGCTTAACAAATTTCGCTGCTCTGACAAGATCATCAAGATTTTAAGGCTACTCCTAAACAAAACCAAGGTGGTTACTAGCCAACACCAGGAAAGTGATTTCCCCATCTTCAAAGGTCCTTCTGAAATCAATTTCCACCTCCCCAATTTAAAGTCCTCCACAACTACCAATTCAACCCTTCCAAACTACCCAAGCTCTTTCAATCTCCCATAACATTTTTATATATACCTCATTACTTAAGCATTAATGTACATGGCCTCTTTCCCTTTCTCCCATCTGTAAATTATTTTTGTTTCCCTTTCGCCCATTAGAGCATAAGGTCCTTGAGAGCAGGGATCACATTTAATTCTATCGTACTCTCTCAAATTTAGTATAGTTTTCAGCACACAGTATGTGCTCAGTAAAAAACTACTGACTTTGGACAAAGAGGCATAAGCATAAAAGTGGGGACAGGCTTTCTGTATGCACAATGAGCCTGGGACTTTGGGTCCCACATTGGCCTTTCCAGTCATACATCCACTCATAGGTGAATTTTACCATCAGTGGCATCACCTTCAAGTGTGAAAGACAACTATATTTGCAAAAGTGATCCTATCACGGAATTGTTTATCACTATTATCTCAGTATTTCTTATTTTCCAGATGCTGCACACCAGTTTTCTTTACCTGAATTCTCTACTTCACCCCCAGAAGGGATTCAAAACAACAAACTTTTCAAGACATGAAGGAGAACAAATCTCCTGCAATACAAGTTGCTTAAGCAGCGTGGCTCAGCAGCAGAAAGAGTACTGGCTTGGGGTCAGAAGTCATGGGTTCGAATCCCAGCTCTGCCACTTGTCAGCTGTGTGACTGTGGGCAAGTCACTTCACTTCTCTGTGCCTCAGTTACCTCATCTGTAAAATGGGGATTAAGACGGTGAGCCTCACGTGGGACAACCTGATTACCCTGTATCTACCCCAGCGCTTAGAACAGTGCTCTGCACATAGTAAATGCTTAACAAATACCAACATTATTATTAAGCAGTTAGTACAGTGTTTGGCACATAGGAAGTACTTATTATTATTATGCCTCAACACATGGTCTTTCCATATTTCAATCCTGCTTCAAAAAGAATTAGGCAGCAGGGCAATGCAATGGCATTTTCCCACCCTGCCACAAGCTTGGGCTGGTTGGGGACCATTCCCATCTGCCTTATAAAATATTGTTCCTCAAAACACTAGGCAGTTTTATTCCTCAGAGGAAATGAAAGCAAGGGAGGCTTAAGTGACTTCTCTAAGTGCAAAGGTTAGGCAGAGTCAGAACTAGAACTCACAGTTTCTTGGTTTGTGAACATTTGATTAATTACTGAGTTACAAGTTATCTTTCTCAAATACTTTTTTAAGGTATTTTTTAACATTACCAAAACCTACATTCTTGATCACTGATTGTGACTCAGAGAAAAATGCAGTATCTTAGTTTTTCACATACTTTCACAAAGCAAATGTTGATGTAGTTAATTAGAATTTAAGTTTTCTGGTCATCTTCCTACAAAAACATTACCCAGTAAATGATTTAATGACTAAGTAACGTATTATGCTACAAACAAATAATTATAGATCACTTAGACACAACTTTTCCTTCCCATTTGGGATTTTATCTTCTAAATCAATGCATACCTAATTCTCATTAACAATAATTAGAGTTTCACACATTCCCTGGGAGAATAATAGGTCCCTTGGGAGCTTGTATGCCCACAGTACCTACGCTAGAAGACTGTGTCTTTATGTCCTTATTTGACAAATACAGCCTTATTACAACCAAAAACAGATTACAGAAATAATACCTGATTTTTGTCTTTGCCTTTTGGTTTCCTTGCAGTTTGGGAATTCTTCAATCCCATTCTCCATTACAAGTTTAACCTAGGTAGTCTACTACAAAAATCCTCATCCTTATTTCTGAGGAGACTATTACTGAGTTGCTCAAGAAGAGACATTTGATTATCAGTGTCAAAATCTTAAAATCAGACTCCCTAATCTCATCCAGGCTCCAGAGACGCCGATCTCCTCCTTTGCATTGTTCTTTGTCCAGTGAAACTGGGACTGGGGAAGGGGCATTTTTCTCCCAATTCACCGGGATTCTTCTTGGGAACGATAGTTGGAGCTCTTGTAAGTCCATCCTACATCACGTAGTCGGAATTTGGTAGGTGATTTCTCCAGTTTAGCGAGCACGTCTTTTGCTCCAGATGCACCACTCTCCCAAGGACCTAGAACAGACTTCTCCATGCAGATAGAATAGGTGTTCAATGACTACTACTGATTGAATTGGTGCCTGGAGGCAGGTGGGGTGGGAGGAGGGGAGAGATAGAGGATCCCGCCGCAGCAGCCGAGCTCTGGTCCGCAGGGAATCTGGGAATTCCCCGGGGCCTTACACGGGCTGACATCAGCATTTCCCGAGGGAGAAGCCAGTTAGGGAAAATAGACTGGTTAATATAGGTTAACGTGAAAAGGAAAAACACCAGGATTAATCTGGGTTAGTTTACCAATTTAGGATGTGCTATTCAAGCATTGAACAGTTCCCTTTGGAATAAAAGCAGAGCCCTGGCAGTTACATAGTTAATTTGATCGGTTTAGCCAACCAAATGAAGTCATTCTAGACACATACACACACCCTCACTCTCTCGCTCTCCCTCTCTGGGGCCCTTAATTAGCCAGACTGTACCTCCAGGTGGATCAAATGAACCAGGTAATTGAGAAAGCTCAACAGTAGACAAGCAAACCTCGTGGAAAAGCCTGTGAAATATTCACCCCTGTTAGGGAGTTCGGGCTGGGAAGAAACGAACGAAGGATCCTGGCGGTGAAAATAGCCTTCTGCCTTACAAATGAACAGCCAAGAGCTGCAGAGAAGAGATAGTTATCCTATCCTTTTCAGGAGTGCCCTTTCTCGGCACCTTCGACAATATGCAAAGTGTTACTCTACCCATTCTTATTCTGGGGAGACGGGAATTCCCGGTAGGCTTGCTGCTTCCATTGTCATGTATTGACTCAAAAGAATCAGATCTGGGCACAAAATGTCCCCATGATTTCTGGCATACGTAGGTCTCTCCCGGACAGGTTTAGGAGAAATACGTCCAGCTCCTATTTAGGAACCCGTACTGGTTCTCGCATGTCGAATGGCTTCTTTTCCCTCATTGCCTGGTCCCCTACGGGGGAAGGATTTGTCGGGAGAGATGCATAACTGGCCCATATTGGAATGATAGAAACTCCATCATTCCAGAGTAGCAGAAAGCAGGTGAAACTTGGTTACAGGCAATGTCTCATTCCCCAACTGGCAACCCGATTCCTGTCCCACATTCCAGCCTCGTCTGTGAGTCTCCACACAAACACAACACCCAGGGTCCCCTACCCCACGCCACCCAGTCGACTCCATTTCCAGCCAAGGATACACACCTCTCTCCTATCCCTTCCTCGCTTAATATGCTAAAAAATAAGATTGCAGATCGGAAAAAAAAAATCCTGGACTTGAATTTCGATGAGGCCCACCCAAATGAAACTGGGGATTTTAAACTCCTAATTTTTCTGATACATTCCTTTCCCCTTACCTTATGAAATATGCATGTGCATCGCCTTTAGAGCCATTTATTACAAAAGAAATAGCACCTGATCTATTCACAAGCAAAATGCAAGGGAACCGTTTATATCTGAGTGTGCATGTGAAGACTCTTTCTAACCACAGGCCGCTTACCAACTCCCAGTGAGAGTATACAGTTCTCTATCTTCCTTCCACTCCACTGCTTAGTTGTGGCATTTACTTCATTCTAATGAAATGCCTTTCCCTGAAGTAATAGGCCATATTCCGGTCCTCAGAGATTTAAACACAAATCCTATTGAAGTTAGTGGGATTTGCATGTGCGCATATAATAGCATTCAGAGTTGGACAGCAGCAAACAACAGCAGTCTGTTAATGAGTGTGCACCTGTCTTCAAAAAATAGCACATATGTGCAGGGTTGTTATTTTTTATTAACCACTCCTGACTTAAAATTTTTCCTTTTCTATTTCTTTTCCTGACATTTCATTGAAGACTGCCTCCATCTAAGATACAGTATAAAAAAATTCCACATTCTTTAGTAGTGCAAATCAGGACCACTTTTTCTAATTTGATTATGTATCTGCTGCAGTTACCAAATTCTTGGTCTTATAAATTTACTCATCTGAATCAAAGTGATTTTCGAGCATGACAGACTTGCTGTCTACATCAATAAGAATGACTGAAGATTCATCCTGTGGTACAACAAAGTCAGAACATGAACATCGAGTTCCAATATTGCTAACATTTATATTGAACCTAAAAATTATGGCAAATCATGTACTGACTGGTCATGCATTAAAGTGCCTTAAGATATTTAATTTTTGGTAAGTTCTTTGCATTAAGCTGCATTTTTGTTTATTGAGAACCTTAGGTAGTCTCATACTTAACTCTTGCCCACATCCTGCCTCTGGCCTGGAATGCCCTTCCTTTTCCTTTCATTTCAGATCCAACAGACAGTTACTCTGCCCACCTTCAAAGCCTTATTGAAGGCATATCTCCTCCAAGAGGCCTTCTCTGCTTCCCTGACTAAGCCCTCATTTCCTCTCTACCCACTCTCTTCGGCATATCCCTGACTTGCTCCCTTTATTCACTACCACCTCCCTCCAGCCCCACAGCAATTATGTAAATATCTGTAATTTATTTATGTATATTAATGCCTGTCTCCCCCCTAGACTATAAGCTCACTGTGGGCAGCGAATGGGTCTGTTTTATTGTTGTGTTGTACTCTCCCAAGCATTTAGTACAGTGCCCTGCACACTGTAAGCACACACTAAATACAATTGATTGATGCATCAAAATTATGTTTGAAAAAATGTAATTTTATGTAGATGTGTCACTTTAGCCAACTAACCTTGCAGAGTGATTTTCTTAACTCTAGGATAATTAAAAAAACCTTGAGAAAATTTTCCTCTAATGGAAAATAAAATGAATAGAAGGCTTGTTAAAATGCTGATTCAGCTTGCTGATAGCTCCAGTCCTGAGAGTCTCGTAATAGCTCTTGTAACTAAACAACATGTAAGATGAGGCAATTAGGGAATTGATGTATAGGAAAACTAAAAAACTATTTAGCTCTCCTTGTTCATTTTTACATTCAACTTCTTTCCAAAGGTAAATAAAATTTTAGACTCTATCAGACAAAAGAAAGGAACTTCCAGAACCATGATGATATATTAAATTCCATCCCAAGCTCAATAAACTATGACTTATAAGTCTTGTAAAATCTTTACAAGGCTCTTGACAACTCCACATGTGCTGATGGCAAGAAGAATGGAATTTTTTGCAAAACATCTGCTAAATCATGATCTTGGCTAGAATTTCTCTGTCTATTCATGATGACCAAATACAGAATGAGTGAAACTCATTGAGATTATTTTGGATTGGATGAGATTTTTTGCACAATATCAAACCTACTTATTTAAAGTGCCATTTCATCATAGCCTGCATCTGTAATATGCATTTCCATTCATATTGGGTACAACCAGCTTTCTCTCATTTTAACCATGCCTGAGACAGGACTTGTTCACTACATATTGAATTACATGCACAGACTACTAGAAGGTACAAAGCTTCTAGTAATTTGTCAGAAATTGACAAATTGAATAGATTATCCTCATCAGACTAAAATAGTTCACTAGTAATGTTAACCAACCTTCACTTACTTACAGACATAGAGGTCTTTGCTGAGTTTCAAGGAGAAGCTAATGTTTTTCCATTGTCCTAGAAAGATACAAAGAGACTGGACCTTTTTCATATCATGCTGAGTTTTGCTTCAGAATTTGAGTACACATAGGGTGAAGAAACCAAGCTGCATGCTAATAAAAGGTTTTCCTAGGGTACATTTAAAATTTTTGTCCTAAGATTTCACTGTTTTAAGTAGTCGTATGTATCTTTCATCAGCAGGATAAGTTCAAAGCTCTAATTTCTACCTCCCTAACCAAATACGAATCCAGAAGCAAGCCTCTATCATAGCCAGCTGACTCGACAGCACCCTTTTTTCTCCTGCCATGTAATTTATATTGGGCATTTTACAATTTCCCCCATTTCAAATTTAAATTGATGACCTTAATTAACTTCTCCACTCAAAAAAAGAGGAGTCTCTAAGGATCTTTAGAGGGTTGAAGATCTGGAAATATTTGTTATAGTGATTGTTTGAACATTACACTATTTTCTACCTTTCCATTTGCAAAATCCATTAGTTGGTTCAGCCGTCTGTGTGTTACTATAAATTTTCATCTGAGTATTTTCTTTAGAAATATTGGATTCTCAAAAAGGGTATTCATTCATTCATTCAATAGTATTTATTGAGCGCTTACTATGTGCAGAGCACTGTACTAAGCACTTGGGATGAACAAGTCGGCAACAGATAGAGACAGTCCCTGCCGTTTGACGGGCTTACAGTCTAATCGGGGGAGATGGACAGACAAGAACAATGGCACTAACCAGCGTCAAGGGGAAGAACATCTCGTAAAAACAATGGCAACTAAATAGAATCAAGGCGATGTACAATTCATTAACAAAATAAATAGGGTAATGAAAATATATACAGTTGAGCGGACGAGTACAGTGTTGTGGGGATGGGAAGGGAGAGGTGGAGGAGCAGAGGGAAAAGGGGAAAAAGAGGGTTTAGCTGCGGAGAGGTAAAGGGGGGTGGCAGAGGGAGTAGAGGGAGAAGAGGAGCTCAGTCTGGGAAGGCCTCTTGGAGGTGATATGTTTTAGTAGGGTTTTGAAGAGGTGAAGAGCAATCAGTTTGGCGGAGGTGAGGAGGGAGGGGCGTTCCGGGACGACGGGCGGAAGGTCCGTGACCCAGGGGTCCGACGGGCGGGATAGGCGGAGACCGGAGGCAGGTGGAGGAGGTGGGCGGCAAGCAGGAGCGGAGCGTGCCAGGGTGGGTGGTAGAAAGAGAGAAGGGAGGAGAGGTTAGGAATTGGGCAAGGTGATGGAGAACCTTGAAGGCCTAGCGTGAGGAGTTTTTTGTTGGGAGCGGAGGTCGTAGGCAAACCACTGGGTTGTTAAGAAGGGAAGTGACGTGCCCAGATCGTTTCTGCAGGAAGATGAGGCCGGGCATGCGGAGTGAAGAACTACGGACCGGGAACGGGCGAGAGAGGAGGAAGGGAGGTCAGAGGAGAAGGCTGACCAGTAGTCTAGCCGGGATATACGAGAGCCCATGGTAAAGTAAGTAGCCGTTTGGGTGGAGAGGAAAGGGCGGATCTTGGCGATACTGTAGAGGTGAAACCGGCAGGTCTGGTAACGGATAGGATGTGTGGGGGTGAACGAGAGAGACGAGTCAAGGATGATACCGAGATTGCGGGCCTGAGAGACGGAAGGATGGTCGTGCCATTCCACGGTGATAGAGAAGTCTGGAGAGGACCGGTTTTGGGAGGGAAGATGAGGAGCTCAGTCTTGCTCATGTTGAAGTTTTTAGGTGGCGGGCCGACATCCAGGTGGAGACGTCCCGGAGGCAGGAGGAGAATGCGAGCCTGAAGGGAGGGGAGAGGCAGGGTGGGGATGTAGATCTGCGTGTCATCTGCGTAGAGATGGTAGTCAAAGCCGTGAAGCGGATGAGTTCACCGAGGAGTGAGTGTAAATGGAGAACAGAAGAGGGCCAAGAACTGACCCTTGAGGGAACTCCAACAGTTAAAGGATGGGAGGGGGAGGAGGCTCCAGCGAAGGAGAGACGGAAGAATGACCGGCCAGAGATAAGAGGAGAACCAGGAGAGGACAGAGTCCCGTGAAGTCAAGGTGAGATAAGGTCACCATCAGAAATAGGAATCATGAAAACTGAAATTAATTTGTTATTCAAGAAATTATACCAACAGAAGGAGCAAAAGAAATACTGAACTTCTCATACTGAATTAATTGGAACCTATGAGTGTCTGAACTTCTGGGTCAACTTTTATGGATTGAGCTCAACCAGAACAATAACTAATTACTATTTAATCAATCAAATTGTATTTCATTCATTCAAATCATATTTATTGAGAGCTTATTGTGTGGACAGCACTGTACTAAGTGCTTTGAAATGTACAATTTGGCAACAGATAGAGCCAATCCCTGCCCAACACACGTGCTCACATTCTATTGAGCTCTTTATTGTGTGCAGAGCACTCCACTAAGCAACTTGGGAAGTACAACATGACAATATAATAGACACAGCCCCTGCCCACAGCGAGCTTATAGTCTGGAGGGGACGAGGGACATTAATATAAATGAATTATGGAAATTTACATGTTGAGCTGGTGAGCGGGAGCCTGGGTTGGGCTGGTTGATAAATAAAGGGAGCAAGTTAGATGATTCAGAAGGGAGTGGGAAAAGAGGACTTAGTTAAGGAAAGACCTCTTGGAAGGACATGGGTCTCAAAAAGACTTTGAAGGTGGGGAGAGTAATTGTCAGGCTATTGAAAAAGGAGAGCTTCCAGGGGGAGAGGCGGTTGTGGGTAAGAGGTCAGTGGTTAGATACATGAAATTGAGGGTACAGTGTGTAGGTTGGCAATAGAGGAGCAAAGTGAGTGGGCTTGGGTTATATTGGAGAGTAGCAAGGTGAGGTAGGAAGGGCCAAGGTGATTAGTGTTTTAAATGAATGGTAAGGAGTTTCTGTTTGATGCAGATGTGGGTTATTGAGGAGTGAGGAGCTCTGACAATGCTTGCTGTGTGACTTTGGGCAAGTCACTTCAATTCTCTGAGCCTCAGTTCTCCTGTTCTCCCTCCCACTTAGACTGTTGAGCGCTGTGCAGGACAGGGGATTGTGTCCAACCTATTAACTTGTATCCATCCCAAAGCTTAGATCAGTATTTGATACACAGTAAGCACTTAACAGATTATCATAAAAAAAATCCAGATCTAGTGAAGGTATCCAAATGCTTTAGGAAGTTCCCTGAAAATTGTATAAAGGTCTTGGTGCTGCTCCCTCAACTTTTTCCTGACTCTGATGTGGCGACTTCAGATGATGTCCATTGTGCTGCGCTGTGATCTGAAGTCTTACACTGTGATTCCAGGGGCTTTAGTTATCACCACTGCACCCTCTTAACTAGGGATTCTAAAAAAATATTACCTATGGGGTTGGTAGCGTTTATCACTGATGAACAAATAGTGACTGTGAAAGAGAGAAGAAGCACTTCAGATATTTTGTGGGCAGTAAAATACTATGGGACTGGACTTTCTTTTAGATACACTGTCAAAATGTGAATAAGGGCCTCTTGGTTGAGTCATGCTTTTCAATAAAGTAGCATTGTACCTGAAGCGAAATACTTCACTGATAAGTAATGAAGTGCAGAAATAGCACTTTGTAACCACTTAAGCTAGTTTTCCTTGTTAATAGGCCTCAGTCTCCACCACAGTGCTAAGCACCCAAAAGCCTCTCAGTACAGAAAGCTTGCTGATTAGAAGTCACTCAAAGTATTGACAGTCATCCGTCATAGCTGTTCTCCAAATCAATCAGCGGTACGACAGACTTTAGTAGCTACGATCCCGTCCCTCAAGGAGCTTTCACTCCAAAAGACAGATTCATATAATCAATCCTGACAAAATTCTTGTGAGGTAAGATGCCAACCAAGGCGTGCAAACTTTCATTTTGAGCATCGGGGTGTACGAGGGAATGGGCACAGGGGTCAAAGGGGAAGAACAGAAGAGGAAGGAAAAGAAGGAAAGTAGAAAGCGGAGAAAAGGAGATAAAAGGAGGAGGTCGCCTCACATCTGGTCCATATTGGGCAATGAGACCAGACATAGGCACCCTAAAGCCACTCACCCAAAGGCACCTCCCCCAGGGTCACACAAGTCTCATCCGCCACGCAGCGTCATTAATAACTTGTGGTATTTGTTAAGCGCTTACTATATAACAAGCACTGTACTAAGCACTGGATAGATCAAGATGATCAGGTCGCAAATGGGGATCTGGGTTAAGTAGGAAGGAGAACAGATAAAATCCCATTTTCAGATGAGGGAAAAACTAAGGTCTAGAAAAAAGGGACTTTACCACGATACACAGCAGGCAAGTGGCAGAGCCAGATTAGAACCCAGGTCCTCTGACTCCCAGGCTCATGCTCTTCTAGACCCTTCTCTTACTAGCCACGCTGCTTCTCACACTGCATCGTGGCTGCCACACCTCCAGAGCTCCAACTCCAGCTCACTCTCAGTCTCTATTTGCATCATAAGGACTCCAGCCCATATCCAGCTCCATCTACTGCTTCGTCAGCACTTGGGAGGACTCCAGCTCCAGCTGGCTGGAGGGAAGGGGTGAAGCCATTATCTCGATCCTCCTCTGATTCTTTTCCAAGTCCCACAGTTGGGGCAGGCTAGTTATGCTTCCCATACAAAACCTCAAAAACTGTGTTGGCAGTGAGCTAATGATGTCACTTTCACATTGCCAAAGGCCTCGGGGGGTCATGGCCCCCATGGCATTCATGGAGTAGGCACCTATGGTGTCAGTGTTGTACAGATAATTCATCAATCTATCATATTATTGAGGGACTTACTGTATGCAGAGTACTGTACTAAGCACTTGAGAGAATACAGTATAACGGAGCTGGAAGCCACTTAATATGAAATCCAAGCCCGAAGGACAGGTTATGCACATAGAAAAGGAAAACAAGGCATGAATCCAATTCAAAATGTTTGGTATTTTAAATTCATACTATCCACCTCAAAAAACTGCATTTTATTTAAGATGTACTTCTTAAAACTTCTAAAATGTTTGAAGAACATCTCTAAAATGCTTTATAATGACATAAAATTAGCAAGACAGGCAATGATGGAAATCAGAAGTCTTAAAAAACGTAGTTTTGGCATACCTTCAAATAAGCAGTTTTTTATGGTATTTATTAATTACCATAATAAATGTACTGTACTATGCTAAGCACTGAGGTGGACACAAGATCTTCAAGCTGAACAAAGTCCCTATCCCACATGGGCTCACCAGGTCTTAATCCCCCATTTTACAGATGAGGTAACTGACGGCACAGAGAAGTTAAGTGACTTGCTTCTCTATGCAATTTCAAGGATTTAGCCTTTGCTATAATTAGCACCTAAAATGGCTCTTCACCACTGTTTATGCCTAAAATAGGTAAAAATGTGAAGCCAATTGGACATAGTGGGAAAGGAGAAAAATATCTGTCTAAAAGTATTTGGACTTTTGGTTTGGTTTTTTGTTTTTGACTTTGTTAGGAGAGCCCCCAAAACTCACCAGTTCCCCAAGGCATCATTAACTTTTCAGACATTTTGGTTATCCTGCTTGCTTCATAAAATCAGTGACTCAGAAATTCTACTGAAGCACATGAATAGAATGATTTGGGGAAAAACCAGAAGAGAAGTCAGTAATTCCTTGGGAATTATATTGAAGTGGATCTAATTTTTCAGATGTGAACCATAAGAAATTCACAAAATCCTCATAATCTGATTTATAAATTCAGTTATGGGGATTGTTTAAAAGGTGACCAAACTTGAAGGAGAAAAAATCAACAAAGATGCCAGATGCCCTAAACCAGAAAACTAAATCAGAAGATAACCCAAGAGAAAACCAAGTGTACAAGACCCAAAATATTTAGCATGCTATAAATTTTTCCTTAAACTGGGCAGTCCAACTACTCTGGGTAATGAATGAATGCCCTTTTAAGACAATTTAGCAATTTTCTGACTCCTGGGCAATTCTACTCAGTTGATTTTTAAAAGGAAAGTTCAAAGCCTGCATTCTGTTGCTGTCAGACATACTTTTCACACCCTTGAAGGAAGGGGACTCAAAATTGGGTTTTGAAGTGTCTTGCAGACTGAGACTTTTTTTAACCACTTTAGTCTGTGCCTTTTAACAATTAGCTGCTTATTTAGGAGTGTGTGGGGGGAAGGAGAACAGAACTCCCCACAGAAAATAAAACTGGGGGTTTCCACTTTTGGAGGTTTTTAAACAGCAGTGAAGCGTACTTTCAATGAGTTTGTCAAAGGACTACGATTGGTTTGGAAAGTACAGATTTTCCTCTGACCCTTGACCCAAATCCATAAGCTTATACATGCAATTGATCCACCTCAGTAAATGCTATTAAATCCTCTGAAAGGTTAAGGATCGCATTCTCCTCTTAGCCAATAGAGTTCAAACCATGATTTGAATCTCAGGAGAAGAAATGCAGCTTAGAACAGAGTTTTGAATGATTTCTTTTCTGGCAGCTTTGCTATGCACAGACTGGATCTATTGGCTCTTACCATTATGTAGGATCTTGCTAATTGTGCTGCTCGCTTTATTTCATAAGAAAACAGAGCTCTAGGAAGAGTTGCTGGGGACCAATGGCAGCTTTGGTATCCTTTTTTCCCTCCCTTCAAGTGGCTCACCATCCAGGCTATTTTTTTTTTTGAGCATATTTAAGCCCACTGTGTTCAGCAGCAGGGAAGGAACCTGTATGGACTTGTTTTCGCCTCTCTCCAAGGAGCAGATCTCAAAAGCAGGAAGAAAAACCACTGGAGGAAAGCTGACTAAGCCCTCCTTTCCTCATCTCCCTCTCCCTCTCTGCATTGCCCTAACTTACTCCCTTTATCCATCCTCCCTCCATAAAAGCACGTACATGCATATCTTTAATTTATTAATTTATTTATACTAATGTCTGTCTCCCCCACTAGACTGTAAACTCATGGTTGGCAGGGAATGTGTCTGTTTATTGTTATATCGTACTCGCCCAAGCACTTAGTCCAGTGCTTTGCATAGGGTAAGCGTTCAATAAATATGATTGAATGAGTGAATGAATACCTTTGGGCAGTCTAGCAAATTCTAAATACAGTAATAGAGAAATATTTAAATTAACTACTGACATTCTTGAAATTTGGAGATGTATCAGTACAGAATATTTCAAATTTTAGAAGTCCAAAAAAAAAAAGATTATGGTCTTTCATAGGGCAACATAATTCACTTTTAAACTTTAGGTAATCCTGAAAGATCTCACCCAATTTGAGATTAACCTAGGTAGAGACTCATTCAAAAATAATTCATTAAGCACCTACTTTCTGAAGAGCCTTATATTGCTTGGGGGATCACTGGCTGAGAGAGTTCTTTACCTTGTCCCTCATAATAATAATAATGTGGGTATTCATTAAGCGCTTACTATGTGCAGAGCACTGTTCTAAGCACTGGGGGAGATACAGGGTAATCAGGTTGCCCCACGTGAGGCTCACAGTCTTCATCCCCATTTTACAGATGACATAACTGAGGCACAGAGAAGTTAAGTGACTTGCCCACAGTCAAACAGCTGACAAGGGGCAGAGCGGAATTTGAACTCATGACCTCTGACTCCCAAGCACGTGCTCTTTCTACTGAGCCACGCTGCCTCATGCTCCCAACACCACAGCAGCCAAGTTCCATAGGTACAGAGGTGGACAGAATCTATGGACCTTTCCAAAGCTTGGAATTCTGTGAAGGTTGCCACAGTTTAAAACCAAGGGGTCAGGTACCCAATAACAGCCCACTTCAAATACTGTTTTGCTGGCGTATTTTTTTTACTGAGCTATATATGTTCAGTCTTTGAATTTGCAACCCATTTTCACCATATTTGTTCTATGTGCCTGTCCTCTCCCACCTAGACTGTGAACTTCCTGAGGGACAGGGACAGCCTAAATGGATTTTCATAGAATTACTCCAGTGATTTGCATGGTGCCTTCATGATTATAAACATTTAATAAACAATAGCAGTAACGAGGATGACAAATGAAAGCATAGAGCTTGTTTAAGCTCAAATATGGATAATTAAGCACCATGTCAGTCATAGAAAGAATCGATAGGATGACCCTGAAACTTGGCAGGACCCTAATCTTCACCTTTCCTAATAGAAACTCATTCTAGGCACTTCAGGGCTAATGGGTACAAATAAATTTGCAGCATATCTGTGCCTAACTAAATCCATAGTCATCAGCCTAGGCAAGCTGTTCGCCATATCCCTACTAGACTGTCTCCAGACTCTACCCTCTTCCGTCCATATTTGACTGTGATAGTTGTTCCTCCCAAGATAAATCTCTCAATATGTCTTGCTCTCTTCCTTCCAGATTCCAGTCTCAGGCTCACCCCCTTCTTCCCGCCCGGAACTTTCTCCCTTTTCAAATCTGCCAGACCATACGAATGCATCCCCATCTTTAAAGCCTCCCTGAATCTTCCCTCCTCCAAAAGCCTTTGGTCAACCAATTTTTCTTCATCCCTGGTCCTACTTTCCCTATTACCACAGCTATCCATTGCACTCTTTGTACATATCTATCTACATATTATCCTATTTAAACATTTACTTATCTACATGTCCAACTTCCCATCCTCTTCTTCCTCTGATTTGTGAATAATTTTCTGTCTCCCGCATCAGATCCATATCAGTGGCTAATCTGCATACATGGTGAGGAAGAAGCAGATCCCTTCATGTAAATCCAATACCTATAACTAGTATTTTTGTTTGCAGAGGCAACTAAGAGCTGTCCTTTAAATATATCCTGCCCTTATCAACTACTGTTGAGTAGTTGAGGGGCAGGCTGCCAAATTGGGAGGGTTGAAACAATGATTAGGCTTTGTGGGTGTTAATTCCCAGGTGATCAGTCAATCTGAGGCTATTTGCCTAAGTCTCGCCCTGCAAAATCAGGACATTAAATGCAAAGTGTAGCAAACACTGATTTCTTTGTCTCATGATATCTTATTTGGAAATCTTGCAGAGTTTTTGATATTCTTTGTTTGCAATACCTATTCCTCCACTAAATTTCTGAGTTCAAGAAAACATCTTTAATCTTCCTGGCCCACAGACCAAGGCATTTGAATTTTATTTAGCACTGATGTGTTTGCCAAGGGAAAAAACACTCTCTGGGACACCAATGTGAAAAGAAGCTGTTACAGTTATCATCTTTGTCTTTAGTTTTACACTTAAAGCAGAGAAGTAAGTGAATAGGAGTTACAGTGTGACCAGAGATAAGTAGGAAGAAGATAAATTTCCCCCAAAGGTTCTAAGTATGCTTTTTTTTTTTTGCCGAATGTGACCACAAGCAAAACACACATTACTGTGTGAAAAGGACAAAACAACTTCCAACTTCTTTCCTCTTTCTTCTCAGATGATTAAGGGGCTATGACAAGCCACTTTACTGTAATCTTTTAGTTTTTTAAGGAAATTGAGGCTCAGCTGAAAGAACTATATAATTGAATTTTTAAAAGACCCAATTAATTATATAGGGAAAAAAAATCCTTGAAGAATGAGAAGTTTCCAACATACAAGAATGTCAATAGCATTACCAATCTTATGGCTCTTTTCTTCAATGTTTTTCTAAGCTGAATAATTTTTCTCTAACACTTCCAAAAATGATTGTCGAGCCATCCCTAAACACCGTAGATGAAGCAGTGTAAAATTTCTCAAATTTTAACTGATAAATATTCTAAGGTTTTTGGAAGAAATCCAAACAGCAGTGCCTTGAGATTTTTAATGTGTTATAGCTAAGTTCACATTCGTAGATGCACATATGCAAATAGCTTCTGACAACCCAACTGCTACAGCAAACATTTTTGAAGTTATCAAAAGGAATGCAAAGTATTATTTCTCACATTGGTCCTTAACATGCTCCTGTGAAAAGTTACAAATAATTTGCTAAGCAAAATATTTGTTTATAACTAAATTTTCAAAACTCTTTGTTTCTCCTAGAATGACTGTTACCCTTCTGAGGGAAAAATTGAAGTGAAAAAAGTGAATTTGTTTCAGTGAAACAAAAACATCATTTGGGTGTTAACATATGCCCTTTCATTTTCATGGACTTGAATGTAAGACACATTTTAACATTCCTACTCCTGGCAATTGTGAACCATCCCATTGTAAATTACCTTGTTTTCTATTATATGACTCACTTTGCTTGTCCATTCTAAAAAAAAATTGTGCTTTTTTGTTGTTGTTATTGTTGTTGTTTTTAACCAGCCATAACACTAAGTTAGGAAAACCAAAAGCCAAACTGGCAGTTATCAGAACATTTACTTTGATATCAGTTTAACATTAGTGAATTAATTCAGTAGTAATTTCCTTTACTTTTTTTTGGAGGAAAAACTAAAAAAGAGTATGTAAAAACTCAGTTCTTGCAACTGGCATTTTTAATTCTCTGACAAATGCTTCCCACATTTTAGTGTCCTTCTGCTATTAGCAACTTGTCTCTCCATTTGAATACCCTTCTCCCTTTCCCTGTCCCACATCTCTTGAGAGTTGGCAGGTCATTTGTTTTTTAACTAGTGAATGCTCTTACTTTGGGATATAGCAAGAGACTTAAAGCTAAGGGCCACATGTTGATTGATGCTGTGGTTCATAAAATACTAAATTACCATAACGTGTATTTTTAGTTTTTTCTAATCTAGACATTATTTCAGAGGTTCCTACTCCAGGGTAAGTTTATCACAAGAAACCACCCTGTAAGAAATTATGTCTGGTTACTAAATGTCACATTATGTTCTTTTAAAATCTCATTACGAGTTTCAATTCTTGTCTTCAAGCCCCGGCCTCCCTTGAAATTACAACAACCTGTAAACTCCCAAAAGATCACAAGGGCTACATCAGTGGGATTATAAAGTAGCATCATTGTACTCTCTGATATCATTCAATCAATCAATGTGCAGAGCCCTGTACTAAGCGCTTGAGAGAGTGCAATACAATGTTCCCTGCCCACACCAACATTACTGTAAAGTGCATATATCCCGATGCCAACCTCTAGAATTGAATTCTCTAAAAAAAAATAAAATGAATTATTTTCTCAAATATCACTATTCAACATCCATAAATGCAAAAGATAATGCAATATTATAGGCATTCTTTTCTCCACTGTTTTTGCTAAACATTTTTGATAGAATACTGGGGGGGGGGGGAATTAAAAATGTTTTGCTAAAAATGTGCAGGCTAGAACATGATGTGTTTGGCATTGGTCTTATTGTGACTGCCTAGCATTAGAACCCATGACCTTCTGACTTAAGGGCCCGTGCTCTATCCACTAGGCCATGCTACTTCCCTGAGCCAGAGAACTGACTGTATGGGTTTCTACATCTATTTGCATAGTGTCCTTTGATTTCAAAGAAGCCTGTTAAGTTCATATATGAGTGTATGTTTGACTCAAAAGGCCAATGTGGAATCCATGGTCTCAATCACACTGAGCACCCAAAAAGTTGCCCCTTGTTGAACTGTTTTATTTAGTGTCTGTAGCACTCGGTGCTGATTTCTCTTTCATCTCCTTGTCTCGTTTTTCCAAAGTTTTTGTTTTTGCATGTACACCTGGGGTGACTAAGGAGTCATACAATTCTGAAAATTGAGAATTAATAGTTTAGATTATTAAAGGCAGAGGACCAAATTTTATGGGAAGAGGAGGAAGAAAGCAGGAGAAAAGAGGGGAAGGCAGGGGAAGAGCAAGAATGAAAATCCATTAAGGGACCCAACTCTACAATTGCTTTAAGCACTGGGCAAAAGGGGAACTGCTCCAGGTTTCCCTTCCTGCCCTAATTTTATGGGTGTGACAGCAGCTAACAGGGATAGGACTGCCTTCAAGGAACTCTCTGCAACCATCTTGCTGCAATATCCGCTGCGTGTATATATGCATGATCCCTCACACATCCAAAATAATGGCACATTTTCAGAATAAATGTTTGAATGTTGACATGTGAAGAGTAATTTCTTTATTTGAAGAGGACAATAGCAACAGGACAAGATTAAAAAAAAAAAGACAATACGAGGGCAGCTGTCTCTTGATTTGGGAGGTTCTAACATATAACCACAAGCCTTGAAGTCACCTCATTGTGCCTCTTTCCCTTAAACTTTTTTTTACTTTGCATTGAAGAATAAAATGTCTGAAACGAGCTGCTCAGCAGTAAATAAAATGTTCTTTCTTTGCCTAGTTTTTGACCTACAACAATCAGTGGTATTTATTGATATACCATTGACATAAACAGAACTATTTCTAGGTTAGCAACACTCGGGGTCATTGGCCAGGGTCCCATGTCCCAAGAAGTCACAGCCTTGGGGCACAGGGCAAAGGGGGATGGAGTGGAACAGTTCTAACTGCTTCCACCCCCACCACACTTCCCATCACATTACACGGCACCTTTCCAGGCCGACACCTGCTAGGAGTTTCAGGGTTCCTGAGTCCTGTCATTTGTTCATTCATTTATTCAATTGTATTTACTAAGTCCTTACTGCATACAGAGCACAGTACTAAGCACTTGGGAAAGTACAATACAACAATAAAGAGTGACAATCCCTGCAGATAACAAGCTCACAGTCTAGAGGGGAGTTACACTGTCAGAAGGCAGAGGAACTCACTATAGAATGGGAGGGGAGAAGGGCAAATTTAAGGAAAAAACTTCTACTCTAGAAACCCCTCCCTCACCCCTAACCTCACAGACTGATGGGGCTCCAAACCTTCAGAAAGACAGCCCTGTAAAGAACCCTTTGTATTTATAACTCATTCTCTGCAGTTCATCCGCTGGCACATTAATGTCTCATCTACCTTTTTTGAAACTGACTTTTCCTATACCCTGCTTCTACAGCAGTGCAAAAACCAGGTCGGAGTTATTGCGGTCAGTAAACAAAGTTTGCTGTCAAACTAGTGAGATCCAGCTATACAGGGTTAGGAGTGGACAAGACTAAAGTTGACAACATACGTGATAATTTGATAATGCCGATTAATCAATGAATCATCGTATTTATTGAACACTTACTGTGCGCACAGCACTGTACTACGCGATTGGGAGAGTACAATATAACAGAGTTGGTAGACATGTCTCTGCCCGCAGTGAGTTTACAGTCTGGAGGCAGAGACAGACATTAATATAAATTATGGATATTTACATAAATGCTGTGGGGCTGAGAGAGGAGTGAATAAAGGGAGTAAATCCAAATGCAAGGTGATGCAGGAGGGAGTAGGAGAAGAGGAAATGAGGCCTTAGTCAGAGAAGCCCCCTTGGAGGAGATGTGCCTTCAATAAAGCTTTGAAGGTGAGGAGATTAATTGTCGGATACAGAGGGGGTCATCTGGGATAATGAAAAAAAGTCCATATTACACATAAGCCACCAACTAAACCCCAATTAATTGGCACTCTCTCCCTTTTTCCTTCCCAACTTGTCCTGCTCTCCTCTCCTCCTTTCTACTCTCCCTCTCTCCTGCTCTGGACCTTCGACTCACCCCTGATTCTCACCTAAGGTCCCAGGAGAGTCTTAAACTACCTTTATGTCAAATACAAAGAGTCATCAATCGGTATTTCACTTACTCAACTGGATAAACACAAGAGTGGCCAATTGAATGACACCTCCAGGTCGATTTAGCAATTGCAAATTCATAGAACATTCATAACACACAACCGGCTAGACCTTGTCCCCATTTTTTCCACAGGGTAGATTCACACCAAGAATGGAGAGGGCAAAGGAGAAGTTAAGAAGATTGTAGTAGGGTAGAACACAGGAAGGCAGTGTTTTACTGCAATTTTACTGAAAAACATCAATTTGCCCAGGAGGGAAAAGAAAAAGCTCAACCAAAACTCTACATGACCATTTTGTAAGGCAGAGAAAAGTAATTGAAAATTCACATGCAGCTGTGTGAACTCTCAACAGAATAAGTGATGAAATGTTTTCTTTTTGTAGACCACCAGAGAATAGCAGAGCATAGCATAGTTTCCTGATGTTTAAACTGAACAGACCCAGGACATTTCATTAAAAAAATGGTAAACAAGGACATTTTCACTGGTCCTTGTTATCTAGTGAGGTAAAAAGGAACCGAATGTGATACCTCTTACTGCTTACCCATTTATATACAATCAATCAATTAATCAATGGTATGTTTTGGCCACTTACTGTGTGCAGAGCAGTATACTAAGTGTTTGGGAGAGTACAATACACTCAAGTTAAGAGACATGATCTCTGCTTGCAAGGAGTTTAGAGTCTAAAAGGGGAGACAGATGTTAAAATTAATTACTGATAGGGAAAGTGGCAGAGTACAGGGATATGAACATAAGTGGTGTGGGGGTGGGGTGAGTGTCTGCTTTTGCATCTGTACCCAATTAAAAATCATAGTTTTCGGTAGGCTGTGGTGGTTAGAATTAATCAATTGTATTTATTGAGCATTTACTGTGTGCAGAGCGCTGTACTAAGTGCTTGGGAGAGTACAATATAATAGAGTTGGTAGACACCTTCCCTGCCTACAATGAGCTTACTGTCTAGAAGACGAGTTTACAGTCTAGAGGATTAAAAGATGTGTGTTGCAGCTCACAGCAGTTTCAGGTTCTGCACCCAGCTACATCACTAACAAGATTTTAGGGTTTGGGGTTGTTTTTCCCCAAAGAGAGCTATGAAATAAAACATTACCAGGAGGTCTTCCCCTATCAAGCCATCTCCCCCATCCCTCTTCCTTTCGCATCACTTACACACTTGAAACTGAATCCTTTAAGCACTTGATTTTCACCCCACCCTCAACCCCACAGCATTTATTTATAAATCCATAATTTATTTTAATGTCTGTCTCCCTCCTAGACTGTAAGCTCCTCGCAGGCAGAGAACACATCCACCAACTCTGTTTGTATCATACTCTCCCAAGCACTTAGTACAGTGTTCTGCATACAGTAAGCACTCAATAAATACCATTGATTGATTAATTGATCATTGTGCCACCAAAAGCAATTAGAGCAATCTTTGGATATGTAAATATGTTATAGCTAGAGTTTTCCTGAATGGCTCTGTCTTTAGAACTAATGTAGTTACAGACCTACTTAGAATGTGTTCAGCGTACCGGTGCAGAGATTTTAATCTGATTCCACATATTAACTGTGAATTTTCGGATGTGAATTTAGAGATCTAATTATTCCATATGTTGCATTATAGTGAAAAATTCCTTTCCTCAGAAGTAGGATTTCTACTGAATTTAGTGACCATAATAAATACAGTGAGTTTCTACATTAGTATGCATCATTTCTTACAAAATTTCTATTCTATCAATAGCCAAACATCAACATTCCAATTTAATACATTTTTTTGGTTGTTGGCCCATATCCCACTTTACAAACTGTTTAAATTGTGAGCTGGGATAACAGGGAGCTTTTGCTAATGATGTGTACAGCATGCATGGGAGTACAAGGAATGATCTTAGTCACCTTCTAAAATTTTGTGAAGACTTTAATTCTAACCCAGCCAAATATAAGAGAAAATGAGAGACTGATGGGGTGGGAGGAAAGGGAGAGGGGACAAAGGGACAGAAAAGTTAGAGACAAAGGGAAAGGGGAAGGGGAAGGGCTAGAGAAGAAAAAATAGACTCTTTGTGGGCGATTGCCATTATTTTCTCCTATTTTATTTTTGCTTGCCCTTATTCAATAGAAGCTTCAGTTTGGGGGACAGCTGCCCAGATTCTCATTCAGCAACAGCTTCTGTGCACTAAATGTCACTTCCAAAGACAGGAAACTTTCAGAGGTTTGGTACCAAAAATTGTAATTGATAACCAGAGAAAAATCCCATCAGTTCTGAAGCACACCAATTTTTACAACTCCATACCTTAACATATATGATCGTGTTTTATAGATTTGAGAGATTCCCTGGGATCAGAAAATTTCTATCAGGAAGAAATACAATAGCCTTTACTTAGCAATGGAATAATTTTACTCACTGCTTACATGTTACATTTTCATTATATATATTCAGAAAAAAATAAATACTAGCCAGTGGTGTTTATTTTCTTTTTAAGAATAAGATTAACCAAAATATCCAATCTATCTGTAATGAAAGATGGACACCTTGCAAGCTACATCACAAACTATAGTCAAATCTCCCAAAGGATGACTTGTTTGGGAAATGTGCAAGTCTTTATGAGATAAAAATTAATGGAGCTGGTGTGACCTATATATTCAGAATTATTAATTATACTGATTAAAAGGGCTCTTTTAGTTTCTAACTAAAAGCTCACTATATTTCAAAGAAAAAAATCTGTAATTACTGGAGGATGATGCTTCAGATGATAAAAAATAGAAGCCCAGTGTTTCCTAAAACCAAGTTTATTCTCTGTAGGGCACCTACTTAATGGTATAAAGTTGAAGTTGACTGATGTTATCTACCTGAAGACTAGAACTAATCAACCAAGACTAATGAAAATAATCTTCCAGCCAACACCCTAGTAGTTCATAATTAATCAAGATGTAAAATGAAAGGGAGTGTGAGGATAAAGGAAAGTAAAGTGAGAAGAGGTTGGGGAAGAAGAGAAAGGTAACATACTAATAGTGGAGTGGTCCTAAATGATCTGTCTTGTAAAGTCCAATCGATTGGCAGGGAATTAGAGTGGAAGCTTTAACTGTAAGAATTGTGAGGTAGAGGGGTATATGATCTTAGCAAGACAACTTCAAGTCAAGAATAAGCAGTTCTGGGGGCTCACGGATTATTCAAGTGTTGTAATTCCTGGAAGCAATGACGAAAACCTCTAAATGCTCATGGCTCAGTGGAAAGAGCACTGGCTTTGGAGTCAGAGTTCATGGGTTCGAATCCCGGCTCGGCCACTTGTCAGCTGTGTGACTTTGGGCAAGTCACTTAACTTCTCTGTGCCTCAGTTACCTCATCTGTAAAATGGGGATTAAGACTGTGAGCCCCACGTGGGACAACCTGATTCCCCTGTGTCTACCCCAGCGCTTAGAACAGTGCTCGGCACATAGTAAGCGCTTAACAAATACCAACATTATTAAATGCTCCCCTTAGATCCATTTTTTTTCAAACTCCCAAATTTTACTGTTATCAAAGCTCAAGATAAATAGAGAATGCCTTGAGAACTGCTAACAATGCAGTGTAGTTGAAGCTCACTAGGTTTCCTGGGGCTGAATTAAAATTCCTTTGAAAATATCTGGAGGGAATATAGAAATTCCCATTAAAATATAGGTGTCAACTTTATAATTCCCCTTAAGAGCATATTGCTACTTTTAAATGGACAAAATACTAACTCAAGAGATGCTGAAATTTATAGAGTAGTGCTCTTTATAGTACTTCCAAGTTATGATTTTATATTATTATTAACAATAATGCTAAATTGTTAGACCAGTATTTGCTTCTTCCAAAATTATATTTCCAAAAAGGCCAATATCTTTGGGTTCTTCTGACAATTATTTCCTAAATACAAATATGCATCTTTGGTTTTAAGGCATTTTTCAAGAGAAGCAGTGTTGCCCAATGGATAGAGCACAGGCCTGGAAGTCAGAAGGACCTGTGCTCTGATCCCAGCTCTGCCACTTGTCTGCTGTGTGACCTTGGGCAAGTCACTTAACTTCTCTGTGTCTCAGTTACCTCATTTGTAAAGTGGTGATTAAGACTGTGAGCCCTACATGGGACATGGACTGTGCCCAACCTGATTAGCTTGTGTCTACCCCAGTGCTTAGTACAGTGTCTGGCACATGGCAAGTGCTTAACAGATACCATTAAAGGAAAGTCTCTCAACCTCATTAATAAGTTAGACTTTTGAGGTTGTTTTTTGAGCACTTCGGTAACAAAATACTGTAGCATAAACATGGTCAACACCCCAAAAAATAATTCCAGGGCCTCTCTGCTGGATATTCTCAGGTGAGCAGAATTTGAATTCCAGATGGAAAGTAGGCTGCTTATTACCTGTTAATTCTAATTCAAATAAAGCAGAGCATAGACAGATAAGCATGTAAGGTCCTTGTGGGCAGGGAATGTGTTATTTCATTATTCTGTATTTTCCAAGAGCCTAGAACTGTGCTGTGCATCAAATGAGTGATTCATAACTGCTGCTGCAGCTATCACCACTATAGTAAGATGAGTATCTGAAAGTTTGAATAGGCCAAACCCTGCAAATGGGTCAAGTACTACATGTGCAGTAGCTTATAGGGAGCAGGGAAGGTTCCTTCATCTTCCTGTAGGGAAAGGACGAAGAAAGAGAGGAGTGGTTGCCCATATGAAGCAGGAATGGGGGTGTGGGAAAGGAAGCAAAGAAGCAGTGTCCAACATTAACCCCTCTGTGCAAAAAATACTGCTGCCCGGAAGCAGCATGGTGGATAGAGCACAGGCCTGGGAGTCAGAAGGTCATGGTTTCTAATCCCAGCTCTGTCTCTTGTCCATTGTGTGACCTTGGGCAAGGCACTTCGATTCTCTGTGCCTCAGTTACCTCATCTGTAAAATGGGGATTGAGACTGTGAACCCCTCGTAGGACAGGGGCTGTGTCCGACCCTAGCTGCTTGTACCACCCCAGCATTTATTAAAGTACCTGGCACATAGTAAGCACTTAGCCATTACCACAATAATAATTATTATTATTTGGTGTTCAAATAGTGCCTTAGGCACACTCTCAGGACTATGCCATAAGTGCCAAAATCATCATCATCACCTCAATAATCATGAGAAGAAGCAAGGCCTAGTGGATAGATAGGGCAGGGGCCTGGGAGTCAGAAGCACTTCAGTAGATATTTAGTGTTTATTAATTAATTGTTCGTTCCAAGTTCCATGGAGAGGACAATAGAGTTAGAAAACTTGATCCCTGCCCTCATAGGGCTTACACTCTTGCTGGGGGGGCAGAAATTCAATGGTATTAAATGCTTACTGAGTTCAGAGAACTTAGGAGAGTACAATAGAGTTGGCAGAGATGTTCCCTGCCCACAAGGGGCTTACAATCTAGATCGACACAAAATGGATACATATCTAGATATAACTAGAGATATATGTATATATTATATATAAATAGAGAAACAGCGTGGCTTAGTGGGAAGAGCATGGGCTTGGGAGTCAGAGGTCATGGTTCTAATCCCGGCTCCGCCATTTGTCTGCTGTTTGACTTTGGGCAAGTCACCTAACTTCTCTGTGACTCAGTTACCTCATCTGTAAAATGGGGATTAAGACTGTGAGCCCCATGTGGGTCAACTTGTTAACCTTGTATCTACCCCAGTGCTTAGAACAGTGCTTGACCCATAGTAAGCACTTAACAAATACCATCATTATTAGAGAGGGAAAGTATGTGTAGATTATATCAAATCTATACATTCAGAAGTGCTACAGATAGTTGAGAGCATAAATGTGAAAGGGGGACCAAAATACTGGTTAGGGTTTGGGAAGATATGATCTGTGAAGAAAATAAATTAATCAGGGAAGGACCCCTGGAGGAGATCCCATTTCTGAAGTGATTTGAAGATTGGTAGAGCTGTGACCTGGCAATTATGAAGAGGGAGGGATTTCCAGGTGAGAGGAAGGATGAACAAGGGGTTGGAGGTGGAAGAGAGGAACCCTGGTTTTCTTATTAAAATTGTTTGAACTAGAAAAGATATTGAGTTTTCAATCAATCGATGGCATTTACTGAGTGCCTACTATGGGCAGGGCACTGTGCTAAGCACTTGGGAGAGTACAATACAACAGAATTGGTTGACCAGTTGTTGCTCATAAAGAGCTTACAGTCAAAACTTTTATTGTACAAAACATATACTGAGTTCTTCTAAAAGTCATATAAATAGAAGAGTTTACTAACCATTTCTCATGTTCTAAGGATTTTAAGTATACCATGTCATAATAACTCTATAAGAGTCAAGTTGTAGGTGTAATGTATACCATTTGCTATTGGTATTTTCATGTGTGTTCTATTTCTATATCCTAATATATAAAAATATATAAAAATACAATTTGTGATGGGTCCTGATGAGGAATTCCTAGGTGTGAGCTCTCCCTGCATCCTCACAAGCTGAACTTGTTGAACTAGTGGCTTTGTTTCTTAATGTTTTTCCCTTTAAGCTATCAGTCATGCATGAGCATATCCATATGTCCTATTTAAAGGATACAGCTAGTCAAATGATCAAATTCAAAGATTTTAATCAATGTACAGTCCTGATAAAGTCTAATCATTTAGCTTAAATCAGGTATCCACAAAAGGAACAGTGATATAGGCTATTAGAATGAAGGTGTGAATATGATCCTTTTTTACTCCATGTAGAATGCCACATTTGAGGAATTTTTTTCAAGCTATGCTTCTGTTTACTCTCCAAAAATACCTCTTTAATAGAAACAGCCTGTGTTTTGGAGAGTACTGTCCACCCAGGAAACCTGACACTAAGAAGATCCCAAATTAGATTAAACTTATGAAAGTGTGAGTGCAATTCTTAATAATGCAAACCACGCAACTCAATAACATTCAAGAAGTTCTTGCTGCCTAGGAATACTCTACCCTTGAGAGTTTACAAACTTTTCAGGACTAGTTGGTTTCAATTAGCAAGCAGTCAAAACCTAACTTGAGACCTAAAAACAATCTTTTAAGACCTTTGTTCTGCCTATCACCAGTGCAACATAAATAAAAATCTGATGAAAACTACATTTGTGGCTTTACTACATAAAACACGACACTCTTCTTTCATCTTGAGTTACAAGAAATAAACTCCAAAGAAAGCAAACTTGATTTTTTGCTGGCCAAAGTTTTGCCTCTGCAGCTTTTCCCCTGAGTTTAGCTTTGCTCTTTGTGCATTTGTTTAATGATTATTGGTGGTAGTTTACCAGAAACACAACAGATTTCTTACAAAAACTGAGACAATGTTAGAGAACTCTGATTATTATTATATTTGGCTTGGGGGGGGGAATCAATCAATGGCATTTGAATGCTTACTGTGTAGACAGCATACAACAGAGTTGGTAGACAAGATCACTGCTCATCATCAATGGTCATCTTCAATGGTATTTACTGAGTGCTCACTATATGCAGAGCACTGTACTAAGTGATTGGGAGAGTATAGTACAGCAGAGTTGGTAGACTAGATCACTGCTCATCATCAGTGGCAATCATCAATGGTATTTATTGTTTATTATGTGCAAAGCACTGTACTAAGCACTTGGGAGAGTACAACAGAGTTAGTAGACATGTTTCCAACCCACAGTGAGCTTACCAGTTACAGGGAGAAACAGACATTAATATAAACAATAATATATTAATAGTAATATAATATAAACAGACATTAATATAAGCAAATATAAACAGACATTACTATAATATCAGAAAATACCACTGATTGATTGTATAATAACACTGTGTTCAGAAATGAATTAAGACTATGCAAAGTTAATATACATATTACAGTATGACAGCCTCATTTGCAATGCTTAGTGAGTCAGTCAGCAGTCAATAAGAATTAGAGAATGCCAAGAATACACTTGGAATTATTCTGGAGGTAGAGTTGCTTCTGAAAGTAAGAGTTTAAATATGACCTTCAAATGGCAATAAAATTGAAATTAAAGCTTCAATTAGGACCAGCCTACACCCACCCAGAAGTAAATGTAGGAATCACTTGAAGGTGACCACCATTATCACTAGCTTTTTCTGACAATGGCAAGTGAAAGGACAACGAGTCATCCCTTCTGATGATCTATTGAAAGACCTGAAGGGCTTGTGATCCTTACTTTATGGTTGTCAATCTTTCCAACCCTGGGAGAATTCCCATTTTCTCTGCTTCATTCAACTACTTTGGAAGAAAGATGATAACTTACTAACATAATTGTAAGAAAAGGGAAAAGGAAGAAAGGATATCTTAATTAGACTAAAATGGAGATTTATAAATATTTATTTTATCAGAATAGTAAGTTATGAAGCAATATATGGAAGTGAAAATAACTTTTCTATAACCCTTATTACAACTCATTCAGTTGTGGTTTAATGTGTTTAACTCCTTACTGAATATAACTTTCTACCTATCGGTCATCCATAAAAATAGCATGCAATAAAAGACAATGTCCCTGCTCTCCAGGCGCTTATAATCTAATAGGAAGACAAGGAGATACAGACAATATCCAGACAATAAGAACAATTTTTTTTAAGAATGCTAAAAGTACCTATGCTTTATTTCTCTACTTATAATGTATTATATGTCATGTGTCAAACACTAACTCTCCAAGGAATTTAATTGAGAAATGCCTATCTTTGAAACTTTACATATAAAAGAACTAAAATATACATTTTGGCAACTGGCAGTGATAAGTTGAGTACCACTGGGAACTGGTTATTTCCAATCAACCATGCACCCATGGATGGCTTGTGAACCATGGTTAATTTAATATCCCTACATGCTTATTAGAACTATTCATGCACTTGCTATAATCAACTTGTTTACACATCTACAAGTAATGACTTTCTGGTTATTATTTTAATTAAGAAGCCCTTCATTCAGTATGATTCTGTTGACTAATGTTATTGCTTCCAGTGGGGCAAACCGGTACTTATCACAGTTACGGAAATAGCAAGTCATCCTCTTGCCCCAGGTGCCTAAAAACAACCACAGGGGGATCCTTAGGTGGGCTGTGGCAGTTCCCCAGTGCCACAGTAGCCAGCAGCCAGGCTTGGAGAAAATCCAGAATTTACATTTACAATTCTAGAAACTGCATTAAGGGCTTTAGCAGAAGCCCAATTTGCTGGTCTGTAAAGAGAGGCCTTGCAGTCTGGTAAATCTGCAAAACAAAGCGCAGCTATCTCCTTACCAGGTATTTTTATATTATTTTAAAGCATCAACTCACAGTCCTTTCAACATCCTTCACAATGAAGGCAGCTACAAAGTACAAAACGAGTTAAATACTACTTGCAAGAAAAGATTGTCTAACTTTGGAAGGTGAAGTGGTTCACTACCTTCTAGGGTAGATTAGATCAAAAGAGTAGGTCTTGTAATACACCCACATGTGAATCAGAAAAATTCTTCGCTCAGGGATCTCAAAATTTGAATCCAAGCAAGAGTTGATTGGAAGTAATCATATCCAGTTTTATGAGTTTCTTTTGTTCCCATCCTCAAAGTCAAAGTTTAGCTCCTTATTGGCAGATCTCAGAAGGGGAATAATAAAAGTGACAGGGAAAATGGTTGAAGAGGCACCCAAAAATTCCTAATATTTTCCAGCCCAGGCAATGTGATTAAAAATACAATTGTAACAAAGGAAAAGCTAGGAAAAGGAAAGTATAGATATTGCTTATTAGTGTTTGTTTCTTAGTTTGTGCTGCTCATTATAGCATTTGAATGGTTCCAGAGAGACTTTGAATTTAACCCTCATCAGAGAGAACAATAACAATAATGATTGTATTTTTTTAAGTGCTTACTATGTGCCAGGCACTGTATTAAGCACTAGGGTGGATACAAACAAATAGGTCACAGTCTCCGTTCCACATGGGGCTCACCTTCTCAATCCCCATTTTACAGATGAGTGAACCTAGGCCCAGAAAAGTGAAGTGACTTCCCCAAGGTCATTTAGCAGACAAGTGGAGGAGCTGAGATTAGAACCCATGACTTTCTGACTCCCAGGACTGTGCTCTATCCATTATGCCACACTGCATCTCTAAACTAAACAATTAAATGTTATAACAATTAAACAATTAAACTATCAATTGTTACTGAAAATTTTGCCTTAAGAGTTTCTTAGAATGATATAAAATCAACTAAGCTGTTACACTGGAAAATAACAGTTTGAGAAATGGGCTCAAAACAGAAAATTGTCTGAAAATTAATTCTATATTCCAGGAGGAATACAGAAAACCCCAGTGTTTATGGAAAGGAGAAAGCAGATCTTAACAAGCTGTATAATTCAGTACATAAAAAACTCCAAAATCAGATAAAAAGTAAATCAGCATTTTCAATGCAAAAAAATGCATTAAGCTAGGAAAAATGCTAACTGGAACTGGAGCCTATTACATTTTGGCAGTAATTACACCACCAGATGTCTCAAGAAACACTTGACTTACCTGTGAGAAGATATAAATTCGCCGAATGTTGCCGGCCATTCCATGAAAATTAACTGGTATTCACAGGGCCAAAAACTCTAAAAATACATTTCACAGCACCTATTGAGTGCAAGTACACTAAGCTAAGCACTTGGGAAAGGACAACAGAATGCAAAACACGTTTCCTGCCCACAAGGACCGTACAACTCTAACTGGGGAGCAGACAAGATTTACAATGTTTTTAGAATAAATGGAATGGAGAGAGAGGAGAGAGAGAGAGTTTTCTGAGGATGGATGTAAATGAATATCTAAGTGCTGAGGGTGTCTGCGGTTAAAATTTGTGTGTCTGCCTTCCTGGATAGACTGTGAGCTCCTTGAGGGTAAGGATTGTCTTTCCAACTCTTTTGTACTTTGTAAAATGCTTAGTAAAGTGGCTGCACTCAATAGGTACTCAGTAAATGCTCCAGGTGGTTTGAACTGGGTGTTGGGATTAGTCTGGATAAGGTTTTGTTTTTGCTTTTATGGTGTTTGTAAAGCACGTTGCTGTGTGCCAGACACAGCTTAACTGTCTGCAGAGCTGGGATAGAAAAGAAGATAATGAGGCTGGACACAGTCCCTGTCCACATGGGGCTCACAGTCTTAATCCCCATTTTAAAGTAAGCACTCGATAAAACACAACTGATTGATTATTCCCCATTTTAACAGAATGAGGTAACTGAGGTCCAGATAAATTAAATGACTTGCTTAAGGTCACAGCAGAGAAGTGGCAGAGCCAGGATTAGAACAAAGTCCTTTTGACTCCCATGCTCTATCCACTTGTCCACGCTGCTTTCTCACAAGCCTTGTTAGAGAAGGTGGAATTTTCAGAGGACTTTGAAGGTAGGGAGTTCTGAGGTCTGGTGTGTTTTGTGGGAAAGGGAGTTCCCAGCCAGGTGGGACATTGTGAGCCAGGGATCAGAGAAAAGGAAAGTTGAGAGTGGAGTATACTTAGGAGGTAGCCTTGGGAGAAGCATAGTACACAGCTGGGGATGAAAGGGTGAGGAAGGCCAATATGTACTACTAATAATAGTAATAATAATGATGATGACGATGGCATTTGTGTTAAGCACTTACTACGTGCCAAGCAGTGGACTAATTGTGGGGGAAAGTCAGATGATCCGGCTGGACAGAGTCCCTGACCCACACAGGGCTCAGAGTCTATATGGAGGGGAGAATGGATATTGAATCCCCATTTTACAGATGAGGAAACTGAGGTACCAAAGAAGTTAAGGGACTTGCCCAAGGTCATACAACAGGCCAGTGGCAGAGCTGGATTGAGACTCAGGTTCTCTGACTCCCAGGACCATACTCTTTGCACTAGACCATGCTGCTTCTATGTAAGGCAAAAAGAAACTGATGGAGTGCTTTGAAGCCAAAGTAAGGAGCTTTTCTTTGTTGCAGAAGGAAGGGAGTAAACACTCGGGGCTTTGAGGAGAGAGGAGACAGGTGCTGGGCTAGCCTCTTGCCTGGAACAATTTTGTCTTTTTACCACATCAAACTTTCTCCGACATAAATTTGTAAAGTTACTACTCAGAAAAAGTGTTTATGGATTTAGTTTGCACTGTCTTGAGCACCTAGTCAGTTTTGCAATGAAAATTACATAAGTTTAAAGCAAAATATGATGAAGACAAGGTTTGCTAATTACTCTAAATTCATAGATCAATCATTATTTATTGAGCAATCACTGTGTGAAGGGGACTGTACAAAGCACTTGACCGAGTAAAATACAATGGCATTGGTAGACAAGTTCCCTGCCCATAAGGAGGTTCTTTTATTTTTAAAAAAGGTATTTTCCAGGCACTGTACTAAGCACTGGGGTAGACACAAGCTAGTCAGGATGGACACAGTTCACATCCCACATGGACCCCACAGTCTTAATCCCCATTTTACAGTTGAGGTAGAGGCCCAGAGAAGGGGAGTGACTTGCCCAAAGTTACAGAGCAGACAAGTGGTAGAGCTGGGATTAGGACCTAATCCCCCTAACCATCCACTAGGCCACAGGCTCTATCCACTAAGTCACGCTGCTTCTATAGTTTACAGTCTAGAAGGAAACAGACATTTATATAAATTATAGATAGGTACATAAATTGTGTGGGAATGAGGGTGGCGGTTGAATATCAAGTGCTCAAAGGGTGCAGACAGTTGATAGTTTGCAGGAGCAATTTATTATTGTTTGCTCAGTATTACAAATCAAACTGTATATATGTTTTCTTAGTACATATAACCTTCCTATAATAATTCAGAATAGTTCAGAGTGGTTTTGATATTCACATTTTGTAAAAAATCGACAAATTCTAACAGCACTCGGCAGGTAAATGAAGATTATTCACCCCATTTTACAGCATAGGAAATTGAAATGGGAAGTTGAAACTAGCTCCGAACATTTACAGGTTAAAAGCAGTTTCTCTTAATTTGTAACAATCATGCTGTTACATATGAGAGCACAGAAGTTCATTTGGAGAGTCTCTTGCCAGAGTATTGTTAATTCTATGACTCTGCTCATCAATTTACACAGCTCTTTCCGGGGTCTAAATCACTATGATAGTAAGTTAAATATTTAGGGGGAGCACATAACTCTTCTAATCACTTAATAAATTGCATTAACAGACTACTGCAGTGAACGGGTGATACCCTAATGACCTGAGTCTCCCTAAGTGACTATTTACTACCAGAGAGGGACTTATCACTAGACTCTAGGGTGAATAGTGTCCTATGTGACATATTAATTGAGTTTTAATTAAAACATATTTTCCTTGAACATAATTATACTGGGGAACTGACATTTTGGAGTGGCAATTAACCTCCATTTTTGAAGTTAACCAAATAAAGTACAAGTAAAATATAAAAGTTTATTAAAAATGCGGTCTATTGCTTGCCCTTTACAATTGATATGCATCCGTCTTTTCATATGGTAATAGATTTTTTTGTCATGCTTTTTTTCTTGAAGCTGGAGGCCTAACAGCTGTGTTGATAATAGTGAGAACAGGAATGGCTCTTCAAACTATCTCCTCCCAACCACTTATTTCATTTTTAGCCTAGGGCTTGGCTCTCTTGATATTGATAATTGACATTTATTGAGCACCACCTTTTTGGATTTTTCCCCCAACTTTCCCTATGAAAAAAGATTCCAAACCAATCTCATAAAAACCTTACACAATGACTAAGAAGCTGGAAAAATGTTCACAAAATCTGCTTGGGTCTGTCTTGGCTTAATAGTATATTTGGCCAGCTAACATATAATGATGCCTGCTTCTAGAACTTGTTGTTACAATTCCGTGAGGCTGGGGCTTAAAAATTGGCTGAACATTTAGCAAAATTTGATAGCCACTGTTTTGGGCCCCTCTTTCCCCAATGCCAGCCCTTCTGGACACCTGTCTCTTTTCAGCCTTTCCAGTACTCTCTTGGTTCTTTGATGGCTCCTTCTTAATCTTTGCCTTCAACCTTCCCCTCAGTCAGTCAACAGTATTTTAGAGCTCCTGCTATTAGTAATAATAATTTTGGCAATTTTTAATTGCTTATTAATTGCTAGACCACAGTCCCCTTTCCCACACAGGGCTCAGTCTTAATCCCCATTTTACAGATGAAGTGTAACTGAGATACAGAGAAGCTAAGTGACTTTCTTACTTACTCTGCAGGCAACGCGACGTAGATGGAATTAGAACTCCGGTCCTTCTGATCCCGGGACCATGCTCTATCCTGAGCCATGCTACTGTGTGCTAGGGTACTGTACTGAGTATTTGGAAGACTAACTTGGGAGAATGCAATAGAATTAGAAGACACAGTCCCTTCCACCAAGCGAGTTTACAATATAGTGGAGTAGGTAGCATAATAATTTCATACAGGATAAAGATGAAACCCGGAAAGATGAATATATGAATATTTATAATGTTCGGTATTTGTTAAGCGCTTTACTATGTGCAGAGCACTGTTCTAAAAGCGCTGGGGGTAGACACAGGGGGATCAGGTTGTCCCACGTGGGGCTCACAGTCTTCATCCTCATTTTACAGATGAGGTAACTGAGGCACAGAGAAGTTAAGTGACTTGCCCACAGTCACACAGCTGACAGGTGGCAGAGCTGGGATTCAAAACTCATGAAGCTCTGACTCCAAAGCCCAGGCTCTTCCACTGAGCCACGCATTTCTAGTGCTTAACTACAAACATATTTAAGTTGAAATGGTATAGGAATACCATGGGTGGTCGTATTGCATAAGGACACAAAAGGAGGGAGCAGTTTAGAAAAATTAATCAGGGAAAGCTTCCTGAGGAAGTGGGCTTTCAGAAGGGGTTGGACTTGAGGAGAATGGCAGTTGAGAAACCACTGTGCTCCAGTGGAAAGAACATGGGCCTGGGAGTTAGAGAAGCTGGATTCTAATGCCTAAGTTCTACAACCTTGGGGCAAGCCACTTAACTCCTCTGAGTTCCAATTTCTTCAATTGGTATTTATTGAGTGCTTACTGTATGCAAATACTGTACTAAGCAATTTGGAAGAGTGCAATATAACAGAGTTAGTAAACACATTCTCTGTCCACGATGGAGCTTTATAGTTTGTAAAATGAGGATTCAATACCCGTACTCTCCTCAATCAGTTCCCACATGGGGATCAAAGTTTATCTTGCATCTACCCCAGCACTTAATACAGTGCTTGGGCTCACAATAAATGTTTAATAATTACTGTTATTGTTATGCATTATTTATTATTTATCCAGCAGAGTTGAAAGAGGAGGCGAAGTTCCAGTAGGAGGAAGAGTTATGAACAAGGGTTGGAGATGGGAGAGTTGAAAACCAGATACAATAAGACGGTAAGCTTGAGAGACATGAAGAATGCAAGCTGGAGTGAAGCGAAAGAAAAGAGTGAATACGGGAGAGGGAAAGTGCTGATGGAGGGATTCAAAGTATTCTACTAAAGCCACAGTGGATTGTGAAACCATTGGAGGTTTTGAGGAGTTTGGAAACACGTACAGAATGATGTTTTTTAAAAAATGATCTTGCTCGCAGAGTGAAATATGGACTGAAGAGGAGGCTAGAGGTAAGGAGTACAAGTGAGAAAGCTAATGGAATGGCCTATTAAAAATAAAAACTACCTGGACCGGCAAGGTGGTTGTTTAAATGGAGAGAAAGAAGAGATTTTGTTGGTGTCACGCTACTCTTCTCACTTTACACTCATCTTTTGGCGTCATCTACCCACATGCTTCAGGTAATACTGCTTCAGAAATCATTTCTAAGTTTACCTCAACAGCCTTACCCGACTGCATTATTGCAACAGCCTCCTTACTGGTCTCCTTGCCTCAAGCCTCTCTTTCCTTAGTCTATTCCCATCTTTAAAGGTCCTTAAATTAATCAATCAGTAGTATTTACTGAGTGACTACTGGTGTGCAGAGCACTATACTGTCATCAGAAAAAGTCAATAGAATTATGAATACAATTCTGCCCTCAAGAAAATTACAAGAAATCACTTTAAAAGCCATCTCCTTCAAGAAATTTTCTTTAAGCCCACTTTTCTGATGTGTCATCCCATCAGCCACCTTGGCACTCAGGTATGTTATGTGCTATCTCTCATTTTATCACCTTTTATTGGTTTACTCATCATCCATTATATGTAATAATTATGGTATTTGTTAAACATGCCAAGTACTGTTCTAAGCACTAGGATAGATACAAGTTTATCAGGTTGGATACTGTTCCTGCCCAACATGGAGGTCACACTCTAAATCCCCATTATACAGATGAGGTAACTGAAGCCCAGAGAAGTTAAGTAACTTGCCCAAGGTCACACTGCAGACATGAGGCAGAGCCAGAATTAGAGCCCAGGCCCTTATGACTCCCAGGCCTGTGCTCTATCCACTAAGTCACACTGTCCACGTTGTGTATTCCACTAGGCTTAAAGCTCCTTAAGGGTATGGACTCTGGCCTTTTATTTATTTTTGAATATTCTCAAGCAACTAGTACAGTTCTCTGCACAGAGTAAGTACTCAATAAATGTCCCTGTTGACGACGATTATAGAGTTTGGGTTTTTTTAAATTGGTGTTTGCTAAGCACCTTACAAGGTGCCAAGCACTGGGTTATAATCGCTGGGGTAGATATGAGAAAATGAGGTTGTCCCATGTGGGGCTCATAAATCTTAATACCATTTTAAAGATGAGGTAACTGAGGCACAGAGAAGTTAAGTGGCTTCGCTCGAATGTCACACAGCTGAGGAGTGGCCAGGGCCAGGATTAGAACCCATGACCTCTGACTCCCAAACCCGTTCTCTTCTCCACTTAAGCACGCTTGAGTGAGAGAAGGCAAGATGAGGAAAACTTGGATCTCTCATGTGTATGGTTGTACTGCCAAGTATGGGCAACAAGGAGACTACAAAAAAATTACTCAAAGAATGCACTTTGCCGTTGTATAAATACGACCAGTGGGTCCATGGGGAAGAACTACTCATTTTCAAGGAACAGTGAATTAATTATAAAAGAATTAACTCTACAGATCTAAGCATTCAGTTCCTGCAGTAAGCATTATGGCAGGGCAAAAAATTAGCAGCTCTGTTAAATTCATCCCCTAGCGTTTCTTTAAATGCTGCTTTGCTGTAGTCCAGGCTTCCTTCTCAGTAGCAGATTATCTAGCTTTGAGCAAAGCCATTTTTCAGATAATTTATAATTATGAACATGTTGACATACATCCAGAAGTGTCTATAACATAGATAATTACATGTTTGAGAGTATTACTGAAGCTAGTTATTAGTGGTGCAAATCATTTGTTGGATGACAAGGGTAATTTTTCTGGACAAAAGAATGGAGTTTAAAAACTTTTATTCTGTATCTTTCATTGAATTGCCTATGAGACTTCAGAAATTCATTTTTGCTCTCCTATGTCATAACCAATTAATGACTTTTAAAGATCCATATAAATTGTGGATATCTGATGAAGTTTAATAGATTCTGCTATTAGCATAGGCTCTGGCAGAGGAGTACCATACACTTTTTTAAATGTAGTGTCCATGCACAGTTTTCAACACTCATATTTTATTAGGTGGCAAAAAAAATTGCTTTAAAAGAGAAAGAAAAGCTTCAATCCCCAGAAACCTTTCTGGAAATTTCTCTCTTGTAATTCATTTTGCGTTTTCCATCTACTAGTAGATGTTCTCATTCTATAGAACGTATTTAAGTGGAAACTTTCCATTTTTATGTCATCTGTGATAATTCTACAACATCAGCATTGATGATGCCTAAAAATACCCACTCTCCTTAAGGTATGTAGTTCAACCAAAGACTAGTTTAATAGAGGAAGGCCAGAGTCACTATGCTGTTTTCATAGACCTTGGTTTCTATCAGTAAAACTGGATGCCTTAAGTACATCAAGTCCTGAGATTACTCCATGATAATATAATCTATTGTGTCCAAGTCTATCAACTCTGTTGTACTCTCCCAAGCGTTTAATACATGGGGTCTGCACAGAGAAAGCACTCAATAAATACTATTGACTGATTGGAGTATCCTTTGATTTCATCCCCATTTTCAATAATATCTCAGAAAACAGGGCCAGTTTCTGCATACAGCTGACACAGCAATACAGCAGGGGGATGGTGTTTGATTAGGTACAGTATAGTAGTATGGTTACGGACTGCTGTCTCTTGTTCAACACCACTCGCTCCCTCCTACCTTGCCTCTCCCACCCCAGCTGGAAAAGCCTGCTCTCCATTACTTTCCATCACTGCCCAACCACCAAACCACCACTCTCTGTTAGACTGTAAGCCCGTCAAACGGCAGGGACTGTCTCTATCTGTTGCCGACTTGTTCATTCCAAGCGCTTAGTACAGTGCTCTGCACATAGTAAGCGCTCAATAAATAAATACTATTGAATACTAAAATGATTTTTTTTACTCTACACCTGTCAGTTATTTTACGTTTGTGCTTTGTGGTTCCTGGGTTCATTATATTATAGAATTTATAGAATTGTGTGAATTCACTATTTATTTTTACAATTCCAGGGATTTTTTTGATTTATGAGGAATTAAGTTGTCCTAACAGCATACTCCTGCTCCCTGTCCCCCTTTTTCCTCAATGGTAAGGACACTTCCTTAGGTAAAAAATAGTCCCATCAGTACCAGAAAGAGCAGAGTTTGCCCTAGAAGGGTCCCCGAGCATTAAATTTCCCTAAACTCACCACCACTTTAAATGGGTCCCATACCCCTTCCTTGATTGACCATACCTACTTCCAGAAGAGAATTAATTCCAGTACTGGTGATGTCCAATATCCTACACATATACCAAACTGGCACACGTTCCTGCACACAAACTGTTTCTTCTTACCTCGTGACACGCTGCATCCAAACAGGCTATTCCCTAGCAGCATTCCAGTGAAAACATCCATTAAAGCAGAACTGAGTATTTTTAATATATCGTGACCACAGTCAAACAAAAGTTTACAGAACCTACAGGCTTGTAGCATAACAAATATGAAATTATTAGAAGTAAAGACCTAGATTTTGTACTTTTTCTCTCATTTTGCAGGCCAACTTCAAAAAAACTGAGAAGCTATATTCAACTCCTCAGTCCCCAATTTAGAATAATGATGATGGTATTTGTTAAGTGTTTATTATGTGCCAGGCATTGTACTAAGCACTGGTAATCAGACCACCAGTACAGTTCTGCTAAAACAAACGTTTACACTACTCACTGTGCTCAGACAACCGTGAAAAATTAGGAATCATTCTTCCAAGAATGCCTGTCTGGCAACAACAACATGTTGTTGTCTGTAACGCAACAGCGGACATGGTGGTATGGAACATTTATGCATCAAACAGCTTGGCTCAGTGGAAAGAGCCCGGGCTTGGGAGTCAGGGGTCATGCGTTTGAATCCCAGCTATGTCATTTGGCAGCTGTGTGACTGTGGGTAAGTCACTTAACTGCTCTGTGCCTCAATTATCTCGTGTAAAATGGGGATTAACTGTGAGCCTCACGTGGGACAACCTGATTACCCTGTATCTATCCCAGCACTTAGAACAGTGCTCTGCACATAGTAAGCACTTGACAAATACCAACATTAATATTATTATTATTACAAAGAATTCAGTGAAAATTTTCTTGAAACCAAGGATCTTCAGGTACACATCACCTAGGTTACGGCAAAACTATCACCTAATGGTAGCTCAGGTGAAACTACCCCAGTGACGAGACAAACCCTGATACAAATTATCTAGATCATTCAAGCCAATCAATCAAAGGTATTTATTGAGCTCTTACTGTGTAGGGCGTGTACTAAGGACTCAGGAGAGTAATCCAGAGAAAAATGCTTTGGCCTCAACTGTGAAAGCATTATTGGTCTAACTCAATCAGCCAACAGTATTTACTGAGCACCAACTCTGTGAGGAACACTGTACTAAGCACTAAGGAGAGTAAAAGGAACTTAAAATCTAGCAAGGTAAACACACAAAATAAATGACTGATAAAGGAATCAAAGAATGGGAAGATGAATATGCATATGAATATCTGCTCAATTACCCATTTCACTTTTCTGGACTCTGGATTAGGCTTCAGAAGAGTGTTGACACCAGTTTAATCTTTAAAAAATCTGCCTAAGTACATGAGGTTTTAAACTGTGCTTAACTGCCAATAAGTTTAGATATCCAGAGGTCGAAACAAATGTTTTTAGCCAGCGCATAATTTATTAGCAGTTTACTGCCTAAAAATCATTTCCAGATTCTGAGATCAGTTTAGGAATAAAATAATTTATTAGCCCCGTTTCAGCTCCTACTCTTGGTTAACTCAAGTTAATCCACTCAATCAACATCTGTATCCTACTAGACTATAAACTCCTTAGGGCAGGGATCATGCTATCTATTGTACTCTTTCAGTCACTTAGTACACTGCTCTGTACACAGCAGGACATCAATAAATACGAATGATTGATGAGAATGTCCCTTTTAGGGCCAAATCTGCCAGGAACAACTGTAACCTAATTACCACTCTATTATTAGCAGAAGTTATTTTGTTGTGTTGTACTCTCCCAAGCGCTCAGTACAGTGCTCTGAACACAGTAAGCGCTCAATAAATACGACTGATTGATCCACTGTGAAGGCAAGCTTGATGTTTCTGGAACCAGGTACCTTTACTTCCTAAGAGCCCAGCCAAAATGATAGTCAGCTGACCTGCCTGACAGATATGGTTTCTGGCTTTTTGGTCCCATCTGTCTTTCCTGGGTTCAGTTCCTAGCATCCCAAGGCTGGAAGTGGAGGGGGAGCCAAGCTGATTTCAATCAGGCTGACTCCCAGGAAGCTAAGGGAACAAACATTAGGCCACATCTTACGCTGAAAAACTCTTTTCACCTCTTCAACCTAATGCTTATCGGTTTACCCATGCTGCGTTATAACAAACTCTGTAGAGGCCTGGCTAATGAGAGTGAAATTGATAAGGCCACTAAGAAGCCTAGATTCCACAAAAATGTATCAACCTGATGTTCAATTTGCCCCATTCAGATGTATTTAAATTGAAATGTAGAGGGACTAGAAGAGAGTCGGTACATTTTTTGTGAACAAGACAGAAGGCCCGGGAAACACAACCTCACCTGAAACCCAAAAAGGAGCGAAAGCAACTAGTTCCCTCTGATTCTGGCCCCTGAGTTCTGACTCAAATTCTGGCCACAGCACTCATTCAGTTCTCCAGGGATGTTGCAAGAATCCAACTTCACATAAGACCTCACTTGCCCTGCAACTTCCCCTTCTGGCTTCCCAGTGCTGAAATATCCCTGGGCCACATGCAAGAATGTGGATGTCCAGAGGCCTCCCCAGGCTCCCAGTGCCCTTGTATTTTTTCTTTCCACAGATTTCCAGCTGACAGGTGAGCTCTGCTGCCTATTTCCCTGATTGTTGGATCACAACCAACCCTGTACGATTGGCTATGCTTCTCCAACCAACTACCTTCTGATCCTTTCCATATACCCCACCCTGGGATTGGCTTTCTTCCACGTGGTGATTTCAGGAGGCTGCAGAAGTGGACGTTTGTTCTGCTGACTCTGGTAGTGGTTTTTCAACTTTAAACGAAGAATTGTTCCACTTTGGCTGAATAACAGCCTTTTTCCCCCCTTCAGAAAGCACCTCAAAGCCAACTCCTCCAGACTACTTTCTGGGGCCTTTTGGACTCCTCTCTTCTTCAGGATCTTTCTTCAAGCATTTTAATAAATTCATTCACGCTTCTTGAAAATTGACACAAGACTTAACTCCCAAATCTTAGCCATTTGGAGAGACTGTAACTTTTTCTTCATCTGTTTTGGCATTTTGCAATGCTGTATTGGGAGTGCCATAGTTCAAAGACATCTTCGGCTGAACAATTCCTCTGAATGAGAGAAATCATTGCCCCCATCTGTAATTTACTTTAATGTCACCTCCTCCTGTAGAATCTAAATTCCTCGTAGGTAGGGATAGTGTTGATCAACTCAACTGGGTTAAACTTAAGACAGTGCTTAGTGCTTAAGACAGTGCTCTGCACACGGTAAGTTCTCAATAAATATCACTGACTGATTGAATACTCATTGGCATATATAATAACAAATAATAAATATAGACCGATTTTACATATAATTATATATGCTATGGAAATTTGTTCTTTTGTAAACGTACGATGCTGGACATTGTTCCTTAAGCTAGAAGAAAGATGGTTTGGAGCACTTATTTCTTGTTATTAAAAGCTCTCTACACCATGGAAATTTGGCATTTACCTAGTTAATTATATAAAGGAACTCAGTCATGAGATAATTCAAATTGAAATGCTGATCTAAAGCTTCGGACTATCCGGCTTGGCTGACATATTAATGTATATTAACCGGAGATTTGCCAGATATCCCCATCACTCAATGTCAAATAAGACCTACAGTAAATCAAATTACTTCAGATAATATTCAAATTAAAAATAATAGACATTTAGAGAGCTCAAAAATCAGAGGGATACCCTTATAATACCATGTGAAAAACAAAATAGGCGAAAATGTCTTACTGAAAACCTGTCGCACGCCTGACAAAAAGTAAGAAATGGTACATTGAGAATTCACTTTGAAACCAATATAGAAATATAAATGTCCATACCTGATCCTTTTATGTGGAGGCTTCCCTCCGTGGACTCCATTCCCTGTGACGAACAAATACAGTCCTACGTCATGACAATTTACTCCAGCAGAACAGAGCAATAGTCTGGAGTGACGTAGCCTAGTGATGACAGTAGGAAGAGGGAGACGTAGGCATGTGCCCTCGTGAAGATTTTACCACTTGGCACAGTTGCTGCTCCACAACTCAAACCGTTCTTCCACTCTACTGGAAGAGGTACAGAAAGGGCCCCCTACACAGTTTCCAAGGGCTCTCGACAGGAGAGAAGGTGCAATATTGTCACTTCTTTCACGTTTCAATCCATTGGATTTCTTTCCTTTTCATTCGAGGAACAACGTGGCCTCGTGAGAAGCAGCTAGGTTTACTGGAAAGAGCACAGGCCTGGGAGTCAGAGGACCTGGGTTTTAATCCCAGCTCTGTCATTTATCTGTTGCGTGATCTTGGGGCAAGTCACCTAACTTCTCTGTGGCTCAGTTAACTCATGGGGGATTAAGATTGTGAGCTCCACGTGGGACATAGGCTGTGTCCAACCTGATTATCTTGTATCTATCCCTGAGCTTAGAACAGTGCCTGGAACATAGTAAGCACTTCAGAAATACCACTTTGGAGGTTACTATGTGAACTCTGTAAACTAAATACAGAACTGGCATATGACCAGGTGATGTGATGATGAGGGGTGACAAAAGGGGCTGAATATGAGCTAGAAGAGGCAGATCTCTATGCTGTGACAAGGAAATATACTTTCCTGACTTTTAACCAAATTAACAGAGGACCTGGTTCTGAGGCTTTGATTATGGGAGGTGGAAGGGGTAGGAAGGAGATATGAAATATTTAAATCAACTATATTAGTCACTAAGAGAAAGTTTCTGGGACCTGCTTACTCTTATGATACACATCAAAGAGGTATAGACTTTGAATAAACACTGGTGGAATGTAAAAAATTAATAAAGGGCAAGCAGTTTCCTTAAATATAACCAAAGCTCCAAATTCTCCCACTTTGGGTAGTTTAAAAAAAAAAAAAAGACATTTCATAAGTGTTGGTTAAATGGTTGCATGACTCTGGGAATAAGCTGAATGAAGAAATCTGATGTATTAAATGTTGAACTCTAATGTATCTAAATAAAGTAATCTGAGTCTATAGAAACTTAGTCATTAAATTAAGTGAATTCAAAGCATGGCCTAGCTGAAGGAGCCTGGGCTTAGGAATCAGAGGTCCACCACTTGTCTGCTGTGTGACCTTGAGGAAGTCACTCAACTTTACTGTGCCTCAGTTACCTCATCTGTAAAATGGGGATTAAAATCTACTCTCTCCAATTTACACTGTGAGCCCCATGGGGGACAGGAACTGTGCCTAATCTGATTATCTTGTATCTACCCAGGCACTTAATACAATGCTTGGCGCATAGTAAGCACTTAATACCAACATAATAATAATAACTAATATCTTATTAAGTGAAGAATAATGATGATGGTATTTACGCTAAGTGCTAGAAAGACATAAAATCATCAGATTGGACACAGTCTCTGTCCCACGTATCCAAAAGGAAGGGAGACCGGGTATTATGACCCCATTTTACAGATGAGTAAACCAAGGCACAAATAAGTTCAGAGATTTGCCCAAGTTCACTCAGCTGGCAAGTGGCAGAGCGGGGACTAGAACACAGGTCCTTTCATTCCCAGCCACGCTCTTTCCATTAAGCCACACTGACTCCAGAGATTTTTCCAACAGAGCACTTTACCTGAATAGACACTGCAGTGGCAGGCATATAGGCGTCAGGCTTGGCCCCGGCATGGGAGCTCAGTCTGGGTCACAGGTCAGGCCCAGAACACGAGGCAGCAAAAAGGCTGATCAGGCTCATTCCAGAGCCGCACCGGGGGCATCATCATGCATTCACGCGCTACCAAGCCTACATGCCCTTGTTGGGGCTGTTGAAGGTAGCAGCAGAGGAGCTCTGCAAGCGCAAGTCAGAAGTCAAGCTGAACCCAACCAAAAGAAAAACAAGGGTAAGCCATCATTCGCTGATTAGGCTCCACCAAAGCCAAGCCATGGGAAATCAGTCCACTCTAAGTCATGTAGGCTCCATGTCAAGAGCGCCCAAGGAACTTAATGTCATGAAACATCATCATGTCCTCTCTTCAGGGAGTCATCTAGAAAATGATCAGGCACGCCCTTAGCAAATGACAATGCTAAAGCCTTCAATTGAAAGAAAACCCATAAATTCACATATACCTCTCAAAATAAAACTCAAGTGGCCTTGAAAAACAGGAATGGGACAAATGGGCTATTAGGAGCCTTCGTCTAAAGAGTATAGCCTCTGGTCAAGGCAAAGACGCAAGATTCTACTTTGATGCTGTCCTCAAAGGGAATAAATCTATGTCATCAGAAAGAATAAGGGGCATAAAACATCGCACCTGTGAGGTCAATGCTACTTTGAATTTAAAGACCAATGTTCCAAGTGAAATGATGATGACAAGAGCTCTCCCAATTCCATTATATCCGAATACAGTAGGTATTCACACAAGCAACCTTACCTTTTAGGTGCGGAAGCAATTCACTGAATGGTTTCCCTCAGCTATAGGACTTGTTAAACCATGAGATTTCTGAGTAACATAAAAGGCAGAGCTTCAGACATCACACAGGTTTTGGCACAGAGTACTGGAGCTAACTACACTATCGACTACGTAGCTATCTTAGATCTAGACCAATATGCTGGTGTGTAAGTATAAACATATGAACAGACATGTGGGTACATCCATGTCTAAAACTTGAGGCCCATTAAAGCGAAATCGTGGACATACTTAGGTTACGCTATCAGAACACCTCCCTCCAGGGCAGATAACACATTGCCTCCATTTAAAGAAACAGTATAAATTAAAACCAAATACACAATTACCTTTCAAAAAAAGATTTAATTTTCCAATACTAATTTGTAATGCATGTGAAAATGCATAATACCTTTAAAGGAAACAGCATTAAAAAAACAATATTAGGACAATGTATGGCATTAATTATGTAATGTGAACAGTTCTGCATTTTAAACAATTCAATTAGAAAAAAAATTAAAATAATTCTGACTTCACCTAAAAATGTTACCATGATTTCTTCCGCTTTAGAAATAGAAAAGTGATTATTATATTTGGCCCTGATTTTCAAGTACTATATTTCAACTATTCACTTATCCCAAATGATTACACTGTTAATAGCAGCATTTGGACTTCAATTCAGTACTCAAATAGCAGTATTATGTAATTAGTCAATATGCAATTACATGGAATCTAATGGAGCCAGATGCATGCAATCCAGGCGCATGCAAACTGAAGATTGAGATCCTTCTATTTTATGCACATAAGAAAATTATGCAGTTAAGCAAAATGCTCTAAATAGTCCATCGTATTAACATTTTTATTTTTATGTTTAAAATGTTCTACACCACTGGGATTTTTCATGTCATGCTCCAAATAGCTCTCCCCAACTACAAATACAAAATCCTCCTAGCACTGTAGAATTTCTACAAAGTTTAAGTAACTTTAGGTTTTTCCCAGAATTTTGGCACATACCAGAAAAATAAAGATTTCCTAAACTCTCCCCCCGACCTATTTCTGTAGTTGCCCCTCTCTTTTGCCATAGCACTGTCTCTTAATAGGAAGCACGTTTTGGTAATAAACCCTGGCCAGAATGGGATTTCTGGTCCTCAATAGTATGCAACGGAAGCTTCATTTCACATCTCTTGAGAGACTGGGCAGGCACCAAAATCACTGCTGACTCAAACGATCAAGGAATGTATCCCTGCTGCACCAGATGCTGTACTAGAAGGAAAGACAAAAGCTGAAGTACATAATGAATGTGAAAGATTTCTTTATCCAACATGTCATTTGTTTGAAGGACGGAGTTGTTGGCATCAGACGGGGAACATCAGCTTGTTAGCAAAGGAAGCGTGATGACTGCTCTGAACTGGCAACTGATGAGTCAATTGAAATCACTGATGTTACTCAAATGTGCATCTTCATTTAATATGCCAATGGTCAGAAGTTACAGCCCCAGCAGAGAGAGGTAAAGTTCACTGAATGCAGGAGAGAAACACGTGCAGGTCAGTTTCCTTACAAAAAATGACACCCCATCCAGGATGGGTGGAGAAAAATCATTCTCAAAAAAGACTTCATCAAGTAAATTCAGACCAGGCATCATCTTCAGTAACTTATCCATCAAATAATTCAGTGCACTGAATTAAGATCAAGTTATGGAGATGCATCTATACAACCTTAAAAAAAACAACATTGAAAATTGACATCAGTTTCTTATATTGTTTACTCTGAAGCATTCTGAAGAGGTAGTTGTCAACTGCAATTATTTTCTTATCCATCATGAAACTGTTGATGACTTGAAAATTAAAGGAGGGAGAAATTCAAGGAAATGAAGGTTTTAAACTTCGTTTTCTTAAATTCGTCTGGTGGGAAAATGACAGTGTAAGAATTTTCAGGAAGACCTCAATATATTTAATTAGTTTTTAATTAGCTGCAAACTAAATTCAGGAACATTAACTTTATTGGCATTAATATTGGTTTAAGATTACATGTTGAAAGAATGTTTGAAAACATTTTTCCTTAGTTTTGTTTTACAAAACACCTAAACACATTCCTGGATGAAATAATTGAGAAAAGATGAAACAAGCTAGATTCCGAAAAGCTGTTACCATGAACTTTGACCCAAAGAAACTGGTTATTGTAGTGGATATTTTCAGTCCAAGGTAAAATATCTGTTTTTATGATTTCTCTCAATTCATTCCAAGAGAAATAGTATCGACAGTGAGAGTTCAGGACTTTTTCTAAGGAACAGATTTTATAAATATTTGTAAAGATTTGTAAAGGCTTTCTTGTGTCTTAGAATAACATTCATTCCTTAGGCAGAATAAACAATGGAGATATTTTGCACATGGTGCAAAATTTATTCTCAAAATAAACTACTATTATCAAGTCATTCTTTAAGGGGGCATCTACTGGCTCAGTCCAATTTCTGCCCCGTGGAATTTTCACTGTGGAAGGAAGTTGTGAGAACATGTCCCTGCGCTTGAATTTCCGCTATGGTGGTATTTGTAGTGTACATAATAGTTCAAACTTGTGATTTTTATTTTGAAGCAGGTGTCTACATGGTCATACTCTTACTAGTAAAAGGATAAGTTAGACGATTAACAATCACAAGATTTTCAGCAGATGGCACTGAACCAGGAAGTTTCAGTTATGAGAAATTTATGTTGAGAACAGTATTTGCTACAACAATGCTGGGAATAAAAATAGCAAATACTATATAAGAAAGGCAGTTCCAAAAATCCCAGTCCCTTTTGTCAGAACAAATCCAAGGGACTGTACCTTGCTAAACTCTCACTAAAAGCAGGCTGAGTATGGGTTAAATCTGCACTAAATTATCTCATCTGGAACTACGCTAAATCATTATCGATCCATACTGCAGAAATAATATTTTATCTAATCCTATTAGGGAGATTTCAAAACACTGTGAAGGACTCCCATAATATCTTTCATTCAGCTTCAACATAAATGAAAGAATAATGGTGTTTAACTTATGACAGAATCTTGCTTGGAATCATTTTTTATAACTTCAATAGCATCATACAGTAAAATAGAATGCTACTTAAGTTAATTTAGAATGGCAACTTGAATAATGTAAAACTCCATAAAATTTCATCCATACTTGCACTGTCCAGGCTATATTTTTCATGCTGTAAAATACTGTTCTTGGGTCTTAGGATACTCCATCAAAAGGTTCCTGGTGTGTTAAAAAAAAAAGTCTATTTTAACTAAATTTTAAAATACGAATACAGCAGTAATGTTTGCAGACTTCATATTGTAAAATAACTATTGACAAAAGCAGCTTTGAAACTAGTCATTTGGTAACATTTTCATTTGGGATGCTTAAATATTCATTAATACTATGATCATAAAAATTCAGGCTTAATCTAATGATCACATTTATGAAATACTATTCTTACATATATTTTTGAGCATATTTATGAGACCGTATTAATTGATCCAGTAGTTCTAACTAAAAATTTTGGGGAAAAGTTGAAACGGAGGAAAATTATAAAAAGTAAAGCACTATTTTCAGCTGAACTGAAGTTTCAACTGAGTGGCACTAAACTTTGTAGGTAACACTATTAACTAATATTTTTAAATAGTACTTGACTGGCATTCTGAAGGAATCTACTTATTGGTCTAAACCAGTAAAAACTTTTGGAAATACATCACAGGACAAATCAGAAAAGATTGAAGTTGCCCATATGAAGTTGCCTATTATGGGCAGGGAACATTTCTGCTACTTTCTCTTGTATTGTACTCTCCCCCGTACTTAGAACAGTGTTCTGCACATTATAAACGCTCAATGAATACCACTGTTTGACACTGCAAAGTTAAGTCTTTAATAAGCCTGAACATTATTCCAATGAGCAAAATAAGTGTTTAACCTACATTTGAACTGCAAGATGAGCCCTTTAGTTAGTAGACCACTCACACTTTAAAGAAAAATAAATAGATGTCCCAAAAACCCCCAACAAATAACCACAAAATCTGGTTAAAGATTTAAGTTTTCAATCTTATACATGCACGGGCCTGCAAGTCAGAAGGACTTGGGTTCTAATCCCGGCTCCATTACTTGTCTGCTATGTGACCTAGGGCAAGTCATTTCACTTCTCTGTGCCTCAATTACCTCATCTGTAAAATGGGGATTAAGGCTGTGAGCCCCCTGTGGGACAGGGACTGTGTCCAACCCAATTATCTTATACCGACCCCATTTCTTACCACACTGCTTGACACATAGTAAGTGCTTAACAAATACCATTAGTATTACATGAAAGAATGCTGTAAATTACCCTCATATTAGATTATACACATTAAAAAGCAGGAAGGGCAAATATATTTCTCAACAGCATTTTGCAGTACTTTGTACAGTCTAAAAACTTTTAGATAAAAGACTCCAAATTTTCCAAATCAAGAACCTAAACTTCAGACCCCTCCCCATTCGATGTTGTATCTAAAAGTTCACTTCATTACCATGGGTTCGAATCCCGACTCTGCCACTTGTCAGCTGTGTGACTGTGGGCAAGTCACTTAACTTCTCTGGGCCTCAGTTACCTCATCTGTAAAATGGGGATTAAGACTGTGAGCCTCACGAGGGACAACCTGCTTGCCCTGTATCGACCCCAGCACTTAGAACAGTGCTCTGCACATAGTAAGTGCTTAATAAATACCAACATGATTATTATTACTCTTGGACTCTGCTCTTTTCCCTTCCATGTCATTCACCTCTTCCTTCCTCTTTCCCACTATTGCTTCTCCTATTACTCTTTACCAATCCCATTCCATCTTGGAATCTCTAATCCAGATAAACTTTATCTTTTAAAAAATTATCTTGTGCAATTAACAAAACACTGAGAGCACAGGTCTGAGAGTCAAGGGACCTGGGTCTTAATACTTGGCTCTCTCACTTAACTGCGGTGCTACCTTGGGCAAGTCACTTTACTTCTCTGTCCCTCAGTTTCCTCATCTGCCAAATGAGGTTTTAATACCTGCCTCTGTTGCTAAGAGTACAAATGAGCACGATGAAATTCATTGCATAGGGCAAGGATTGTCTCTATCTGTTGCCGAATTGTATATTTCAAGCGCTTAGTACAGTGCTCTGCACATAGTAAGCGCTCAATAAATTCTATTGAATGAATTGCAGCAAAAGTGTATATATCTCATTGGATCCGCTAATAACATTTAAACTAAGGCCTTCAGCTTATAGTTAACTAAGATCTTGAAGTCTTTGAGCTTCACCAGTAGCAATCATTTTAAAAGGAAAACGAACCTCAGGGGGAAGAATACTATATTTAATAATCTACAGTCGAGCTGCCCTTGGGTTCAAAGATTGCACAGTCAAATAACCTAGATTTTCAAAGCTGTCCTGAATACCACCCATTACTTTTTTTCCCAAAGTGTGAATATTCCTGTCTCCCTGTCTCTATGAATCCAGAGATTGGGTTCCATGAGAAAAGCAATGTGCGGGCTTTTCTTTGGCATTCATTCTGTCTCCTCCCGTTGAAATCAGCGGGAGTTTTGTCTTAGCAAGTGACCTCGAACTGTCCCAAGTACCTTGGGTACAGCTTTTGGTAATGTATTTTTAACTTCATTTCAAAATGGTTTGTGACTACTTAGAATCTGATCAAACGCCAATTGCTTCTTATGAAATCAAGGAATAGTTTAGGTTTGGAACTTAAAAGCATTAAACAGGTGGTCAACATTATTTTTAAAATAATCACTTGAATCCTATTTCTACCCCACGTATACTACCAAAAATTCAACCCCGGGGAAAATTTAGGCCTCAGGCAGTTTGACAAAAATACAGTAACAGAAAATTAAAATTCCACATCCATGTTGCCTCCTGAGGTTTGGGTATGATCCTTTACTACGGACTCTAAGGGCCCATTAGAAAGGATGGGGAGGTTAGAATGGGAGGAGACAAGAAGAGGATCAAAAAGAACACTACTATCAAAATATTTTTAAGTCACTAACATGCTCCAGTCGTCTTTCTTACGGGAGTCATAAACACATGGAAACAAAACAGAGCACACATTCTACTCCTTTTAAAAGAGGATGATAAAATTTCACTCATGCACACCGGTGTAATTTTTTCAGCAGTCTGAATGTCAAAAGCATGTGATCGGTCCTTCAACAAACCCTTGGTTTTCTGTGGACTGCAACACTGTAGACAATTTCGATTTTTTTTTTCCCCCACTGCAAACAAAAACTAATTGGTCTTGCAGTTCCACAGACTCTGGTTGATCATCAAAAAGGGACAGGCAAAGGAGTCCAAGTTGAACTTCAAAAGTGAGGCCCGTTATTTTTGATTTGAGGTCGGAAGCGATTAAGGTTTTGTAAAGGTAACACTTTTCAATTTTAAAAAAAAAGTTACCCCAAAAAGTGAACTTACAGTCTTTCTGCTGAGGAAACAAGGAAGCTTTTAGATCCAACCATTAACATGAGCTCTTCTTTCACGCTGCGGTTCTAAGGCATTTTAAGCTCAGCCTGAATGAAAGTTGTCGCGATCATGGCTTCCCTCCCTTTCTTGGAAGACCACCAGCTGTTAAAGGCACAAAAAAGCTAAGACAATGCCATTTTCATGGGCTTACACCTAAATTGGTTAGATAAAACGGCCAATGCAAATGAAATACCGGGAGGGAAAGGGGTTCCTGTGGGCGTCGCGGGAGAGGGTGTTTTGTGCGGTCCTTGGGGGGGCGGATTTTCTGGGTTCGGGCATTGTACTATTTGGGGGAGAAGTCTTCCCTCGAAAATCAGGATTCCCAGATGAAGCAAAATCGCCCCTTTAGAATTAACTAAGATCTTTGAGCTCCCACCGGGATCAACCACTTTACAAGGAGGCTTCCCCTTGAGAAGGGCTCGTCTTCAACCGATGCCCCTTCCACCCTGCATCGACCCCGGCGCTCAGTACAGTGCCTGGAACGGAATAAGCGCTTAAGAACTATTTAAAAAAAAAAAAAAAGATACGGCTGAGAAGGTCCCTGCGGAATCAACGGTGGCCCTGAGGGGAGGCCTCGGCCAGCGGGGCCCCACCATCGGGCAGGGAGAGGCCTCGGTCGAGCCTCCAGTCTCTAAGGGGGAAGACGTCTCCGTCCGCCTCAACGGCGGCTCCGGGAAAGACGGCTGGGAGGTGGAAGGAGACGTGAGGCGGGAGTCGGGAGGGAAGAGGAGACGTTAGGCCGGACTCCGCAGGGGTTCCCTCAGCCGCCGCCATGTTGCTGCTCCAGAGCCGCCCCCCCCCCCGCCACTTCAACGGCGGTTGGTGCGCGCGCGCGCGCTCGCGCCGGAGGAAGGGCCTCGCGCGGGAGAAAGGGCTAGTGCGCCTGCGCCCGCGGGCGGGGCGGCGGGATGGCGGGGGGGGGGGGGCGGTTGAGGGAGGACCGGCGGGGCGGCGGAGGGGAAGGAAGGCGCGGCCCAGCCCTCGGGTGTCCGCCCCGGGCCGTCCCCGGGGCCCTCGGGGCGGCCCTCACACGTGCGCGCTAAAATCACAGATCCAAGTCGTCTCACCAGAACTCTCTTTTGGACAGGGTCGGGGGGCCGCTGGCCCGGAACGCGGCGGCCGTCCGTCCGTCCGTCCGGCGGTGAGACTCTGGACCTCGACGCCCCGGACCGGCCCGGAGGCGGGGACGAAGCCTCGGCTGCTGACAGACTTTGGTTTTCAATATCATTTGGGGGAGGGGGGCAAACCGGTGATTGTTTCCCGTCCCGCTTGGGCCGCATTAGGGTTTCCTCGCGGCCGCCTCCTGTCCAGTCCCTGAGGGGAGGCCTGAGGGGAGCCCGAGGGCCGCAGGACTCGCCTCAAAAAATGGCCCTCAGACACGAGCGGCCTTTTCTCAGAAAAGGGCTGCGGCTCGGTCGAATTTCGGCCGGCCTCCCCCCCTTCCTTCCTTCCCTGCCTCTGCCCGGGCTCTCAACCCCTGAGGGAGAAGAGGCACCTGAAGTATAAAGGACGAGGGGCACCCGAATGCCACCATCGACTTGCCTGGCTGCTTTTGGGGGGCGCTTCCTCGACGAATATTTGAGAAGGGGTCTTTTAAAAATCGGAAGAGAAAAAAGGGGATGGGGAAGGGAGGGGGCAAATTTCTTGGCTCAGAAAGCCCTCTGGATCAACAAAAATCAAGGTTTTCTAAAACGATTCCACCCTTCCTCCTTCGTTCTCCCTCACGAGGACAACAAAATCCGTGGGAAAAATGGGTTTCCGTTTGTTATCCTGAACCCCAACGTTTAATCTTCTGCCTTGGAATTAGGATTCAATCGAGCCGGGAATTTTTTCTGACATATAAAAGCTCTCTCTCTCCAGTCCCCGTCGCCAACATCGTCCCCTCTCCCGCTCCTGTTTCCGAGGTAACAGGTTCGATAATCAATTTAGAGAAACTATTTTTTTTAGTGTCACCAGGTTGCGTGAAATAAATTTTTACTCCTCATACTGTAGGAGCACACCACCAGTCAAGATCTTCATTTGATGGTGTTTCTAAATTATTTCAATTTGCAGGTTTGACGTTTAAATCTATTGGAAGTTAAACGGCAAATTGTGTATGCATATACACACACATCTACATATACATATATATATGCAGAGTACTAATTCCTTAAAGCACAAGCCTTATCACTGGATTTCTGTCATGTATTAAAGGCAAATTCCGGATTTTCACTTGTCAAGCCAAACATATTTTGGAAACTCAAAATCGATCATTTTTTATGCGACAAAATCTGTAGCAATTACTTTTCCTAAACATAATTTTAAAATATTTCGCTTTTCTTCCTCTGGACTGAGTGTAAAAACGATGGTAGTTTAAGCTTTCAAATTCACTGAGCTGAAGCTAAAGTACATCAAGCTGAAAGAAAGATTTTAGTTGCTGGAAAGATATAAATTTTGTGTAGATCGAATATATCCCCCCCTTCCTTCCATAATTGCATTGGTAGACCTACAGAGCCACGAAAAAACGAAGTTGGAATTTTTTTCAATAAAATACCCACATCAGGAATAAAGGGTGCATTTCTGGAAGAAAATTCCAAACTGTGCTTCACGCGAGTACAATTTAAAGTTGAACTCATTGATAGGCAGGCTCTTCTTTGGGGAAACGTTGTTCGGAGCTTTTTTAGATGAGTGGTGGTAGAGCTTGAGTTATGCAAAGAAAGAAAAATCCTGAAACAGGAATCCAGTCAACAGAGACCTTGGTCCAACAATCCCCAATGTCAAGTTCAAGATGTGGTTGTCTGGAGAGGGAAAGGGAGAGGAAACAGGGAAGGGAGGAGGGAGGAGGGGGAGGAAGGGAGAGGGTTCCCGCTCTTCAAAGGTGCAGCACTCTCAGCCAGTGCTCAGACTTTTTACAGTTCTCCTCACATGCCCTCTCATTTGAGCCAGAATCGGAACACCCCAATTTACAGAAACGATCGGTTTCCTCGCCCCAGTTGGGGCCGAAAGCCAGTTCTTGGACTCTAAAGCAGAACCACTCCGTGGGCACCTACCTAAATGCTGCCTCTCACGCAACCACCTAGGAGTGGTTTGTTTTCTTTTTTCAATAATTCATACTCCATTGCCAAACTCCGCAGGTAGCATTTTAAAATATTATTGGTTCATTTTTAAACAGTTCAGAAAAACGAATAAAATTCCGATTAAATCACCAGATCCCCAGAGAATTAAATTCACTTTTAAGAAAAGTTAGACCGGAGAGGCCATTAAAAAGCAATGGAAATGCATTATAAAAGCAACCAGGGTGAACTAAGACCTTCGTTTCTGCAAAGCAAAAAAGGCACGGGAATCATGAAAAAAAAATAACGCCCCCCACCACCTCCACCCCGCCAAAAAACAAAAACAAAAAACTTTATGTTCCTGAAGACCCTCAACCTTTGCCATCCTATTCATTTGTGAAAAAAGTAGTCATTAAATCCTCGATTCTTTTACAGTTTTATATCTTCTTTTTCCCATTCGGATTTGTAAACACGGGGTCCACAAAGAAGTGGGCTTTGAAGCCACAAAGTATGGCCTAAATTCATCAGCAAGGGACCCTTAATAGCCCACCCCACAAAATGAAAGGACCTAAGTGTTCCCTATCGGTAGAATTGTATAACTGTTCAAAAACAGGGAAGTCATTTTGCCAGAAGGAGAAAATTTGTTCATATTTTACCACAAAGCAAACAACCATGTTTCTTCCGTTATTGATTTTAATGGAAATAATGATTTCAACATCTTGGCCTACAAATAATCGTATTTTAAAAATACATTTTTGCAAATGATTTTCTTTCCATAGTGTCTCTACAGTTCTGCTGCAGTCATTATAATGGCTGTATAAATGTTATGGATAATCTTGATAGCTGTGTACTGAACTATATACAGCAAAATAAACTGACCTTTCCCTTCTATAATTCCAATAAACTATCATTTAAGAAGCACTTACTTTAATCTGAAGTGAACACATCGAACTGATCCTTTTACTCACCATCAAGTTGTTCCAGACTCATGCTATCTCTTGCAAATACATATAGATACACACATAGGTATGCGTATGTGTGTATCTCTATATATGAAAACATACACACATGCATAATGCCGCACTGTTCGATCCTCAGTAAAATAGTAAGGAACAAACAGACATAAAACTCATTACGTTTACCTTCTTCTGTTTACATATGCAGCGCGGGACGATTAAATCCAGCTTCTCAGTCTTTGAAGTGCAAGATTGAGATGTCACGGTCACTAACTGAATTGATTGTAATATCTGATTTGCATGCCAAAAATCCAACGACAAACATATTAAATTTGTTGTTAAATGTTAAAATAGCCATCTGAACTAGGGGAGAGAAAAAAAAGAGAGAGAGAGCCCTTCCCAGATAGAAACTGACACCATGTAAGTCATCTGAACTGCAATAGAAAAATAACTTTACAATAAAAAAATCTGAATGAGTTATAAATACCATCAAATAAATTTAAATTTACTCACTCCTAGGCTGTATAGAAAGAGGATGTTACAAAACAAGAAAAAGAGTCAGTGGTTCAAAAACTGTAAATTGGGTTGTTCTTTCAAAACAATAAACTTTTAATGCTAAAGCAGTTATAACCAAAAGCTGTACAGAGTTTGTTAGAAAATTTTTTTTCCATAAATATTGTTCAGTTCCCGGCACTTGTATCAATAATTAAATTACAAACGATAAATATGGCATCATGGATATGTATTTACAAAAAAAAAGTTATTACAAAAGGCAACTGTATACTAAACGGTCACAATCTGTGTAGAGTAACACCACATCCTCATCCTGGAAAAATACTGAACAACAGTTTCGACCCCATTAGACAAGAATACATTCACAAGTGTAATGCTTTGAGAAAAAGTTCAAGACATAACAGGACTTTGGCACGGTTTAAGACTGTGAGAGTTTAACAATCACCACTAAGGCGAAGGAGAATTCCCATCATTTTAATATCACCGAAAAGCCTTCTTTAACTTTCGTCTCGCGAAACAGGACAACAGTGTTAAAATGAAGGGGCGCAGGGGGATGGAGGGGAGGGAGGAGGGAAGAGAAGGGGGAGGGGGAGCAGAGAAAATAAAAGAAATTCCTTCGAATGCCAAAACATGTTTTCTAATCCTGAGAAAAGGGCCTGGTTGCTTCAGAGGCTGGATCTTGCCCAAATGGTAAAAAAAAAAAAAAACCACACCAAAAAAAAAAAAAAAACACAAAAAAACGCCTTCCTGGTAATTGCAATTAACAAGATGTAGCCCTATACGTTGCTTGCGTAAAAACTCCATTTCCGTTTGACTGTTTTCAGTTTTCTGTCTTTTAAAAAAAATCATTTGGTCCGTTCTATAATTAAGTTTTTGTTTTTGTTTTTTGCTTTGTGTGTTTTTATCCTCAGACGTACCATTCGTTAAAATTGGGTGGAAGTCCGGGGTTGTGGCTGGTGCTAGTCTGAACTGCGGAAGGAGGGGTTTTAGTGGAATCTTTACTGTTTGCAGAAGCTATTGCGGGTGGAGTGGAAGATTCATAGCCTGAACTGGCAGCAGGGGAAGAATCTGACCCTTGAGATTCATGAACCTAAAATTAACATGTATATATTATAATAAATATAATACCACACTGACAAAGTTCACGTAAAAATAGCAGAATTCTAGAATTTAAAGAACAGTATAGCTGAGGTACTCTTTAGATAAATATTAATTATCACAGTGATTTAAAAAAAAAGATTTAGCATACACGAGATATGAGATATGGATCATGATAAAACAATCTATTTTCTCTTTCTGACCCTTTATTTTCGGAAAATATTTTCTCTACTTTGGAAAGAAAGTTGTTCTTTCCGATGTCACGAAATATTAATTCTATGCATTAACATCATTACTACATTCCTGCTTTGAGTCTCCGGAACACAGATTAAACGTCAACGTATAACCAGTTATCTCGAGGAGGAATATGAATCATCTGTACAGGAAACACCACTCTACCTTTCACCGCATCGAAAAGTGAATACGCAAAGCAGTTTAAATTACCCTGCTAGAGCAACTGCATTAATTATACATTGAACTGTGGAAGGGGGAGGGGGGGAGAAGCTAAAAATCCAAGGTTCAGTCAATAACTAGTTTGTGGTTCTGCGGTGCGGTCAATTGCCTCTCTCCTCCTCTTCCCATTTCCTCCCTCACCTCCCCGACTCCCCTCTAAAAAATATTGGTTGAGAACGTCAAAGGAGCAGGAGGCCTGACGTCCCGGGGGGAAGGCGAGGAGAACTTCAGCATCATCCGATACATCAAGTTTTAATTTTGAGAAAGTCTACGAGAGTATTATTTATAAACAGTAAACTGCTAATAAAGAGTTAATTACCTTCATGTGTTTCCTAAGAGAGCTGGGGTGCGTGTAAGACTTGTCACACACTTTACAGATATATGGCTTGTCTGATGTATGCACATGCATATGCTTCTTTCTGTCACTACTATTTGCAAAGCGTCTATCACAGCCTTCAAACTCACATTTAAAAGGTTTCTCACCTGCAAAATTCAGAAATGGTTAAAGGAGCCTTCAGAGTCGTGGACCGTTCAGGGATCGGAAAACTGGAAGGGGAACTATAGCTCTCCAGCCTTCTCTAGAGAATTATTCCAAGGCTGAATGAGAGTTACGGTTTTTCTTGGGGGGGGGGGGGAGAAGGGAGGGGGTAAAAAGGAGGGTTAGGGCGGATTTTGCGAGTTAGAGGTCGGATTGGGGTGTCTATTTTCTCTGGTCCATCACCTGGCCATTCTTTTGTTCTCTCGGTGAGGGGAGAAATTCCATTTCATCAAAAGTTTCCAAATAGTTATCGTATTACTCCCACCCTCCTTTCCCACCCTGCGCCCCACCCCCCTCCCCGCTATCCTTCCTGACATCCTCGGAAACATCTTGGAGAGGTAATATTCAGAAAAGCGTCGGACAATGGGATTTGTTACGTTACAGTTAAATTCAATCCCTTCTTTGTTGCTTTTAATTTGCCTCTTTCATATGCAGCGCGGTTCTGCCGCTAAGAGAAGTGTTAAAGGCAGACTACTCGCCCTTAATGTTAGAAAGAGGAAAACTCTATAAATTCAGGAACTCCAGACAGTTTTACAAGACGTGCTGAACGAGACAGGAAAACGCGTTACCCTCCTGCCTCTTCGGGTTTAACATTACCAGTGGAAGACTGAATTGAACCTGGAACTCCAAATAAAAATAGTTTGACAAAAGTATCAGTGATTTAATTAGGAGATGTGCCAATCAAGACTAAAAAAGAGCGGAAGTCGCCGAAAATTAGATGGAATTAGCATTTGTATGGACGCCTTAATAGAACCTAGGCGGAGAGCTAAAGAGCTTGTAAGCAATACACACTCGACAGATGCCGATTTGCTTCCTATCAGCCTAAAAAACGGAGGGGGTGGGGGGTACGGGGGAGGAGAATGGGGGACGGGGACGAAAACCCAGCCCGTGGGAACCGACAAAAGGCTCCCGGGCCGGGAGGAGAGGGGAGCCCCCGCGGGTGAACGGGAGCAGACCCCCGGGGGCCCCGGGAAAGTTCCGACGGGACAGAGACGGCCCGGGGAAGGGTCTAGAGAAGGAGAGGGGACAAGTGGGACGGTAAGGACGGGTAAACGAAATTGGCCATCAGGTGGGAGAAGTGGGCCGGCAAGGACGGGGGAGAGGTTGACCTCCCTCCCTCTGGTCCCCGTCCCCACCCCGTCCCACGCTGCCCGTCCCTCATCAACCCCCGAGGGGCCCTCCGCACACCTCCCGCCCTCGGCCTGGGCCTTTCACCCAGGCCCCTCACAGCCACCCCAGGCACAGAAACACACACAGCCAGCCAGGCTCCGCCACACATCCGAGAGGGAGGGTCGGGCCAAGCCAGGCCAACGTAATTACGTCGGGTGTGATTTCTCTTCGGAAACCCCAGGCCAACCTAAGTGGGGAGTGATTTTCCTTCCTCTTCCTCCTTCCTAAGTGGGGAGTGATTTTCCTTCCTCCTCCTCCCTAAGTGGGGAGTGATATTCCTTCCTCTTCCTCCTTCCTAAGTGGGGAGTGATTTTCCTTCCTCTTCCTCCTCCTCCTTCCTAAGCGGGGAGTGATTTTCCTTCCTCTTCCTCCTCCTCCCTCCTAAGTGGGGAGTGATTTTCCTTCCTCTTCCTCCTCCTCCTTCCTAAGTGGGGAGTGATTTTCCTTCCTCTTCCTCCTCCTCCCTCCTAAGTGGGGAGTGATTTTCCTTCCTCTTCCTCCTCCTCCTTCCTAAGCGGGGAGTGATTTTCCTTCCTCTTCCTCCTCCTCCTCCTCCCTCCTAAGTGGGGAGTGATTTTCCTTCCTCTTCCTCCTCCTCCTCCTCCTCCCTCCTAAGTGGGGAGTGATTTTCCTTCCTCTTCCTCCTCCTCCTCCTCCTCCTCCTCCTCGTCTTCTGAGGTCCGGCCCCCCGCTTGTCCCCCGCGGCCTTACCTGTGTGCGTCCTTTTGTGGATCTTGAGGTTCTCGGAGCGGGCGAAGATCTTGCCGCAGCCCGGGAAGGGGCAGGGGAAGGGCTTCTCGCCCGTGTGCACGCGGATGTGGTTGACGAGTTTGTATTTGGCTTTGAACGACTTCCCCTCGCGGGGACACTCCTCCCAGTAGCAGATGTGGTTGTTCTGCTCGGGCCCCCCGACGTGCTCCATGGTGACGTGGGTGACCAGCTCGTGCATGGTGCCGAAGGTCCGGTCGCAGCTCTTCTTGGGCCGGCCCAGCTGGCCGTCGTCGAGCCACTTGCAGGACAGCTCTTGCTTGATGGGCTGCCGCATGTAGCGGAAGAAGGCGCCGGGCCCGTGGTGGGCCGCCACGTTCATGCCCACGTTCATGTTCACGGGGCTGTAGTTGTGGAACTGGGCGCCGGCCACGGCGTAGGGGTCGGTCCGAGGACTGGCCACGGCCCGGTAGGGGTCCGGCCGGCCGAACAGCTCCCCGCGCAGCCCCAGGTGCACCTGGCTGTTGTCCACATGGCCCGGGGGCGACGTGTGGCTGGGGCTCTGCTCGTGGAGGCCCGGGAACAGCAGGTAGCCCGGCGGCTCGGCCAGGCCCGGGGGCCCGTGGAGGCTCCCGGCCGAGCCGGCGAAGAGCCCGTGCTGGCCGGCGCCCCCCGAGCCCGCCTCCCCCAGCCCCGAGCCCCGCTGGCGGAAGAGAAAGTCCCGGGTGGAGTTGAAGGCGGCCGCCGCCGCCGCCGCGCCCCCGTAGGCGGGCACCTGGCCGGCGTGGTGGTGGTGGTGGTGGTGATGGTGGTGGTGGTGGCCCCCCAGCGCGTTGGCGTAGCCCGAGCCCGGCTGCGGGGTGAAGGCGGAGCTCTGGCCCGAGGACAGGTCGTGGGCCGCCGCCGCCGCCGCCGCCGCCGCGGGGCTCAGCTTGAAGGCGGCGGCCGCGGCGGCCGCGGCGGCGGCGTGCGGGGACTCCCCGAAGGGGTTCAGCCCCATCCCCGACGCCTCCCGGTTGCTCAGCTCGTGGGGGCGCGGCGCCCCGAAGCCCCCGACTCCCAGCGCGGGGAACTGCGCTCCTCCGTCCAGCAGCATCGCCATGGGTGGAGACCCCCGCCCGCCCCGGGGCCCCGGGCCGGGACCACGACGGGAGAGCCCACCGGGGACCCCCGACTCTCGGGGGCTGACACTCGCCCGCACCGGGGGGGTGGGGGGGGGGGGCGAGGGGACGACGAGGAGGAGCGGGAGGATGGGGGGAGGGAGAAGAAGAGGAGGAGGACGACGGAGGGCGGGAGGAGGAGAGGGATCACGATCCCTGCCACCCGAGCCGCTTTAAGGAACAACACAGACGCTGGCCCGCCCGCTCACACACACACACACACACACGCGCGCGCGCGTGAGCCCCCCCCTCCCCGCCACTACCAAACACCCCCGCCCCCCCCCAAAAATACAATTTTTAAAAATCCTCGAAAAAAGCGCGCAATCGACGCCCGGGGACTGGAGTTGGAGAATCCTGCCCCGGGCTCCCCAGAACGTCCTCGGCGGCCAGCCGGAGACAGCGCGGTGCCCTCTGCGGCTCTCCCAGTCCCCTCCCCACCAGCCCCAGCGAGCCGGGCTCCCGGGCCAGGAAAGGAAGGAAAGAAGGAAGGAAGGGAGGAAGGAAGGAAAGAAGGAAGGAAGGAAGGAAAGAAGGGACGGCGGAGGCGCTCCCACTTCACCGCCCTCCGCTCCGACGGAGTAACGTCCTTGGACTGATGAAGTCGATCACTCACTCCTCGCACATAAACCAAGTCGGGAGGCAAGGCGCGCGGCGCCAATGGGGAGCCGGCTGCCACGGGGGTCACCTGACCCGGCCCGGGCCCGCCCATTGGTCGCCCCGCTCTTGATTGGCAGGCTCGAGTAGGGACGGCGGCCGCTTCGTTGAAAGGCCGGTTGCTGATTGGGCCGCCCGCCTTTAGCGACTCGCAGGTAAGGTTAGACTGGCGGGAGGGAGGAAAGGAGGGGGCCTCCGGCACCCAAATATTTGGTCGACGAGGGTCCAGTTGGGGGCTCTCCCAGAGCCTTGGAATCAGGACACATCAAACCTGCAGGTTCACCCTCCTCCTCCCCCCACCTCCTTTCCCCACCCTCTCGCACTGGCCATCGAGCTCTCCCACACTTTCCACCCGCCCTGGGAAAGAAGCTTGCTGCTCTTTCGGAAACAATGCGATACCCCTAACGACCTCTTCTCTTCGCGGAGTTTGGCTCCCCGTTTGGCTCCTTCTCCCTCCCTTCAAAGCACATTCATAAGTAAAATCAATGGAAAAAGAAAAGGGGACCCATCACCGGTTCAAGGGGTGACGTCCGAAAACGCGATCGAGAGATCTGCGGGGATCCCCACGTTCGCCGTTATTCCGTCGTTCCGTGTCATAAAATGACACCGACGTTGGGCATGGTCCATCTCGAGGTCATTTTAAAAGAGTAAGCCGAATCAAACGTAAAGGGGCATAAATCAGAAGTTGTTCACCCCTGAAGAAAAGGCGAGCGTCTGCTTACTTTTGCTTGGGAAAACGGGGAGGGAGGGAAAGAGATGGGGGGGGGGCGGGCTGGGAGATAGAGTTGATCTAAAGTCGACTTTGGGAGATCGTTACATTTTTCTTATTTTTTTCCCCCGCTCTTTCAAGGAGTTTTCTCGATTGTCTTCGAGAAGATGTGTCGTCCTTCTCCAACCGCCTTCCCCGAAAAAAAAAAAAAAAAAGCATTTAGCCTGGCTTTAAAAAAATACCATGTTAAATAACGCCAATTTCTAAAGACTTCTAAAACCACAAATGTAGCGAGAGAAAGAGGGAGAAGGGGTTTGTGTGGGCGCCTTACCCTGCTAAGATCTCGTCCCTTAAACAGTATAAATTGTCCTTTCAAACCACTACATTTTCATAAGTACAGAGCAGAACTCCCATCTGTATGTTTAATTTTTAGAATATATTTTAAGGGGTGGGTTTTTTTTTTCTTCTCCTTGCAATTCTAACGTCTTTCTTGGAATAATGATCAGATTCAGACAGCGCTATAAATCCACTCATTTTCTGTCCTGGAAAGCATTTGCAAAGAACGATGGGGAGCAAGAGTGGAAATAAAAGGCCGAAAGAAAGATGGCTGTAATTGTAATATCCTGAGATTTGCTGAGCCCCAAAGTCTGTCCATTGAGCCGGGCTCACAGGATTGCCGCCGTCTCTCTGCAGGAAACATAAAATCTGATCAAGTTCAGAGACGCATTGAGAGACCGCTTCAAGCAGCGCTTTATAACTGCAGCCCTTTCACATCCTGCCCCCCAATCAGCCCCGGGAAAGACTTCACATTCTTTATTTTAGAGTTTGCAGGGGAAAAAAAAAACCCCACCGATATAAAATCTCCCCCAGTCGTAACACCATCTTCCATCAAACCAATCAAAATTCACCCTCCACATCTATCAAGAACAGTCACAAAGTTGGAAGGTGAGTCCACTGCTGCCTTAAATTATTGCATCTAAAACTCTCGCTGCACAAAATATACTCTTCGATTGCTGGGTCTAGATGGAGAAGAGATAGGTTTCATTTCCGAGGGGATTTTTCAGAGAAGAACAAATATGCCTAAATCATGCAAATGAATTCCCGGGAGTCAGGTTTACAACAAGGGAGGGTTCTCCACCCCCCCCCCTTTTCCTTTCTTTTCTTTTATCTTCTCTTCTTTTCTTTTATTTCTTTTTCTCTTTTCCCCTCGTGGTCGTTGTTAGGTGTTTGTGTAAGTTTGTATTTCCTAGAGATTGGCCAGAGAGAGCGGTCCGAGCGATCTTTTTGAGGGGGAAATGAGCGAATGTTCCGGCCAGTGCAATAACCTGCTCTCGGATGTGTTTCTGATGGTCCATTTCCAATGTCCCTGGAATCCTAGAATCCCCGACAATGGGGAGCTTGCAAGGGGGGATATGGGGGAGGGAAAGGAAAAACCCTTGCTCATTCAAGGGTGTCAGCCAAGTTTTCCCAACTTCTCCCTTTCGAGGCGTTATTGGCCCATTGCGGTGGCGAATCTTGCGAAGTTGCTTTGCTCCTGGTGTACCTGGCCAGTTGAGTCCGCGTTTCTGGATGGTTACAATCAGATAATTAATTATATCCAGCACGTGTTCTGTTGTCTCTGGAACAAAAAGCCATAATTCAATTAGATCCTCAACTGAGAATTCGGGGGCAGGGGAGGGGGCAGGGGGGACGGGGGTGGGGGGGTGGGGGAAGAGAGAGAATAGCTATGAAATTGTCGACCTGGGCAAACTAGGGCAAATGACCTCTGCTTTCCAGAAGGCCTCAAGTGTGTTTCTGTTCACCGTCTTTCCATTCGTAAAGGACGTTCAATAGCGTTTCGGGAGCAGAATCAGACCGAGGGGATGGGAGGCTTGTGGATCGAAGGCTGGGGATAGAATCTTAATGCCTTTTTGATCCAGTTCCTCCGGAAAACTGGACAGCTAAATCCATCTATACGTGTGAAGGTCGCTGACTGCAAAACAAACAAACAAATAAATAAATAGCCACCGTGTTTTACAAAGAAAGTGAAGGTCAGGGTCTAACCTTTCCCCCGGCAGCTAGAGTTTTATAGGGAAACCTTTCAGCACGTTCTGGGAAACAACCTCGCTTGGCATTCCTACGAAGACAGGCAAGGAAGTTTGTGTGTGTGTGTGTGTGTGTGTGTGTGAGTGTGTGTGTGCGTGTCTGTCTGTCTGTCTCGGGGGGTGGGGGGGTTGCAGAAAGTTTTTTCATGAAAAAATAGGGGGTAATGCGCCGAGAGCCCCTCCGTTTGGGGGAGTGGAAGGAAAGAGCCTCACAGTTGGGAAGATTTAGCAATGATGACTTTTACGGTGTAGCGTAAGGCAACATTAGCAGCACTGGCATACTGGGGTTTACATGTGTATTCGGCTGCATAAATTAACCAATAAATCTCTTTTATATGTTTCCCAGTTGTACCCGGTCTGATCTAAATATATACACGGCTTTTCATATAGGAACTAGATCAGAATACTTTACCTCACACTAAGTTCAAATTCCGGAGAGTATATATAGGTTTTAATAACCAAGTCTGAGCGGTCAGACGAAATAAAAGGAATGGATAAATACCCGAAAAGCGGGCCGCGAGAGCTAAGCGAATTTTTAGCATTCACCTTTGAGAAGCAATAGAGAAAATTACATCTCTTCCCCCCCACCCCCCCCGCCGCCCCCCATCCCTCCTTCGTTTCTTAAGCGGCACAATTCGGAAACCGTTATTTCACCGAGCTGGCTCAGGCAGCATGAAAACGGTCTCTTTCGCTCGCTTCTTGCTTTTACTCGGTCGTCATAAAACACAAAACATTCCAAAAGCACTTGATTCCTGGTCAGGATTATTTTCCAACGGATGGTTTTTGAATCAAAAATAAAGATAAAGTACATCGTAGAGGTAAACCTTTTCTTCACGTTCTTAACACACACGGTCGAATTTTTGTTCTGTTTTGTATTTGGAAGGGGCTTGCAATCTAACACTCTCAACATTTTAAAGACCCTTTAAACCCAGCAAGCGGATTTCCGTCCTGCCAATGCTTCCTGATTTATTTCAATGCATGAATCTTTAAATCTAGAAGTGAATTATTCCGGGACACTGAATTTTTTACTCACGCCTCTGTCCTCCGGAACACAAAGTGGTTCCTCATTTCAAGACGTTCATAAATCTACCATTAATCAAATATCTTTCTTGTAATTGACACCATGCTTATGGTCGCAGCCCGACCGCGTCCCAGATCTTTTTGAAACAAAAACTGCAAGCCATAACACGAGGAGGGCTGGGGGAGGGGAAGGGGAAAAGGTTTTAAAACTCCTCCCCGTTTTTAAGGCAAAACATTGCTCTTATTGGCTTTTCGAGTAAAGCTTTAAGTATTGATTTCTAATTTCCTCTGAAAGTGTTGAAAGGCTAATAGTTGTGTTGTGCTTAAAGTTTTTTATAGGCCATTTAAAGAGTTTTTAACTGCAGTCAAAACATCTGACAAATATTTTATAAGCCCTAAATACCTTTTAAAAATCAGCAGTATATGAATCCAGTACATTTTGAACAAGTGGCTCTTACTAATCGACCTAAAAAATGTTCATTTTTTTCCTTCTGTGATCGTATTGCGGTTCCAATGTAATTAAATGCAAACCAGAAACGAATGAGACATTTTCATTGTACCTGTCAATCACTGAAGGGTAGTCACATATACACTTGAACTTCAGAGATACAGACTAAAGTAAACATGTCTGACCTTCGAAAAAAACAAGCACCAAGTTTAGAGTAAGTTTAAGGTAGCAAAATACGCCTATAAGATGGGGGAAGAAAATCTTTTAAAACTGCAGCTAAAAAGAATCGAGCGGTAAACACAGTGATCTGTCGAAAGAGTTCACACCCGTTTGTGTAGTACTGGAATGAATTTAATGATGATTAAAAAGAGAGGTATAAAGCATATTGACAGATACCAGTTCTCCAGAGCCATAAAACGTTGACCTATGATGAGAATATTTAGTGTTCAAAAGGGTCCTTCAATAAAGAGGATTCGAGGGAAGGAAATCATGTTGTATGACCAGGAGACTGTAAATAAAAAAGGAGCCTTGGAGAAAATACTTTGAACTTTAACCTTTGCATTGGTCTACCAGCACTGTGCCTTCCCCTGGTCTGTCATACCAAGGTGTTTGGCGAAATGTCAAAAGTGAAAAACAAAGCTTTGTCTTTGGTGAAACTGTCAGAGGGTTTCTAACTAGTCTGCTTCTCAGTGATGAGCAAATGCGACAGAAGTCACTCACTTGAGGGGGGACAGTATTTATATAGTTACCATAAAAATCTCCCTTCCCAAGAGACTATAAAATGTAGATGGAATTAATTTGGTAATGCAAAGGGGTTTTTTGTTGTTGGTTTTTCCCCCCTGCCTGAGAAGACTCCTTTCTGCATATACTGGAGGCAGGTGATCTTCCTTCATTTTTCTATATTCCTTACCTGTGTTGTGAGGGGAGGGCAGTAGGTGGCTTTTTTTTTTTATTTGATTATTTGTTTGCTTGAACTTGAAAGTTGAACTATGAGCCTAGGAGTGGCACGACGCGGAATTAATTAAACACACTAGGTCTCGGATGACAATAATTTCTGAAGGTCTATAAGTTACTTCTCCCAGTATGGAAAATTTTCCCACTTTCCCCTTCGGGTTACTGTGTTTCTGCCATTGGTTTGAAAACTGTCAATTTCAACTGCCTGAGTTGTCCCACAGTGACTGATTCCAGCTAAGAGACATTTCCGCCCCTTCTTAGAGGTGTGACCATGTTACCCTACCACCCGCTTTCCCTCACCCTCATTTTTTTCCTCGCTGGGCAGAAACCACATTGGGTGGATTAGATCCACTCTCTCCAACAAGCCGGTGGAATTCACCTCTCCTCAATGATGTTGTCCCCAGCCTCTAACTTCCCCGGATTTCATTTAGTTAACAAACACGGAGACTTCACCCCTGCAGGCTCTCGACTTCCCGGATTCATCCATCTGAACCACGAAACAGATTTGATTGCCTCCTTCTCCTGCCTCCTATTTTTACTGCCAAGTTTTTAGTTCAATTAGTTGGGCCCACCTCAAGTTAATACATTAAAGCCATTTACCTTTAAACCAACAAAGACACTTGGGTCTTAGCCCTCCTCACGCCCCCCACCCCCCACCCCATTCCGAAAGATTTTGCCTCAGGGAAATGCAGGAGCTTTTTGAGGAGACTCCAACCTCTCAGACTACATCCTTTCAACATCCCCTAAATTAGTGATTATTTGTAGTTTCGTTTTCTCCTTTTTAAGATTTATTTTGCAAGTGACCACTGGGAAAGTGTCCCCTCCTCCCACCAACGCATATACACACGTACACACACGCACACACACACCCCCCAACACACACACTTTTCAGGTTCAAATCTTTGTTGTTGTTTTCCTGGCTTTTGAGAAGGAGAAGCAGCAGAAGATAAAAAAAAAAAAGTTGCGAATATCTCAATCAGTGACGAGGTGACCTCTGACCCGGAGGGTGGTTTTATTGTCTTTCTTCTTTTGCGGGGGACACACAGTTTATTGACCCTTTCTGCGTGACTGCGCCCTGAGGGGCAACCGCAGCCACCAAACTCCTGGAAGGCATGTGAGCAGAGTGAGTTACCAGCCCCCATCTACCTACAGGGTCCGCTGGAAACACAGCTCTTGCCTGTCCCCTCCTTGAGGGATAACCCCCAGATTTGTTTCCTCAATATAGCCCTTTTGCTTTTAAGAACAGAAACGATCTCTCTCTCTCTCTCTCTCTCTCTCGTTCTTCCCCGCCCCCTCCATTTCTTTTGCAAAAAAGTTCGTTTTTCCTGGCCTGGGAACCCTCGACCCTCCTCTCCCCCAAACGAAGAAAATTACTCTAAGCCTAAGATAGACAGATAGCCTACACCGGGGAAGCACTTGTGGTCCAGATGGCCTTCTGCGCCATGCTCTGTGGGTTGAGTGATTTGGCTTTTCCACTGACCACAGGCCTTGTTGGAGCTTGGCGGGCCCGAGCAGCCCAGTTTATTCGATTTCTTCCTTGCCGGCCGTCCCCCCTCTGTGCACCACCCCCCTCCTCCACTCCCCCCATCCCGTTCGAGACGAACCCCGAGGACTGATCGCTTAATTAATCCCACGAGAGGGTCAGGCCTCTCGGAAATGCGGGGCCGAAGCCGTCTGGGTCAGGCGTCGCTGTTTCGAGAAACGCTCTGGTCTCACTACCATGGGGCCGGCGGGGCCATAACCGAGTCTGGAGTCGCAGCCTGCCCCTCCTCCATCCGCAGGGGCCCCGGGATTGGGGCTCAGTTTTGCTGGAACCCAGAAACCAGGGAAAGACGGGGGAGGGGGGTGGATGTGTATGGTCCTGGACGGGAAATAGTGGGGAGGGGGGCGGGAGGAGGAGAGGGGTGAGGGAAGGAGAGGGAAGAAAAGAAGAAAAAGAGAAGAGGTGAGATAGGAGAGGAAGTAGGGAAGAAAGAGGAGAGGAGGAAAGAGAAAAGGAGGAGAGGATGCTAGGAGAGAACATGTGGAGGGGGTGATGGGGGAAGGAAAGGGAGGAGAGAGGATGAAAGAAGGAAAACTGGAGTGGAGGGGGTGAGGAGAGAAGGGAAAGGAGAAGAGAGGATGAGAGGAGGAAACAGGAGTGGAGAGGAGGAAACAGGGGTGGAATGGGAGAGAGAAGAGGAGGAGGGGAGAAAGCCCTGGTCGCTGAGGAAAGTAGATTGGCGTCCCTCAAATGCCCAAACCCTCTCTCTCTCAAGGGTGAGGAGCAGCGGCCCTGCAGTGTTCCTTAACGAGGGCTAGATTTCACCAGTTGGGTAAAAGGGAAACTCGGTGTGGACGTCCTGCACACTACCCAGGGCCGCTTTTCGGTTCTGGAGCTCGCCCTGGGCCCCGGAACAGCGGGCGGGGCCCGAGGCCGCGGCCGATCCTCTTCCCGCCCGGCTCGGCGGGCTCCTCGGGAGCCGCTCCGCCCTCCTCCTGGCGAGGCTCGGGGAGGCGCGGGGCCGCGGGGCCCGCCAGCAGGGGGCGCTCGCGAGCAGCCTTGCTCGCTGCCCGCGCAGCTCCGAGGGCCGCTCCGCACCGGGGACCGCCCCGCATCGGCGGCCGCCCCGCACCGGGGACCTTGGGCTCTCGTCGGTTTTCCTGCTCCCCCACACCGTGTGCTCAGAGACTGGCAGTTCCGCGCCCTCCCCCCCGCCCCCGGGATGCCCCGCGAGGGAAGCCAGCCGTGGGCACGGCCCTCCGGCCAGGCCCCCGGGAGGTGTGTGCCCCTGCCCGCTCTGTTTCCCCACCGGGGAGCTGCGACCGCTCAATAAAACCACTGATCATGACGATTGACCTTTTTCTGGCCCTCCTCCTCCTCCCCCTTCTCCTCCTTCTCTTCGTCCTCCTCCTTCTCCTCCTCGTCCTTTTCTTCCTCCTCCCTCTCCTTTTCTTCCTCCTCCTCCTCGCCGTTCTGTTCCTCGTCCTTCTCCTCCTTCTCTTCCTCCTCCTCTCGTTCTCCTCTTCCTCCTTCTCCTCCTCTTCCTCCTCCTCTCGTTCTCCTCTTCCTCCTTCTCCTCTTCTTCCTCCTCCTCTTCCTCCTCATCTCTTCCTTCTTCTCCTCCTCCTCCTCTTCCCCCTCCTCCTCCCACTACCCAGACCTGATTCTCTGCCGGTGATTTCCCAAAAGTTCAAGCCTATCTCGAGTGTCTTCCCTAACCCCAAATAGACCAAGCAGCCTTTCCACGGACGCCAACAGGTTGGCGCTTCCCTTCGGTGGCCCCGGCCGCCGCCTCTCCCCTGCCCGGCCCCGCCTCGCTGCCCACCGAGGACCAAGTCATCTCCCTCTCGCCCCCCCACCTCCCAAGGGAGGGAGATTGGAGTCTTCTCCAATCGAGGAGCAAAAACAGTGTCCGGACCCTGGGCCAATAATAATAATAATGGTGGTATTTGTTAAGCGCTTACTATGTGCAAAGCACTGTTCTAAGCTCTGGGGGGGATACAAGGTGATCAGGTTATCTCACGTGGGGCTCACATTCTTCATCTCCATTTTACAGAGGAAGTAACTGAGGCACAGAGAAGTTAAGTGACTCGCCCCAAATCACACAGCTGATAAGTGGTGGAGCCTGGATTAGAACCCACGACCTCTGACTCCCAAGTCCTTGCTTTTTCCACTGAGCCACGCTGCTTCTCTAAGAGCCCTCCTCCTCCCGACCCCGGAGTCCCGGAGCATCCCGCCCTCCGCATCCCTCGCCTGGGGGGGGGGGGGGGGGGGGGGAGGACCGTGTCCGCAGCCCCCCGACTCAGGGCGGGGGAAGGACCGGCCTGGCAGGGAGTCCGGCCCGGGGGAGTCCGGGACCTGGGGCCTGACTCCGCCGCTTGGACATCCCCTCCCCACTGGGAGCGTGGTCCCGACTCTTGGCTCCTGGAGCCACTGGTTTGGGGAGGGGACAGTGGCCCGGGCTCTCCTCCCACCCCCCACCGCCCTTCCCCCTCCAGCTGTTTCCAATAAGGACGAGCTGGAGCCCCAGTAGCGCGCTCCGCTTCTGGCCGGGGCCCGGTCGGGGGCCGTGGGGTCAAGATCCCCCGTCGGCTGGGAGGTCGCTGCTTTTTTCCCCCACCTCGGAGCCGGGGCTCAGATTCTGGAGATCAGAGTGTGCCCGCATCCGGGGCCCCGCACGCCGTGGCTGCCAGCGAAGGGGACCTCACCTCCCTTCTCTCTTTCTACTGCCCACCCCGTGCAACTCAGCTCCTCTGCCGCTCACCTCCTCACTGTCCTCCGTTCACGCCTATCCCGCCGTCGACCCCTGGCCCACGTCCTCCCGCTGTCCTGGAATGCCCTCCCTCCTCACCTCCGCCCAACTAACTCTCTTCCCCTCTTCAAAGGCCTGTGAGAGCTCACCTCCTCCAGGAGGCCTTCCCAGAATGAGCCCCCCCTTTACCCTCTGCTCCCCCTTCCCCTCCCCTCAGCCCCGTGCTCATTTGTATAGATTATTTATTACCCTATTTATTTTGTTAATGAGGTGTAGATCTCCTTGATTCTGTTTATCTTGATGATGTTGTCCTGTTTTTCTTTTGTTCTCTTTTGCTTTGCTGTCTGTCTCCCCCTTTTAGACTGCGAGCCCGTCATTGGGCAGGGATGGCCTCTCTCTGTTGCCGATCTGTCCATTCCAAGCGCTTAGTACAGTGCTGTGCACATAGTAAGAGCTCAATAAATCCTATTGAATTTATTGAATCCCCACTGGCGGCCGCGGCCCCGGGCCCACCCCGCTGTCCAGAGGGGAGGCGCCTAGTGACCGACGAGTTCATTCCTGCCCTGCCCGGTTTCGTGGAGGTCCCGCAGGGCGGGGATTCCCCGTTATTTACCGCAGGTTGGCTCCCGACATCAATTGACGTGGGCGGTCCGCAAGCCGGGAGGAGCCGGGCCGAGGGCCGTCGCGGAGGCCCGTGCGGAACGTTGGGCGAAACGTGACGCTCTAGGGCTTGCGGGCGCGGCTCCCTCGCCCGGGCCCCGCTCCCACCCCTCCGAGAAACAGGTGGAGATCTCTGGGGGAATCACCCCTCGATCCCTGCCAAATAACTTAGCGCCCTTGCAGGAAATTGCTTGAGTTTTCGGTGTCACCGCGGAATACTTTAAAACAACGTGTTGAATAGCCCAAGTTTTTATTTTTTCCAAGGTAACTCCACAACTGTATCTTTTTTAAATGTATTCCTCTTTCTCTACGCCTTATTCACTCCGAACGCGCTGTTGACAAGTTTCTAAGTGTCCCGTTTATAGTAGGGTCTGTCCCTCCCACCCGACCCCAGCCTCCCAGCTCCCTCTTAAAAAAAAGAAAAATTGAAGGAGGAATCAGCTTAAACGTTGGTTCAATTCTCCTATTTTGGGACATCCCTCGGTCTTCATCTGTATCCATTTTCTGAATTAGGAGTCTTCGCTCATTTTACATTTTACTACCTCCGCTCCGAGAGAAACACGTATCTAAACATCAGTACTAGCTCCAAATCTCATTTTATTGGCTACATGTGGGCATTAGAGCTTCGAATGTAGGAAATCGGAATCGGGACGTCGGGAGTAAAACGTTAAAATCAATTGGAAGGAAACCGGTTCCCAAAGCGTGGGGCTGGCTTCGATGCAGGTTTGCCCATGTTACTTCGTGTATGTTTATCGCTCTTATTATGTAGGCCAGTGAAAAGCAATCTCAAGGAGAAAAAAAAAGAGCCCCCGGGGGGCTAGTAAAACCTTGAAAATATTGTTGTATCTATGTATCTGTTTATATGGTATTTCGTGAATTCCTGGGATTGCACGTTATTTGGATTATTTTGATTACCAAACGATGTAGCTTGTTTCGAAGAAGTAAATTCAAATGGATGATGTGTGTAAACACGTGTGTGCATATATAATTTACAATGAACTTTGTGACCTCGGAGACCGTATCTTGCGGGAGTTTGTGTCCCTAAACCCGCTGACGGAGAACCATGACAGAAAAGAAAAGGAAGTCACAGGCTGTATTTTCTACTCAAAAAGCCCCGGCCAGGTGGAGAGTGTTCCAGTTCCTGTTGTCTCTTTCTTGGATAGGGCGTTCGCGTGCCCTTTTCACACGCGTTTCCTGTTTCGTTTCTTTAATAGAGAATGGGTCGGGAGGAAATATCATGTCTTACGGTTGCAGAGGGGTCAGAACGCAACATTTGTGATCCGGGCAGAGGCTCGGTCTCGCCCCCAGGGTTGAGGTCCCTCCGTGCTCCAAGAGATTCCCCATTTGTCCTGGATCCGTTAGGACTGGCCCAGGACTGGGTGGACTGGCCCAGGTCTGGCTGGCGGGGAGCTTACTGTGAATTGGTTTCTGGGAGCCCCAAAACCTTCTCTCCCATCGGGAGCCCATCGTCCGCGTTTCCCGTTGGGCATCCTTTGGGTCGCCCTAAGCATTTCCCCCGACCGACGCCCGCGGTTTCCTTTCGAATCAGCAGAGCGCCCCAACGAGCTGGGACCACGAGACTGGGGAAGAGGCGGCGGCAGAGATCTCGGGGAACGATGTCGGGGATGCACGAAAGGAGACACCAGATGGATCTGAGGCCAAGGACCAACCCCACCGTTCGGTTTGCTGGCCGATGGTGTCCGCGGCCTTCAGCGCTGCTTTTTTGCAGAGGCGCCTGAGACTCCGAGTTGCTTTCGACGCCCCGATCTCTCCTGCCCACGGCGGACGGGGATCGGAGCTCAGAGGGGGCTCCTGTGGGGAATTTCCTGGACCAAAGGCCGGCTGAAGGGCTAGGGGAGTTGGGGTGGGGGGAGGGAAGTAAGACCGCGGCTGAAGGGGCAGAACCGCAGAAAGAAAAAAAAGTCTGGGGTAGCGGGGAGGCGTTGCCAGAGGGCGACAGGGAGAAAAGCAAGAAAATCCTAATCCAACCACAAAAGAGAGAGGGCTAGCGAAGTCCAGATTTTTCTGAGGGTGCCATTACCGCTACGTTTCCAAAGGAGATTTCCTGCACCTCTGTATCCGCCATTTATTTTCTCGGAGATAACTCTCAAGCGGGTGATCTGAAAACTATTTCCACGGGCGGGCACGGGCTTCGGTCCCCTTGGGTCAGGGCCGATGTCTGACCCTCCACCCGCGCCCCACCCCCCCCCCACCAAGGTCCAGGTCTCTTGGAGGGGCTCAGAGGGCCAGGACAGACGCGGTCCCCTATTTTGCCCGCCCCCCCTGTACATTTGCCTTTAGAGAAAGCAGAAGCCACGGAGTCGTTTGCAGCCGTCCAGGCCACGACATTTCCTTTAAGTTCCCCAAAGGAAAGGAAGCCCAAAGGAAGCGAAGCAGGGGGCGGAGAGGGATGGGGGTGGGGAGGGGTGGCCGGGGGAGTTGTGTCCCGCCGGAGTGGGAGTGGGGTTGTTTAATTAAAGAGGAATCCGGGGGTATAGATACCAGATAAAAGTAATGCGCAGAATAAAACTAGAATAAACTAATTAAAACATTGTGTTTGCCACACATCTTATTTCTCCCTCTCCCCTTTTTTGATCTTAGTTGTGTTTTAAAGAAATGTCATCGCACCATAAAGCGAGCCGTGAAACGCTATTTCCTTATAGTGCGCGGCGCTTTTCAAAGGGAAGTGTGATATATTTGAGAAAAGAGATCCCGCTGTGAAAGCTTGCGTGTCTTCCCTTTACCAAACGAAGCCCTTGTCAATCAGGCCAAGCTCTGTCCAATCGGCAAGGCCCTTTTTGGAAAGCAGCTCATCCTGCTGTGCTTTTATATATCACACCGCAGCGTGTTTTGATGCATTTTTACCATCACTTTCAGGGCTATGAATGATGAGGGTACCGTACAGTATAGAGCTCCCCAAACGCCAGAGTGGCTAACGACTTGCCGGGGTATTGTGCGCCCGGTCTTTTTCATGTGTTGGCTGCATTTGTTATGGACACTAACGTCTTCTAGGCAAATATCAGGAACAGACTAATTAAGGCTGCAGGTTCTCATCCACCTACCTAGCACGCCCCATGACAGGCTTGTCGAGGTTCAATAGTTGCTCGCTCGCTCTCTGTCTCTCTCTCGTCTACCCTGGGGATACCAATACCCATCCCGGTATGGCGCTCACACCTTTGGTCCTGGAAAATTTTGGCTCGCTGCCCCCCCCCCCCCGCCCCACTGGCGATTCCTTAAAATTTGGCTCCCCTCACCGGGTCTGAAGCGGTTCCCTCCCTCGAATGGGTTGAGGCCTGTCCCTGGCCATGGCTCCGGTCATAAAGCGAGCGGCAGGGATCTCATCCATGAACAAGATCTGGGTCCGGGGATCCATCATGCTCGAAGTGAGCGGGGAGAGTAGAACCCCGAAAAACACCTTTCGTGGCTGCAGGGTCAGGCCCCAGCCAGACCCGTCCACCCACGGAGTCCGCCAAAGATGGGCTTTCGCTCGGCTCCCGGGCCAGCCCCGAGCCCGGGACCCCTGCTCCGGCCTCTTCATTCATCCAATCGTATTTATTGAGCGCTTACTCTGCGCAGGGCGCTGTACTAAGCGCTCACTCTTCAGCGCCCTGCGTGAGCTACTGAATCATGTCACCGCGAAGCACATCGGGGGACCCGCGCAGACCGACCACGTCAGCCACTGGCAGGGCTGCGTTGGGGAGGAAAGACCCTTTAAGGCAAAATATAAACGTGTAAACCCTATAAACTCGTATATGAACTCGGGCACATCCGAGTCCACACCGGGGAAAAGCCCTTCTTCTGCTCCTTCCCCGCCTGTGAGAAGGTCTTTGCAAGATCTGAAAACCTGAAGATTCATAAACGAACTCACGCAGGTTGGTTAGTCTCTAGTAGTCGTCGGGCGTCTACAGTGGGGATGACAGTCCGAGAGGGGGTTAATTTTCTTTCCTAGGAGAGAAAGGAAAGAACGAGAGCGAGAGCTTTAGTGTATGTTCTTCTACCTTTTCTTTTTATTGAGGACTGCTCTTAACTGTTGCAAGTTTTCGTGTCGCCCCTCGTTTTAACTGGGAGATACTAATTTGTTAAATCGAGGCAGCGGGGCGAATGAGAACAGCGTCAGCTGATTTTGTATTTCTAGAATTTACCCAACTGCATGGCTCGTCCAAAGCTGAAGAACTAAAATGCGCGCGCACACACACACACACACACACGTCCTCACACAATGTGACACAATTTCACAAGGATACTTCATACACACCCTCGTCCTCATTTAGACTCAGAGAGAAGCGCACACCAAAGACACTGTCCAGCCCGGACACGGGCAACCCCACTCCTAAGCAGTTCGAGACTTTTATGTGTTTTGGGATTTCCCCCACCTCGCCCCCCGGCCCTGTATTTAAAGGAAATCAGTCACCCCTCCCTCAGCCCTTGTTCCTCTTCCCGACCAGCAATGGACGCAGCTTGGCCCACAGGAGAATTGTCCTGGGCGACGATGCCTGCGAACGGGAAATAAAAGAGAAACGAACAAAACCGAGAGCGACCTAGGAAAGAGAAGGCGCTGACGGACAGCGACCCCGACTAGGGAGGTTTATGCGGTGCTCGGTGCTTCAGCGCCGGCTTTTATCGGACCGCGCCTGTTGATCTTAATTTGTCTAATTTCGAATTATCCGACCTCCGCCAGATTTCTTTCCGAAGGGTCTGTCTCCAAGCCGTTTGATTCAGCGGAAAGGCTCTTCAGGTTGGAGCCGTTCCCGGGATCATCGGGGCGAGTTGATACGAGGTTTGGCCAGCCCCATAGGAGCCGATTTGGATGGGGCCTGGGGATTTGGGGGGCGAGGGGGAGGGGTTGGGGATAAGAGGAGGGAAGGGATAAGGAAAGGAGAAGGAGACGGGGGAATAGCGGGGAAGGAATTACACCCTGTTAGTCTGAGACCCGGGGCTCAGGTTTGGGGCAAAGCGAGATGTTAAATCTCTCTTTTTCGGTAACATGCAACAAGAGGCATGGTGGGAAATTCTCTCTCTCTCCCTCCAACCTAGAGCAAAGAATCGGGTACCTCGTATGTTCCAGGGATAAAAATATTTTGAAAAGTCCTAACCATCCCCCACCCACGTCCACCCGAGAGGGAAAAGAACAGCGGCTCACAGCTTCCAGTTAGATCTGTGCGTTCCCGTGCCTACGTTTATTTTCAAGCTTTTCTTTTTTTAAAACAACAACAACAACACAAAGTGTTGATGTGGGCCTGGGTTTGTGCGCCCAATTTCCGGCACACGCAGTGGCTGTAGGTCTACCTCACTGTCCGTCAGAGAGACGGCAGATCACGTAGAATCTATTGAAATACTGGGTAGTTAAAAGGTGTAATTGGAAAAAAAAAATCCGTTACCGGTAGGGAAAAAAAAATCCTTAAAATAATAGGTTCTTTTGATCTGGGAAATTACTTGTTGCCTCCTGCTAACACGTTATTATCCTTCTTGTATATTCGATCGTAGCTCCCGCGACCGTTGTGCGAGCATTTGGGTTTCTATTTCCAGGCGAAAAACCGTTCAAGTGTGAATTCGACGGTTGTAATAGGCGGTTTGCCAACAGCAGTGACAGGAAGCAGCACACTCACGTGCACTCCCGCGACAAACCTTACATCTGCAAAGTCGAGGGCTGCGAGAAGTGTTCCACTCACCCCGGCTCTCTGCACAACCACGTGAAGATGCACGGGGCCGGTCCTGCCCACGGCCGGCCCCCTGCCCACACCCCCTGCCAAGCCCGAGAGGTGCCCCCCGCCGGCCTCGGTCCTGAGCAGTGAAGTCACGGGCGCCCCTTCCCCTTTGAAATCCCCGGGACGGCCCGGGATAATAATAGTAATGATAATTAATAATAATTCTGGTATTTGTTAGGCGCTTAACTATGTGCCAGGCACTCTACTAACTGCTGGGGTGGACATGAGCAGATCGGCTGAGTCCCACGTGGGGCTCCCAGTCTCAGTCGTGGGGCTCCCAGTTTCCATCCCCATTTTACAGATGAGGTAAACGAGGCACAGACAAGCCATGTGACATAATAATAATTACGGTATTAAGCGCTTAATAAGTGCTGGGGTCCCAAGCGCTTAACTATGTGCCAGTCTCAATCCCATTTTACAAAGGAGGTAACTGAGGCACAGAGAAGTGAAGTAACATCATCATAATAATTATTACGGTATTACGCGCTTAACCATGTGCCAGACAGGTTACTAAGTGCTGGATTGGATACAAGCAGAAAGGGTTGGACACAGTCCTCGTCCCACGTGGGGCTCCCAGTCTCAATCCCCATTTTACAGAGGAGGTAACAGGCACAGAGAAGTGAAGTGACATAGTAATAATTATAATAATAATTATGGTCTTAAGCGCTTAACTATGTGCCAGGCACTGTATTCACAGCTGGAGTGGATACAAGCAGAAACGGTTGGACACAGTCCCTGTCTCACGTGGGGCTCAATCCCCATTTTCCAGATGAGGTAACTGAGGCCCAGAGAAGTGAAGTTTAAGTGAAGTTGAGTTTAAGTGCTGAAGTGGTCCCATGGTGTAACGGTTAGCACTTTGGACTCTGAATCCAGCGCTCCGAGTTCACATTTCGGTGGGACCTTGGTCTTTAAACCCGGCTCCACCGCTTGTCAGCTGTGTGACTTTGGGCAAGTCATTTAACTTCTCTGTGCCTCAGTTACCTCATCTGTAAAATGGGGATCAAGACTGTGAGCCCCACGTGGGACAACCTGATCACCTTGTATCCCCCCAGCGCTTAGAACAGTGCTTTGCACATAGTAAGCGCTTAACAAATACCATCATTATTATTATTATTATGTGGGACAATCTGATCACCTTGTATCCCCCCAGCGCTTACAACAGTGCTTTGCACATAGTAAGCGCTTAACAAATATTATTATTATGTGGGACAATCTGATCACCTTGTATCCACTGTGCTTTGCAAATAGTAAGCGCTTAATAATAATAATGTTAATAATATTAAATGTTAATTAATTATTAACATTAATAATGTTAATTAATTATTAAATATTGTTAAATATTTAATGTTAATTAAATGTTAAAGTCACACAGCTGACAAGTGGCCGAGCCGGGATTCGAACCCATGACCTCTGACTCCAAAGCCCAGACTCTTTCCACTGAGCCATGCTGCTTCTCTTAACAACTACCGTCATTATTATTATTACTCTGTGGGACAATCTGATCACCTTGTATTCCCCCCAGCGCTTAGAACAGTGCTTTGCACCTAGTAAACGCTTAAGAAATGCCAACATTATTATTATTATGACTCGAAGTGACCTGACCAAGGTCACGCAGCAGACAAGTGGCAGAGACGGGATGAGAACCCACGACCGCATGACTCCCAGCCCCGTGCTCTATCCGTTATTCCACGCTGCTTCTGGTACCTGATACCTAGGAAAGCAGCGTGGCTCTGTGGAAAGACCCCGGGTTTGGGAGTCAGAGGTCAGGGGTTCGAATCCCGGCACTGCCACTTAGCTATGTGGCTGTGGGCAAGTCACTTCACTTCTTTGGGCCTCAGCGACCTCATCCGTAAAATGGGGATGAAGACTGTGAGCCTCACGTGGGACAACCTGATCTCCCCCAGCGCTTAACAAATGCCAACATTATTATTATTATTATTATTATTACCTGGGGGAGGGGTTTTCCGTCCTTAGAGCCCCTCTGCTCTGCCAGGGCTTGCGGGGCGCAGGGATGGGGGAGAGATGCGGAGTGGGCCCTCCGGAGGGAGGAAGGACAGGCCCGGAGGCCGGCTCGGAAGAGGACCGGGCCTCCGGCCCAGGTTTCGGGGAAGAGGTGGCTCCAGGCGCCGCCGGGTTTGGCTGCGGGAGATTCCCGCTGCCCGTCCCCACCTCCGCCCGCACCGTCGGGATCCGCGCTATAGACGGCAGAGCTCGCCCCGGGCCCAGCCTGCGGAGGGGCGGGCAGGCCGACGAGGAGGGTCTCCGGGAAGAACAGTCACACGGAGGGGGGAGAAAAGCGAAAGTTATACATCCAAGAATGGAACCACCTTGCATTTTCATTCCGTCTTCATCGACTTGAGAAGCTGTGGACATTGATTAGCCCACCCACCTGGGCTCCGCTAATTCTCGCTCGGGCGAGGCGGAGAGACGAGAAACGAAATCCAGACGGTGGCTGTCTGGTGAAGACGCAGCTCCCTAACACATTTAGGGGGAAAGCCCCCCGTTGGGCCTGGTCCTCCTCCCGAATCCCCCATCTAGGCCTCCTGCTCCTTCCCCAGGGCCCGGCCACATAGTAAGCGCTCAACAAACACCGTCATCGTCATTATTATTTTTGTTCTTCTCCGTGCCCGCACCGCCTCCTCTCCCCCAGTTTCCACTGCCTCGGCGGGAACACCGACAAAAACCTTTGCTCTGGGCTGGGAGGAATCGTGCTCACTCCCCTCTGGCTCCTGTCCCCCTTGTCCTCCTCTTCCTCCTCCTCCCCCGGGGGTCCTTAGGGGAGGCAAAGTGGCTCAGTGGAAAGAGCCCGGGCTTAGGAGTCGGGGGTGGTGGGTTCTAATCCTGTCTCCGCCACTTGTCAGCCGTGTGACTTTGGGCAAGTCACTTAACTTCTCTGTGCCTCACTTCCCCCATCTGTAAAATGGGGATTAAGACTGTGAGCCCCACCTGGGACAACCTGATAACCTTGTATCTCCCCCAGCGCTTAGAGCAGTGCTTGGTACATAGTAAGCGCTTAACAAACACCATCCAGCGCTTAGAACAGTGCTTTGCACATAGTAAGCGCTTAACAGATGTCATCATTCTTCTTCTTCGGGGTCCTTCCTGTCCTCAGCAGCGAAGGGATCTCGTTTGGAGAAGATCTGCCGCCTACCTGGGGTGATAGGGTTCACGACTGAGGGAGGGGACTGCACCCCCAGCAACTCCCAGGTCCCCTACAGTCTTCGGGCTTAGAACAGTGCTTGGTACATAGTAAGCGCTTAGCAAATACCACCATCATCATCATCATCATCATCATTATTATCCCCACACCTTCTGCAACCACTGCCGTACCCGCAAAACCCGGAGCCCCTCACCCTCTGCATCTCCTGCAGCCCCTACAGCTCCTACTTCTCTGCAGCTCCTGCAACGCCCCCCTTCCCCAGCCCCGCAGCTCCTGCAGCTCCTGCAGCTCCTGCAGCTTGGACTCTGCGGGTGTCAAAAGACCCCAGGGCGCGACGCTGCCCGGTTGCCTTCAACCTAGAAAAGAGCCAACTTCAAAGCCTCGAGGTAGCCGTCAAAGCAGGGAACGCGGGGAATCAGGCTGCCAGAAGAAATCTGTGGCTCGGCCTCACATTTAACCAGCCAATAATGGTGCGCAGGCAGCCGGACACCAAAAGAGGGCAAGTGAATTGCTCCATCGAGACGCTCCCCTGGTATACAAAACTCCTCTGGGGGCGATGCCAACTGGAGCCCGCTGATTTTCCGGCCGCCTTTGGGCAGAGCCCCACCTCCATTCGCCACCCCCGCAACCTCTACGCGCGACCGGACAATCCCGCAATCCTGCAGGAGGGATGAGGGCCACGGCTTCCCCTTTGGAGGAGACGTAGACCCTGGTGGGGTCGGGGGCGGTGGGCAACGCTGCGGGGAACCTAACCAACTTTTCGGTGGAACCCTAGGTCAAGGGACAACGATGCTAGAAATTAGCGGAATTTCTGTTGCCGCGTGCGGGGAGGAGGAGGAGGAGATCCGGGCGGACTCCTTTCGGTTTGGTTCCCCAGTCTGCAGCACCCGCAACGGCAGGCTGTGGTCTCAGCCCTTTCCACCGTAAGGACCGTTAGCTCAGTCCTTTTTCCTTTTCGGTTACTTATTCCTTGGAGACTTCACCACCTCTCTCCCGACTTTCCAAGCACTCATCGACCGGAACCATTTTTCTCCTTGGGCCCGGTTACTATTACTTTTTAAAAATAAACCGGCCACTTTAAGAGGTGCATTCTAATCTGAGGTTGTTCTTACCACGTACTTCCCCAAGTGACTCGTTAGGTTACTACTTTAAGGCGAGAAACTAACGACCCTGGGGGAATTAGGCAAACACGAATATCCTCGAGTGTATGGACCTGTGCTGGATACTAAATCCCACAAAACACGGCTTTTTCCTATTGGCAAGGCTAAAAAATCAGGTGTCTGGCAGGGCTCGAGCAATGATAGAATTTTACATTTTAAATCTGTAATGACTTTGAAAGTGTGGCAGCGTTGATGTGATTATTACGACTGACATCATTACCGAGGCCTGTGCAGTGAATTGCCGAACCTGGAGGTGCTTGGGTTATAAACTGCCCCGGGGTTAAGTCCTGCAAATCCTGGCACAAATTAAGCATGGTCTAGGAGTTTGTAAACTATCACAGAGAGCACCGACACTCACATGGAGGGTAATATTCTCTCATTCTCAGAGCATATAAGGTCAAGTTTCATGGATTTGTGTAGGGCAAGGAGTCAAATAAGAATTAGTGATGATTTATGTTTTTTCCAACCTTTGCCCTGTGCAATTCTGCACAGTTGAATTTTCATGCTCTTCAAACTATGGCAGATTAAAGCTCATTCAAATCCATGGAGGTAGGTTTTCAAACTCAGGACTGTAAAGCTTTTATTTTCATAAAAAGGACTCGATCATTTCCTTCATTATGCCAACTGAGGCTGCTTGTCCCAGACTTTCCTCCTCCACCTTATCAAAACATTTTGCCTCCTTCCTCCTTCCATCTCTGACCACCATTTTCAACTCTTCACTTTCCAAAGGCTTCTTCCGCACTGGTTGCAAACATGCTTGTGAATCCCCTATCTTAAAAAACCTCTCCCTTGATCCCGTGACTCCCTCCAGTTTACTGACCCACCTCCCTCCTACTATTCTTCTCCACATTCCTTGAGTGAGTTGTCTACAGCTATTGCCTCATTTCCTCTCCTCCAACTCTCTCCTTGACCCCCTCCAACCTTGCTCCAATCAGAAGCAAGTTTCACTCCATGGAAACTGCTCTCTCAAACGTCACCAATAACCTGATCAAATCCAACAGGGTCTACTCCATCCTAATCCTCCTTGACCTTCCAGCTGCCTTAGACACTGTGGGCCCACCCCTTCTCCCGGAAACACTAACTACTCTTGGCTTCACTAATACGCTCTTGGTTCTTCTCTCTCTCTTGCAGCTCCTTCTCGGACTCGTTCATGGGCTTCTCCTCTTCTTACCATTGCTTAGCTCTGGGGATCCCTTGGGGCTCAGTTCTGGGTCCCCTTCATTCGCTCCATGGCTTCAATGACCAATTCTAAACAGATGATTCCCAAATCTATCTCGCCAGCCCTGAATTCTCTCCTTCTTTGTAGTGTCACATTTCCTCCTGCCTTCAGGACATCTCTACTTGGATATGCCACAGATACCTCAAACTTAACATGTCCAAAACGGAACTCCTCACCTTCCTCCAGAAACCCTGACTTTCCCATTACTGTAGATACCACCATTATTCTTGCTGTCTCACAAGTCTGTAATCTTGCCTTTATCTTTGATTCAACTCATCCAACCCACACATTCAATCTGTGACCAAATCCTGTCGGTTCTACCTTCACAACATCACCAAAATCCATGCTTTCCTTTCTATCCAAACCTCTACTATGAACTCATCATATCCTGCTTCGACTACTGCATCAGCCTCCTCATTGCCTCCCATCTCTCTCCACTCCAGTCCTTACTTCACTCTGCTGCCTGGATCATTTTTCTAAAATAATCATTCAGTTTACATCTTCCTCTCCTCTAGAACCTCTAGTGGTTGCCCATCCACCTCTGCATCCAACAGAAACTCCTTATCATCAGCTTTAAAACACTCCTACCTACCCCTCCTACCTTACCTTGCTGATTTCCTACTACAACCATCCCACTTGCTTTGCTCCCTTAATGCTAATCTACTCACTGTACCTCAGTATTGTCTATCTGGCTGCCAAATCCTCGCCCATATCCTCCTTCCGGACTGAAATTCCATTCCCCTTCACATACAGCAGGCCACCATTCTTCTCACCTTCAAAGCCTTATTAAAATCACATTTCCTCTAAGAGGCCTTCCTTAACTTAGTTCTGATTTCCCTTACTCCATCTCCCTTCTATGCTGCTATACACTTGGATCTGAACACTTTAAGCACTTGATGTTTGGCTCACAGCACTTATGTACACATCTGTAATTTATTTTACGTCTGTCTCCCCCTCTAGACTGTACACTCCTCAGGAGCAGGAAAGGTGTCTACAACTCTGATGTATTGCACTCTCCCAAGCATTTAATACAGTACATAAATACCATCGACTGACTGACTGATTGAGTGATCCTTTCTTATACACCAGATGCCCACCCAGAGAGAGTACAATAGAGTAAGTTGGCATGATCCCTGACCTCAAGGAGTTTACAATCCAGTGGAGAAACATACATTAAACTACAATAGGGGTAACCACTGTGTTGTACAAAATTTCAAATGGAGTGTTAGCTCCCAAGGCATTTCTGACCTGTCTGGATATTTCAGAGGAGAATCTCCTCCTAAACAAGTCCAAACATGGAGAAAAATGGCCTTGGAAGTTCTTCAGATCAGGCACCTACATGATGCAGGAGAGGAGTCAGATTCTAATTGTGAAAACAGGTCGCTGTGACCTAGTGAGGCTGCTCTGGCCTGCTCTTTAGGGATTCATTCAGTACAAAGCAGGTGCAAGTGAGGTGTTGCCAAATACTTTTTTCCTGCTAGACATCATGTTTCTACCAAAAGTGGTAGTAGAAAATTTCCATAAATGATGTGCATTTGTGTGGAGAATTGAATATCTGGTATGTCCATCCTCCAAGAGGCACTAGTTGGTGGGGATTTGCACTGCAGATAAACACAAACAACTGTCCTTTTGTTCAAAGATGATCCTACTGATAGTGAGATTTCTTTATCAGGTGTATGAGTGTGATGCTAAGAGCCAGGATGGCAGACAATCCCTTCCACATTTGGTATGTATATAAAGATTGCCCCTTGCAGAATTGTTGCATTAGCTACTCAACTTTTCATGTGCTGTTTTTCTTACTCCCTTTTTATATCATGATCAAGTCATTAGTGCTCTGTGCTCAATAAATACCTGAAACCTCTGATCTAAAACAGTCACCTCTTTTCTGACTGCTCTGTGTCAGGCTGATCTGTCTTCTGCTTGTTGTCATCAGCAATAGTGTGCATGTTTTAGAGTAAGTGGCTTTGACCTATTCAAATGTTGTATTGTTCTCACCCAAGCACTTAGAACAGTGTAGGTAGACTGCAAGCTTGGTGTGGGCAGGGAACATGCCTACCAAGTTTGTTGAATTGTACTTTCCCAAGAACTTAGTACAGTGAGCTGCACACAGTAAGCGCTGAATGAATGAATGAATGATGTTCTGCATACAGAAAGTGTTCTATAAATACCACTGACTGATTGATTTAAGCTTTTCTCCAAACTCAAAGCAAAGTCATTACCAGACTCAGCTAAAATGACAGTCTCTCAACCATTCACTGCCTTGGATTTAGTTCATTCACAGCTAATTTCACCTACCCCTCCCTGGCAATTTAGACATTTCATGGAAGTTTCTTTGAAACCCTAAATCAAGGGTTACAACCTTCAACAACTAGGATGAGAGATATCTGCTGAAAATAAAAATGGGAGCACTCACAGAAAATCCTTGGGCTGTTCTCCAACTCCTACGGGTTCCTTCATAAATTTAATTGACACTTTAAAACTACTTGCCATATTTGAATCTGGAACCCAAACTATAAATTGACATGTATAATTTGTAATTAGAAAGTTAAAGAACTCAATTTGCGAAAATAGCACTCAGTATTTTTTCAACTGTTTTTACAGAAAATGTTAGGAACCCTTCGTACTGTAAACAAAGCTTCTATAAAATGACTGTTGAAGTTATTGCACGACACTACCAAGTGGCAATGTCATTAAAAAAAAAATTCAGGTGTAGGATTTAAGCAAGAAACATCCACAAACAGTAACAGGAGCTGTAATATTAGTGCTTGATTATACTGCAAAAGCTACCTGGATTTGATGGGATGAATATGAAAATACAGATTGCAACTTCATCTAAGTAGAATATGCATTTGAACTGTTTTTTTCAGTAGTGACGGTGGTTGTGCTGAGCCATCTACATTCTCTCATCAGGCCCCTCTGTACCTAGGGGATGATTTAGATATCATTTTCCAAGGGAAACCTGGAAAGATATTTTAAGAAAAGCCTCAGTATTGTCTAAGTAATGAGAAGTTTATGTAAATATTTAAAACAGAGTTATATTTAAGAGATCATTTTGAAACTTATCCTTTCTAGACTTATATCTGAAGGTAATAGTGACCACATTGGTGCTGGAGCTGCAGTTTTTCAGTTAGGACAGTGAGTTCCAACCAAAGTCCCTATGCATTTTGGGGTCCTGATCTAACTTGCCTGGTGAACCCAGTTGAAATATTTGGTTCAATATAGTCAAGGGCAAATAATACTCTACTTCAGAACTTCAGAAATTTTGTAGTAACCTCTTTGCTTTCCAGGACTTTTTTTGTTTTAGAAACCTCAGAGTTAATTTTCTGCTACTCTCTTTTTGACTTTTTTTTAAAAAATTTTACAACAGGTTACATAGAGTTCAAAATGTCTTTGAGCTGCTATTAATCTTTTGCACACATAACAACTGAGTGCATAATAACAAAGGGAGTAAACAGCTTTCCCTACATTTACACTTCATAAACAAGAATCTGTTATAGATTAAACCATTCATTCTTTATGGCTGCAGTATGCCAAATATTATTCAAAACATAAATCAGTACTGTTGAACTCTTATAAGCCACATTCAGAGAAGTAGGAAGAAATACTTTGGCTAAGATAACTTCATACATAGGCCAGTATCTTGGCGGGAAACACACGTACACATAGGGCTTTAAACTGTTTTTTTATGCTACTAACCCCCCCCCCCAAAAAAAACAAACTCATTTGAGGTTGCCTGCAGACAGACAGTAGGGCCTGCCTTTCAGGACCCCATTTTGTGACTTATAACAGAGTCTCCATCAGGAAAGATCGATAGTTGGCATGGCAACAAGCTTATTTCTCCAGAAATGAGCTCCTTTTATTAAATTTTGCCAGCTATTGATCAATTCCTGATCCACATATCAAAACATGACAAGCAGTTAATGAATCACAGATTTGGTTCAGTTAAACAAAATATTCAGGAGTCAGTTTAGGACTGATTCTTTTTTATGAATTTGCTACAAGGATTATAACCAGAACAGTGACTGCTACAGCATGAATCCATTTTTATGAATTATAACATAAGGGAGGGAAATGGAACAAATAAAAATGCATTTTCATTGTGAGTTCAAAATTGTAACCTGAGGTTTCTCTTCAGCTATTATAGATAAAGCTATTTTTCATACTGTTCATGCTTTTAATTTGCCAAGTGTCATGCACAAAAGCACTACCGCTCACCAAATTTTAGAATGAGCCTAATCCTCTTTCCTCCCTGGATATTAATGTTAGCATGTTGTTAATGCTATTCTGCTGTACTCTGTGTAAGGAAGGAGCAGCTTAGAAATAGGGAAGTATCCCATTTCAGCGACAATTGATTAATCGTCTATACCAGTGAGAAAGTTGGAAAGACTCAGAAAGGTTCATTTAAACCATTAACTTCACATTCTTTTCTCTTCAACTTCCTTTCTATTTCTGGGCCTTTCACCCCCATCTCTTCAGCTGATTTCCTCCAGCCTAGTCAGTAGACTGATTTCTCCTGTAAGTAATGCTTTTAGTTGGTAGTCCCCAGGGGTCCATCCCCTTTTTTCCATTAACCAATGTTCATGTCACGTCGAAGAGTGCAAATAGCTTAACACTTGCTGGTAGTGCCATACTATGGATTGACACAACACAAAAGGCCTTAACAACACCAAAGGAGCCAGAAGCCATAAAGTATACAGTAATACCTCAAAAATGGTCTTTACACTTATTTACATGAGAGATAATAACAGCTGTAACCTAGTTTTTTTTCTACAGCCTATTAAATAATGCTCATTTTTTAAAAAGTCTAAACTTGCATTTTAGTGACACACTATTATTGGTAGAGAAGCAAGTCTTAAATCACAGACAGCGAACTTTTTACACGCTATAGACGTTTCTGGAAAAAGAATTTATTTATACCACACAGGGTATGGTTGCTAGTCACGACAGCTGTTAGAACAGACTGCTCTGGTGGATACACGTGTTTCCATGAGATATAGTCATATAAAAATTTATAGTTATCATAAAAATAATGCTCTTTTGATTCAGGCCCACCCACAGAAAGGCAAGACTTGAGAATTCTGGTATGGTGCTCAAACCTGAATTGTCCTTTTTATTTTTATTTTTGCAGAGGTATTAAAACTACATTAGTAACAAATGTGTTTGTGATGCAGAATATTGTCTAAATGATGGCCTAATGAATTGAGAGAGACTAGATGCAGTTTGAAAACAGGGTTGCCTTTCAATGTTGGTTTAAAGGTAGGGAATTCTCTTTTAAATGGCAAAAAATGAAAGGCAACCAAAGCGATCTTATACAATAGTTAAAAAAAGTGAAAATGTTGAAAATCCCTCATTTAGAGAACAAAACCACCCAACAATAGTTTTGTGGGTTTTTTTAAATCACCATAAAATCAAGTTGCAGCATACTGGATAACAGTCATCATGGCTTCGCAAAGAACAGGTCCTGTCAGATATATTTAGCCTCCTTATGTAACAACAACAAGGATGTGACAGATATGTCCTATCTTAACATTAGCAAGGCTTTACGATAAGCTGGGAAAATATGACAGCTATAAACTGTTAGAGGGATATTCAAGTGACTGGAGGTTCATACCCAGAAAGAGGTTATCAACAAATGATGCTCTGCAGGGTTGCTTCTGAGCCAAATGTGGTTTAATATTTCCTTCCAAGGCCTGGAATAGAGAACATATTCATTAAGTGTTCAGCTGGTACCCAGCTAGTGGTTACTGGGGAGAGTGGTCCACATCTTGGGAGAGAGGATTAAAAATCTACTGAAACACATGGGATGAATAGAATAAGCTTCTGTAAGGATGGAAGGGCAAAGATTATATAATAAAATAATAATAGCATTCATTAAGCACTTTCTGTACTAGAGCTGGGTTAGATACAAGATAATCAGGTTGGACATGGTCCCTGTCCCATATTGGGCTCACAGACTTAATCCCCATTTTGCAGGTAGATAATTGAGACCCAGAGAAGTAAAATGACTCTGGCAAGATCACATAGCAGACAACTGGTGGACCTGGGTTCTAATCCCAGCTGACTCCCAGGCCCAGCCTCTATCCACTAGGCCATGCGTTTGTTCTTGGGGGGAAAAACTCCTTGAACAAACAAAGTGGAAGAAAAACTAACTCTGAGCAAGCATGACACAAAAATCGAGGCATCATTCCCAAAATAAGAAGTTGATCATGAGTCAGCAATTCATTCATTCAATCGTATTTATTGAGCGCTTACTAAATCTCTGTATGCCTACACAGGAATATTTAGGATTTAGGAGTCATGTGGTAATACCTCCCCTATACCCAGCTCTGATCATAGCCTGATCAAGTGCTGGGTCCAGTTCTGACCTCTGCCAACTCAAAGGAAGATGTACCCATAGGAAACTCATAGGAGAGTTGCAAAGATGACTCATAGGTAAGAGAACCAGGTCTAGGAGGAAAATTTAAGGTACTATTACTATTATTCAGATTAAACTGCAGAATTAGGGATTTGGGTCTACATGAGAAGCAGCATTGGCCTAATGAAAAGAGGTCAGGATAAGGTGTCAGAAGACCTAAATTTTAACCCTGGCTCCGCCACTTGTCTGCTGTGTGACCTTGGGCAAGTCAACGAGGATTAGGATGGAGGAGAGGCTGTTGAATTTATCAAGAAGGAGGTCCCTGATGAACTTGAGAGGGCAGTTTCTGTGAAGGGGCAGAAGATGGATTGAAGGGGATTACTTTGGAAAAAAAATCAAGTTTAATGGAATGTCTACCGATGCATATCCTGTGCTATAGAGAATTGCTCTTTAGGTTCTGCTCCCTAATAGCTTTTTACTCTTTGAGAGTTTAAGTTGGCCTCTCCTAAAGATGTAAAGACTATATATCTTTTGTTATCTTAACTTCATTCAGTGTTGTGGAGTTACTCAAAATCACTACAATCCACATTCAATAGTATTTATTGAGCGCTTACTATGTGCAGAACACTGTATTAAGCACTTGGAATGTACAATTCGGCAACAGTTAGAGACGATCCCTGCCCAATGATGGGCTCACAGTCTAAACGGGGAGACAGACAGCAAAGCAAAGCAGAACAAAACAAAAACAAGACATCATCAAGATAAATAGAATCAAGGGGATGTACACCTCATTAACAAAATAAATAGGGTAATAATATATACAAATGAGCACAGTGCTGAGGGGAGGGGAAGGGGGAAGAGCAGAGGGTGGAGGGGAGAGGGAAGAGAGGGAAAGAGAGGACTCAGTCTGGGAAGGCCTCTTGGAGGACGTGAGCTCTCAGTAGGGCTTTGAAGAGGGGAAGAGAGTTAGTTTGGTGGCCCTGAGGAGGGAGGGCATTCCAGGACAGCCGGAGGATGTGGAGCAGGGGTCGACAGCAGGATAGGCATGAACGGGGGACAGTGAGGAGGTGAGTAGCAGAGGAGCAGAGTGTACGGGGTGGGCAGTAGAAGAAAGAAGGGACATGAGGTAGGAGGGGGCAAGGTGATGGAGAGCTTTGAAGCAAAGAGTGAGGAGTTTTTGTTTCATGCGGAAGTTGATAGGCAACCAACCACTGGAGGTTTTTGAGGAGGGGAGTGATAGGCCCAGAGCATTTCTGTAGGAAGATGATCCGGGCAGTGGAATGAAGAATAGACTGGAGTGGGGAGAGACAGGAGGAAGGGAGATCAGAGAGGAGGCTGACACAATAATCCAATCGGGGTATTATGAGAGCTTGTACTGGCACGATAGCCATTTGGAAGGAGAGGAAAGGGCGGATCTTGGCAATATTGTAAAGGTGAGACCGGCAGGTGTTGGTGATGGATTGGATGTGTGGGGTGAATGCACAGGGTGTGTGTGTGTGTGTGTGTGTGTGTGTGTGTGTGTGTGTATACATATATATACATATATATATTATTGAGTGCTTACTGTGTTCAGAGCACTGTATTAAGTGCTTGGGAGAGTATGGTACAACAAAGTTGGTAGACATGATTCCTGCCCAAAGTGAGAAGCAGCATGGCCTAGTGGAAGGAGCATGGGCCTGGGAGTCAGAAGATCTGGATTCTAATCCCGGGTGTGCCACATGTCTGCTGGATGACCTTGGGCAAGTCACTTAACATCTTGGGGTCTCCATTACCTCACCTGTAAAATAGGGATTTAGACTTTGAGTTCCACATGGAACAGAGATGTGTTCAACTTGGTTACTGTGTACCTACCCCAGCAATTAGTACAGGGCCTGGCACATAGTAAGCACTTAACAAACACCACTATTATTATTATTAACGAGTTAACAGTCTAGAGGCAGCTTAGAGTCCAGAGGCACAATACTTAAAAACTAAAGATATATCTTGCACTAAGGTTGCTGAAGTCCAGTCCATAAAACCTGCCTGACAACATGCCCAATTACTGCAGGTAAGTCAATTCCCACCCCATTCTTTCTGCCCTCGCCCCACTGCTTACCCATCATTCACTTTTAGGCATAGTCCTCCACTTCAGCTGGGGCTTCTGGCAGAAGGCAGAACAGATGTAAGTTCATCCCCTGGATTGTAAACTCACTATGGGCAGGAAACATGACTGCTAATTCTGTGGTACTGTCTCCAGTGCTTAGAACAGTGCTCTGGACATAGTAAGCGCTCAGTAAATACGATTGCTAGATTGACAGAATGGAAAGAAGTGTGAGGTTTTAGTCTGCTTTAGTCTACACATTCTATCCCTTCTGTCTCCTTCGCTGGCGTCTCCTCCCCCTCCCATCCTTTAACTGTTGGAGTTTCTCAAGGGTCAGTTCTTGGCCCTCTTCTGTTCTCTATTTACACTCACTCCCTCGGTGAACTCATTCGCTCTCAAGGCTTTGACTACAATCTCTACGCAGATGACACGCAGATCTACATCTCCACCCCTGTCCTCTCCCCCTTCCTTCAGGCTCGCATCTCCTCCTGCCTCCAGGATGTCTCCACCTGGATGTCGGCCCGCCACCTAAAACTCAACATGAGCAAGACTGAGCTCCTCATCTTCCCTCCCAAACCCGGTCCTCTCCCAGACTTCCCTATCACCGTGGATGGCACGACCATCCTTCCCGTCTCTCAGGCCCGCAATCTCGGTGTCATCCTTGACTCACCTCTCTCGTTCACCCCACACATCCTATCCGTTACCGAGACCTGCCGGTTTCACCTCTACAATATCGCCAAGATCCGCTCTTTCCTCTCCACCCAAACGGCTACCTTACTGTTACGGGCTCTCGTTATATCCCGGCTAGACTACTGTGTCAGCCTTCTCTCTGATCTCCCTTCCTCCTCTCTCGCCCCGCTCCGGTCTATTCTTCACTCCGCTGCCCGGCTCATCTTCCTGCAGAAACGATCTGGGCATGTCACTCCCCTTCTTAAACACCTCCAGTGGTTGCCTATCAACCTCCGCTCCAAACAAAAACTCCTCACTCTAGGCTTCAAGGCTCTACATCACCTTGCCCCTTCCTACCTCTCCTCCCTTCTCTCTTTCTACCGCCCACCCCGCACGCTCTGCTCCTCTGCCGCCCACCTCCTCACCGTCCCTCGGTCTCGCCTATCCCGCCGTCGACCCCTGGGCCACGTCCTCCCGCGGTCCTGGAACGCCCGCCCTCCTCACCTCCGCCAAACTGATTCTCTTCCCCTCTTCAAAACCCTACTTAAAACTCACCTCCTCCAAGAGGCCTTCCCAGACTGAGCTCCCCTTCTCCCTCTACTCCCTCTACCGCCTCCCCTTCACCTCTCCGCAGCTAAACCCTCTTTTCCCCCCATTTCCCTCTGCTCCTCCCCCTCTCCCTTCCCATCCGCTCAGCACTGTACTCATCTGTTCAACTGTATATATTTTCATTACCTTATTTATTTCGTTAATGAAATGTACATCGCCTTGATTCTATTTAGTTGCCATTGTTTTTACGAGATGTTCTTCCCCTTGACTCTATTTATTGCCATTGTTCTTGTCTGTCCATCTCCCCCGATTAGACTGTAAGCCCGTCAAACGGCAGGGACTGTCTCTATCTGTTGCCGACTTGTTCATTCCAAGCGCTTAGTACAGTGCTCTGCACATAGTAAGCGCTCAATAAATACTATTGAATGAATGAATGAATGAATCCCTGCCCAGTTCTGTGCTGTATTTGTCTGAAGCAGAGAGATCTTTACTCAGTTGCCCCTCCCTCGCACCTCTCCCCTTGTCAATCAGTGACTTGAATTCCACCTTCTTTGCGATGAAAAAGGGTGAAATGGTGCGTAGGTGGGATGGGGGTAGAAAGGAGTGACAGCTGGGGAGGGGAATGACTTTCCCTTCTTTTCCCACTTCTCTTTTGGCTTCATTCACCCCCTCTGCCACCCCAGCTTCGTGCTCCCGGCTCCTCCCTTTCAGGCTCCCCTCCAAGCCGCAAATGCCTCCGGGATGAAGTGATGTGTAGTCTCTATGACAACAAGAGCAAATCGACAGCTCGTGCAGGGACAGATATACATGCAGGGAAAGAGGGGAGCTGAAAGAGGGGGCTTGGTCAGGGAAAACTGAGTCAGTTAATGGTCATTTTGCCCAAGAAAGGAGGGACAGGACTCAATTATGTGGCCTTCAGGGTCCCAGCTGGGGCCCAGTTACATTTTCCCACCCCATTCTCTTCCTGCTGGCTGCATGGACAGAACATGACTTAAATAGGGGCTCTGCAAGTCCTTGGTTTATTAAAAAAAAAAAACCAACATGAGGTAGATGGAGTGGGATTGAGGAGACAAGGGTGTAGTGGAACATGTTTGGGGTGTCTGGTGGGTCTAGAAATTCTCTAGGAATAGTAGGAAGGAAGGGGATGAAGATTGAGGCGGTGGGGACATTATTTTACATTTATTTTAATGTCTGTCTCCCTCTCTAGACTGTGAGCTCCCTGTGGACAGGGAATGTGTCTACCAACCCAAGTGCTTAGTGCAATATTTCGTACACAGTAAGTGCTTAAAAATATGATTGACTGATTGAGAGATGATACCTCTGACTCTCAAGTCATCGGAGACAAATATTAAGTCAATTACAGAAGACAATCAAAGAAGGGGAGTTTCTTGAAAAAAGACAACTACATTTGTAATTAAGGAAAAGAATAAGACAGAAAGGGGAATCAGAACACAGGAAGGCATGAGAAGAAATGAATAAGAAAAAGCAGTGAAATGGAAATGCAAAGCTTTCCAAGAAATATTGCTGAAAGGTTGGTCTGATATGTAAAAAATTATTGCAAATTCCCCAAGGCCAAAGAGAATGGCAAAAATGGGATACATTTTAAAAGGGAGAATGAGGGACACAAATCTTAAATGGTGGGGTACAACAAGGAACTTCATACCCCAGAGAATGAAACTTAATAAGTGTAAAACAATAAGAAAATTCAGAAAAGATCATGAAGGAGTGATTACAGATTGGGTCAATGCAATTCCTACCAAAGAAGGGTAAATTACCTAAGAAACCCTAAGGTCACTAAGAAGAAATCCAGGTTTCTATAAGGTGGCAATAAGATTTGTGCTAAGCTAGAATAAATGAAATACTGACCGTTGAGTTCCAAAAGAAGGATGAGAGGAGGCAGCCAGAAAAGATATAGAGTTGCTAAGGAGGGAACAGATTTCTCACAAAACTAGCTGTCTACCAAGGCAGGTGATCATGGAATTGGAAAGTATGAAGGAAGAAAAAAAAATCCAGGGACAGGTCATCCTCATAGTCTTAGAACAGGGGGAAAGATTCTAGGAGATTCACTATAAATATGAAACATACCAGTAGGTGGGAGAGAATAATGCATCCCATATGCTTAACATGAATGAGAGAAAAAAACTTCCTACAGTAAAAAGGATCCAAGAGCCCCCAAGTGAAAAGTGTTAGGTTGGTTCAGCACAATGGGTTTACCAGCCTCCCTGATTCTGGAAATTACTCCTATATTCTTACCAAAGGTCCATCTCCTAAGATCTGGGGAAACCATCTCTATCAAAGAATACATTTCCACAAAAAAAGGTCTTTAATATTTTGAAAGTAAAACATTGCATGACAACTCTGTGATATCATCAAACTTCTCTCTAGCATATTCACATTTCAAAAAGTTGGCAGACCTTTAGGAAATGAAAATGAAATGAAAAATGTTAGTAACACTAACCAGACTCTCCAGACAGCACTGGATAAAACCTTGAAAGTTTGACTGGATTCTAACTAGAACACTTACTTAAAGGAGACACAGACACACACACACACAGACACACACACACACGCATATACATATGTATTTGAAATATAATAGCTTTTCATTATGTATTCTATATACATTCACAAAGATATATTCATATATATATAGAGAGAGACATTTACACCCAGAAATATATGTATATGACACACATGCCAATATATACCTATATATCTTTGCCCATTTCAAGCTAAGCATATCATTAAAAGATTACACTGCTTAATACTTATTATCAAAAACTCACAAAGGTCTGCTGGGGGTTTTCCTAATGAATTTCCATTAGTGGGGGGCCAAATAATGACAGAAATGGGGCTAGACAGAGTCTTTCAGGGAAAATACCATCTACACGGTCTCTTTCAACTTGGTAACTTGAGAGTGGAGGATTTTTTTCAGTTTAATTATTTAATGCACAAAGCATCAAGCATAGGCAAAAACTTTCAAAATACACTGATTCTGAAATGTATTTTCAGACAGTTGCTCGTCATAGGTTAGCCTTGCCTAAGACTTTTTTTTTCCATTTAGGATGGTAGTGAAACATTTTGTATCTCTGTTAATGAAGGAGGCAATAAGCACACAGTAGATCTTCTCGAACTTTCAGTAACAAGGGAAAGGGGACCAGAAAGCAGTATTTAGGCTAGAAAAGATCAAAAGAGCGAGAAGTTATAAAGAGCTGCCCACCATCAAAAGTTATTCAGGCTTCCCTGTTCTGGATCTCTGGGATAAATACTGTGGATCCCCTCCATCAGGGCAGGGGATATGTACACTAATTCTGTTGGCCAGTGGAGCCTACACCAGTCCATTTAATCAGTCAGTCAATCAATCAATGCTATTTATTGAGTGCTTACTTTGTGCAGAGGCTTTCCCTGGTTAAGCCCTCTTTTCCCCAACTCTCTCTCCCTTCTCCCTTCCAAAGGGTTTAGATCCAAGCACACAGTGAGTGCTCAACAAATACCATTGATTGATTTCAGAGCACTGTACTAAGCACTTGGGAGAGTATAATACAACAGGTTGGCAGACATGTTCCGTACCCACAAGCAGCTTGAAGTCACGGGGGGGAGACAGACATTAATATAAATAAAAGCCATTAAGCTATGAGTGAGGTGAATATGAAATGCTCCATGGATACTGATCCAAGTACACTGGTGACGAGAAGGGAGTTGGGGAAAAGAGAGTTTAATCGGGAAAGACCTCATGGAGGAGATGTGATTTTAATAAGGCTTTGAATGTGGGGAGAGGGGTCTTCTGGCATACATGGAGCAGGAGGGAGTTCCAGGACAGAAGGAGCAACCAACTGCCCAGAGCTCTGGAGATGGTAGGCCCGGACCAACTGCTCCACTGCATCAATCAGTACTAATCACCATGCTGAGGGTGAGGAGCAGATCACAGCTGGCTGGATCCTCTTCGCTTTGGGGTTTCGGATCTCATCTCCGAGGAACTCAGGGGTCATTCGGATGGGGGGAAGAGGGAGGGGAGTAACAAGATCCCCCTTGGACTTGTCTCTGTGGTCTCTCTGAGCTCAGACCATTAACCTGACTGAATGAAACAAAAGGCCCATCCTACCCAGCCAGGAGCCCCCACAGCTGGTCAACAGTTATGCATAACAGACAGTCAAGGACATGCTCTACTTTTTATTTATGCAGAAGTAATCTTAGGTCAAGATTATACATTTCTTCTTGGGGGCAAGGATATCTTACCAGACAGAGAGGATTTTCCCACCAAGCCACAAGTATCTGCAGCTTTCAAATAGAGCAGAGAAGTCGGCTTTCAATTTGTGTACACGGAGGGGTGAGAGAAGCAGGGAGGGAAGGGAATTGAATTTCCCGCAGTGACTGGAAATAACGTCAGATGGGGCTTTAGGGATTCTGGGCTACATCAGCAATTACCACGTGATGCACTTCTGGATTTGACATTTTGTAGTTTGAAACATAGGGCGCACATGTATCATCATTATTAATACCTTTTCACAATCCTAATTGTGGATATTTTTCCCAAACAAATATTATTTACATGAAACTGTTAATGTGAAACAAATATTTACTTGGCCTGTTTTATAAAGTGCCTTTTATAATCATTTTTGAAGAATATTCTAAACTGTGAACATTTACAAAGCTAGAACAGTGCAAAATTTTCTGGGTTTCTGTGCTCAGTTTGCTTGAGTAGATATAACTTGAGACTATTCTTCCCAGAAAGAAGTGGCACATTTTGGACTCTTCACCTCTGCTTATTCTCATTCTGGCCTATCGTAGAAGGGCCAGGGTTAGGGCTGTGGCAGTAACTCCCACTCTGAACATACTGCCGCAGTTGGGCTGAATAAAGCACAGCCAATACAAGAGTGTGTGTGAACTCCAAGAGTTCCACATCAAAGCAATGAAATCACTTTCTTTTCAAATTAGTAGCAGAACAAATCCTTGCTTATAAAATTTGAGAAGAAGGGTACCTAGTGGAAAGAGCACAGGCCTGGGAGCCAGGGGCCCTAAATTCTAATCCTGACTCCAACACTGGCCTGATGTGTGACCTTGGGCAGGTCACTTAACTTCTCTGTACCTCCTCTGTAAAATGGGTATTCAATACCTGTTCTCCTTCTTACTTAAGACTGTGAGCCTCACGTGAAGCAAGGCCCATGTCCTATCTGCAAGTATTCAATCAACCCCTGTGCTTAGTGTTGTGCTTGACATGAAATAATAATATTGTATTTGTTATGCACATATTATGTGCCAAGCACTGTACCAGATCCAAGATAATCAAGTTGGATGGGCATTTCAGTGGATATACGAGATTCGTGGAAGCCCATGGGAAGGCAGTTTGCTGAACTCACTGTCCATGTTTCTTCTTGTAACATTTGTATCAACTGAAAGGTGTCCTGGGAAAAAAGTCCTACTAGCATTATTTATCAGCCGAAAAATGTCTACACAATTAGTTGTTTTCTTTAATCTGAAACTAATTTGGCCTTAGCAATTTAAAGTCCCCAATTGGATAATTTCCTCACTATGATAATTTTGTTACACGTTTTTCATTAATCCACTTCTAACTTCCAAAATATTATTTGGCAGTTCATTGAAGCCTCCGGAAACCATAGGGGTTCATGTGCACTGTCTGGTTTTTGATAAAAAAGCAAAATGAGTCAAATTAGAAATTATTGCAGCACTGCAAAATATATTAAAATCCCCAAAGTCACAATAACCAAAATCATAATTTGGTTCACTAAATCACAAAGTCCACAAAGTGTCAGAAAATGGCATTTTTGTTAATGTCAGTGTTTTTATAAATTTCTGTGTCTGCAGTGAATTGGAAGTGAATTTGATGTTTCCAAACATGAAAAGCTTTTCTTTAATTAACAGATGGGCTCCAGAGGATTTTCTATTAAACATTTAGACTTTGTTCTTCCAGAAGTTTGATTTTGATGTTGATTGATTTTGAGAAGCAGCGTGGCTCAGTGGAAAGAGCACGGGCTTTGGAGTTAGAGGTCATGGGTTCGAATCCTGGCTCGGCCACTTAGCTGTGTGACTGTGGGCAAGTCACTTAACTTCTCTGTGCCTCAGTTACCTCATCTGTAAAATGGGGATTAAGACTGTGAGCCCCATGTGGGACAACCTGATTCCCCTGTGTCTACCCCAGCGCTTAGAACAGTGCTCTGCACATAGTAAGCGCTTAACAAATACCAACATTATTTGATCACCAAAACTTGGAAAGAATTTTTAAAACATTTGAAATGAAATGCAAAGAGAATTGAACAAATAAACAAATGATTGCTAAAGCTACCAGTCATAAAGATGTAAAAGGAAGAAGGTAGAAAGACAGTAAAATAGGTGACTCTACCTAGAAAATATTTTCTAACACTAAATTCACAGGAATAAAACTCGAAATCTATTTCCAAAACCATAACTATTCCTTTGTCTTATGTGCAAATTGAAAGGAAAAGTGTGAGAATCTGGGGTGACAAAAATGTTAAAAAGAAAACTTGGGATTAGGGTTAGGTTAGTGAGAAACAAAAATTATGTGTTCAAAATAAAGGAAAAATATAGATGTCTTGGAATTCTCCCCAACCTATTTATTCTCCTATCCCCATTTTAGTGAGTCTTTACCACATATATCTCTTTGCCTACGAGCTGGACATTCACATGAGTGATAGTCAATGGGGCTGGGGGTCAGGACTCTGCCATTTGCCTGCTACGTGATCTTGGGCAAGTCACAAATTCTTTTGGCCTCGGTTTCCTTATCTATAAAATGGGGCTAATATATCTGTTCTCCTTCTCATTTAACACGTGACCCTCATGTGGAACGGGGACTGTGTATGATCTGAATACTTGTGCATACTCCAGCACTTAGCAGATTGCTTGGCACATTTAGTAAATGCTTAATAAATACTACCGTGGCTCAGTGGAAAGAGCATGGGTTTTGGAGTCAGAGGTCATGAGTTCGAATCTCAGCTCTGCCACTTGTTAGCTGTGTGACTGTGGGCAAGTCACTTAACTTCTCTGGGCCTCAGTTACCCCATCTGTAAAATGGGGATTAAGACTGTGAGCCCCATGTGGGACAACCTGATTCCCCCGTGTCTCCCCCAGCGCTTAGAACAGTGCTCTGCACATAGTAAGCGCTTAACAAATACCAACATTATTAAAACATTTCAAGAGAAATCATCAAAATGAATCAATGTTAAAAAGGTGCAGAAGAATTCAGGAAAATTTAAATCAGGAGTATATCACCTGTCACCCCTATACCACCTCCCCAGGGTGAAAGGAATGACAGCTGTTTAGCAATACATAGAATCACTAAATAATCACAATGGGGAAAGAAGTGAAGAATGTGCTAAGATCCCAGTAAAACAACTGGGGAGACTTTAGATACTGTTTACTAAATCTGATTTGTCTGTCTCCTTTAGCTTGTTAATCAATTGGTTAGGGATTGTGTTTTCCTCTATTTTTAAAAAGGTCCTGAGGAAAGTATCTCATCTTGTCTAATGCCGTCAAGTTGTTTCTGATCCATAGTGACGCCATAGACATATCTCTCCCAGAACACCCCACCTCCATCTGCAATTGTTCTGGTAGTGTATCCACAGAGTTTTCTTGGTAAAAATATGCAAGCGGTTTACCACTTGCCTTCTTCCACACTGTAAACTTGAGTCTCTGCCCTCGACTCTCTCCCATGCCACTGCTGCCCAGCACAGGTGAGTTTTGACTTGTAGCAGATTGCCATCCACTCACTAACCACTGCCCAAGCTGGAAATAGAATGGGTATGCCTCTGTTTGACTCTCTTTCCCATAGCTGAGACTGGTGGAGTACTGGAAACTCTCCAGGTGTGATCCTGAGGGGGGTGGAAATTGTCAGGACTCAATAAATATTAGGAAACAATGGCAGTCGGAATGGGGCTCTCAGGGACAACCTGCCTTTTAAGAAAAATTTCTGGGGGAGTCTTTAATCACAAGTGATTAAAAAAAAAGATTTCTTTTGAATGTCATTTCAAAAGCACCAAAAAATTATATCCTCCAGCATGATCCCAGGGACTGTTACTCAATCCTAAGAGGGAAAATTTCCATCTACTACAGAATTATTACGATTGCTGCAGAGCACCTAAGTGCTCTTTGGAGATTTTCCTTTCAAATAGTGGTCCTCCCAAATACTACAACAGTCCCATCTAGCCAGTAAAATCTGATACAATCAGGCCCCCCCCCCCCCCCCAGCCTTCCCCTCACAGTCCCTCAAATGGTTTGGCTCCAGATTCTGCTCTGCACATGTTCTATATTCAGGAAAAAGACAGTTAGACATTCCATCCTAGATTGGACAGAAAAAACAAGATAGATAGTATATGAACAATAAAATGAAATGACCAGATTACTTCCCCTCTGAGTTCTATATTTGGGTACTGGAGCTGATTAAACGTGGATAAACAGATTCAAAACTGGTAAATAGAAAATATTCAGAGAAACCCTGCAGCAAACCCACCAACCTCCTTTAAGGGGAAGTAGAAGAAGATATTGGGAGATTTACTTAAAATATCTTTCAAGAGGTTGTGATTAGCCCCAACTAAGCATATAAAGCCCATCCTCTGATACTGTGAAATGATCGTTGATTGCTGGAGGAACAGTGGCAAACAGATGGCCTGGGAGGCAGCAGCCAGGAGTAGGGTGGGGGGGAAAGCAGAGGGGGCTGGGAAGGAAGAAAAAAGTGTTTTTCCTGAGAAAAGATTTCACCGAGACCATGAGTCAAGGGGGTAAAGTCAAATACAGTGCCAGACACTGCAAATGGCAGCTGCAGCTATAAACCAAAGGACTGTATCTCTCTGCATCTTGCAGAAGGGATTATTAGTCATGCATCCATTTTCCAAGTCACTAGCATGCTTTTCCATGCCAAGCTTTTCCTCGAAAAGAGAGTCACTCTCTTCTTTGATGGCAGTGTGCCACACAGGTCAGTGTTGTCTGGGGCTTTGTTTTGCCATGTCTTCAGTGCCCCCACTCAAAAACAAACCTCCCAAACACCCAAAAGGGGCAGAGATGACTGTAAACAGTGTTTGCAGTTAGGAGGATAGATCTTGACTTGAAGGAGTTCAGCTGTCGAAGGAACCCAGACTTCACCCATTACTACATTTTTGTAAAATTATGATAGAGAGGTTGGGTTGGGTTTTTTCAATGGTATTTGTTAAGCCCTTACTATGTGTCAAACACTGGGGTAGATACAAGTTAATTAGTTTGGAACAGTCCCCGTCCACATGGAGCTCACTGTCTAAGTAGGAGGGAGGCCTGAGGCACAGAGAAGTTAAGTGACTTGCCCAAGGCGGCACAGCAAGCATTTGGCAGAATCAGGATTAGAACTCAGGTCCTTGACACCCAGGCTCATGATCTTTCCACTAGGCCTGGGAATGGATGTAGCCATTTCATCTACAGGCCTGAGTAATAAATGATGTATAAGCACACATCCAGTTGAAATGAGCCTTTATTCTAAACTGTAAGAAAACACAATCAGTACATCGTTCATAAATGTTGCATTTTGCACTCTCAAACAGTTGGCCAATAGTGGTTGAAGGCTATGCCAGCTGTGCTTCACTGGAGCATAAAATTGCCTTCCTTTGAAACAAACAAGACAGAACAGCAATAGGCCAAACTGCAAGCTTGGTTAATGGCTATATTTTTAATAATAATAATAATAATAATGATGGTATTTATTAAGTGCTTACTATGTGCCAAGCACTGTTCTAAGCACTGGGCATTTTGGTTGATCTGTGTTCCATAAATGTTAGAATATCCTGGTTTGAATCATATGGATGTTTTTTCATTATACAATCACTGAAACTCAGGGTGTTTACTAAAGTAAAATAATGAGAAGCAGCGTGGCTCAGTGGAAAGAGCATGGGCTTTGGAGTCAGAGGTCATGACTTTGAATCCTAGCTCTGCCACTTGTCAGCTGTGTGACTGTGGGCAAGTCACTTAACTTCTCTGTGCCTCAGTTCCCTCATCTGTAAAATGGGGATTAAGACTGTGAGCCCAACGTGGGACAATCTGATTCCCCTGTGTCTACCCCTGCGCTTAGAACAGTGCTCGGCACATAGTAAGCGCTTAACAAATACCAACATTATTATTATTATGCTGATAAAATTCACGACTTCAGTGAGTATGTTTATCCTTAAGTGTAACTTAGATCTGGGATAACAAATGGATTCCAAGAATGTGCTGGATTAAGGCAGTCTCCTGTACCTTGCACATAAACACCAGGAAGTTGTAAGCATATTTGCTTTTTTTTAGAATAAGCCTTGCACAAGTGTCTGTCTTTTGCCAAAATGCTTCATAATAAAATAAGGGACTTTGTCTCTGTCAGTCCCTCTTTTCCCTTAGGTAACTGGAAAGAATTTGAAGATGGACAGCATTTCTTGAAAGGCAGAAACCTTTTTTACTTATCATATGCAACAGAGCTCTCTCAAATAAATGTTGTAAAAACACAATATACATAAAACATGAAAATGAGCCCCCAACATAATTTTTCACTGCCTGAGGAACTGTGCTTATACTTGCAACCCAGCAGGAAAGATTATAAAATACCAAAATACCAAATACCAAATTTCTTACAATTAAAACTTTCCCTAATGGGCATATGCCAAAAAGCTTACTTGGCACTGACCACAGTTTTAACATTTATTGTGCAATACATATGACAGATATCCATTCTGAAGTATGTTTTCAAACAAACATCTTGATATTAATCCTTGATTTATAATGTTGGGCCTGGAAAATTAAAAATGACAACAGGAAAAAGAAATTATTTTTAAGATCATGAGAGATCTCCAAATTAAGGTAAAAATCAAGGTCCTGTGAGGTTGGTGACATTGTTAACTATCCTGTGGAATATTCTATTTTTCTGTCTCTGCTGAGCATCAAAATCAAAAATCACTCTTTCCTTTATTTCCATTTAATATTCTTTTGTTGAAAGGTGTGTATTTGCTTCAAGCCAGAACTACTGGGGCATTGAAGAGGACATTACCTGGGTTTGATTTGCACATCATTTTTAAGGATAAGGCCTTATATATGCAAACCACATCATTGTTTTTGCCACAAAAATTGCCTTTATGGTGAAAGTGATCATCAGGTGTGATGGTTTAATTGAACAGTGCGATCTACCTTGGGCCGCAAATTGCAGAAACTGAGTATAGCTTTAGGGATCCGGCACAGCATGAGATATTACTAGGGGATAACTTCAGGTTTACAGATCTAGTTGTGCCCTAGGTTTAGTATACAATCTGGTTGGTGACTCCTTTATGGTTTAATTGAGGAGATGAATATTTTCAATACCCTTAAACTAAAATCAGGCTAACACTGAATGGGAAACTATAGGTATCAGCTCAAACCATCACTAACATCATCTTTGAAAATGAAAAATACCTTTACATTCTGTCTGGTTAAAGGTAATTAGCACTTTGCAAATAATCCATTAGATCTGATGATCACTTTCACTCTGGAGGCTATCTCACTGGTAGGAAAAGTAATAAGGTTGGCATACTCAAAACAAAAAAAAGTACCAAAAAAAACAATTTACAAATTAAACTCAGCTAACTCCCTCTGTAAAATGTCAACAGCTGTGCCTTGAGGCAAATGCACATAATGTGGCTTATATATTCAAAGTCTTATCCAAAAGAAAGTAAAACTAAACTCAGATAACTTCCCCTCTGGATAGTGGATAGTGTGCATATGTATGCATTTTGGTATTACTCTCCTGAAAGCTCATATTCTTTTATATTTTCTTGCTCTGATTATTACAAAATGAAAAGCAAAATTCCTAGGTAACAGGGTTGGCTCAATGGGGCATTTGGTTATTGTTATTAAAGGAGGAATAAACTTCCCTCTATATGATAATTTCCCAAATAGATGCTTCATTCATTCATTCATTCAACCGTATTTACTGAGCGCTTACTGTGGGCAGAGCACTGTACTAAGTGCTTGAAAAGTACAATTCGGCAACAAATAGAGACAATCCCTACCCAACAAAGGGCTCACAGTCATCACAGGAATAGAATACAAATGTAGTTTGTGTAAGTGAAACAGAAATCTGATTTAAATAGTACCATCACTGATATACCTAATTTTATTCAAGACTCATAAAATGCTTTCCCATTAGATATATCTGCTATATCTTAATGCAGAACTAATTAGTTATATATTTCACCTGTACTTTGTAGATCTTTTAATTCTGTTACTAGACAGAGTTTTGTTTGTATAGTTTTAATGAACGTTTGATGATACAAAAAGGGAAAAAAGCAGCCCTGGAAAGTTCTCAGGAGGCATTATACAGGTTTTTGTATCTGTGTTTACCAGCTGTTCTGTGTCCAAAACACAGGAAGCAAGATCAGTGCATTCATACATGCAGGATACGTATTAGTTGAAATAGAAACGTTCATTCTCATTTGTTTCTTTAAATGGAACACAATTTAAACTAGTTTTTAAAATGTTGCTATTATGTTTGCAGCACTCATATGTGTATTATTTTACATAAAGTAAGAGAGGATGGAGACTGATGACTCCTGGTACATTCTAAAAACATTTCACGTCACATAGAAATAATGTAATAGTTCACCTGCTGGGACTAATTTTCAAAGAGGCAAAAATGCCTGGCAACACTGCCTTTTAGCCAAGCAAATTGTCTGGCTTCAGATTTTCAAAGGGAATTTTTTTTATGGGTTAATACTTTTCTTTTGCCACTCAAGACATTAGGCTATTCTCAGTTACAAACTAGGGCATAAAATATATGTTCAAAAATGAGGAATCTGAGCACTTTGTTATTATGGAAGAGCCATCCTCCACTCCCTCTTGTCCCTTTGTAAGCAAATAGAAAATGGCTTCCTTTCATTAACTCCAATTTTAATTTGATATTTATTATCTTAGCTTCTGACTGTAGAAATCCTAAATGATACTAAAAATAGGAGAAAAAAATAGAGACAAACCTGCTTAAAGAATGAATGTTTTTTCTCATTTTAAATCCCAACTAAGAATCATTTTCAATTATTGTTAACTGCTTAGGGATTAGGCTGCATTCCATGCAAAGATGGAGACCAAGAACATCTAGCACCGGGCAGAGATTGTCTCTCTGTTGCTGAATTGTACTTTCCAAGCACTTAGTACAGTGCTCTGCACACAATAAGTGCTCAATAAATACGATTGATTGAATGAATGAATCTAGCAGGCAGTTAGAAACTGGAAAAGGTAACACAGCTATTCTGGAGCAAAGGAGATCCAGAGTGTCAGGGTGAGCTTACAGTCTAGAGGGGGAACCAGGGGACGGCACCAGGTCTGAAGCAGAGGACAGAGGGGACGGAAAGTAAAAGAGACCTACTTCTTCCAAATATTGCATGGCTTAGCAAACTCATTTTGTCAGGAAAAACAAAAGCATTAGTATTTATTCTGTTGCCCGCAAACAGTTCTGGGAGCTAGTCTGCCAGATGATAAATTATGGAATATGAGCTTGAGGGTTTAAAAATATGGGCCCAAGTTAAGAATCCTTAAATACGCATTGAATCCAAGGAGATCTGTAATAGGCCCTTGAGAACTTTTGTAAGGAATTCTTACTAGATGTTTTGAATGAGGCCAAAAATTAAAAAAAATGATTCACACATCCTGGATCACAGTTCGTTATTATCAACATCAAAAGATCCCCAAATCCATGATGGAACTGATAAATCTAACTCTTGTTAATGTGGGCTTTGAAGACTATTCTCTTTACCATCATATGGACTTGTACCATGGTGTCATAGCTATCTCTGCCTCTGTTTAAGAGCATTGTTATTTTGTACTCTCCCAATCTCTTTGTACAATGCTCTGCACTCAGTAAACAGTCGATAAATATGATTGAATTAATGGATGAATGAATGAGAAAGCTGGGAAATCAAAGAAAGAGTCCACTAGCACCAGGAGGGAACTCTTTTATACCACTTTTATATTTGACTTCTTTCCCTTTTCCCCAACACTTATAAATTCCTCATTCAGAAAAGAATGATTTTCATTGCTCTCAGCATTCCGATATTCCCATTTCACACATCTGGCTTCAACTGACATTATGAGGGAGGCAAGTAGATGAAGGGAGTAGGGAACTGGAGCAACAGGAATAGACCTTGAGTTCTGTCTTTCAACAGAGGTACAACGTTTATTATCATGAATATTTCCCATTCAACAGTTCAAAGCCAACCAGAACCCAAGACTCCAGGAAAAGAAGGAGATTGGCCTATTTTCTTGGGCTATGCTAACAGGCTGAAATCATGAGATTATTCATTAGTAATCACTTTATCGCTCCTATTTTGCTATGTTTGGATGCTGAATTATTTTGATTGCTCGTTTGTCCAAGTTAATTTGGAATCTCTTCCTGTTTTATTGTCTTCTTGGACTGCCCTACCACCAAGGAAGCTGTGTGGCAAGCATTAGCACAGGCTAGGCAATAAGGTCAACCCTGCATATAATAAACTGCTGCCCAATATCTTGTAAAGCCCCAGTCTTCTGGATGAACTGAAAAATCTATCATCTTTCTTAAGACATTTCAACATCAGGACACTACTTTCTATTTTACTAGCATCATGTTTTGTTGAGTGCTTGTTCTACAGGATTTGATGCCCATTGGCAGAATTAGGATTTACTTAATCTTTCTTCACTTTTTGGGGGAATACAGCCTCTACTATTTTAGTTATTCAGCTACAGTTTCAGGAGAAACACTACAGTCTGTGAATACTGATCTTGGGAAGTAGAAAAAAATTCAGTATATATTTAAATGTCCAATAAGTCTCATTGATTTTTCCCACATTTCAATAACAAAACATTTGTGTCAACAACAAAAAAGGTGTTCCAAAGCCTTATGATCCTGTAGGGAAACCTGCTGCCAGTATGGTATTTTAATCCAAGGAACACAATCCACCAACTACTGATCAAATACAATACAACTAAATTTCACTTCCAGTGTTTCATTTTGATAATGGATATAGAAATTATCTGTTCAATAGCTATTCAAAAATAACCTGGGAAGATTGGTTTCTAGATACTTCACAGTCCTCCAAAATAATCTATTAAAATCAGACTTGTGAGAATTAAATTGGTAGCATTAGCTTTGCACCAAATGACCAGTTGGGTCAAGTGCTATTGCTGATCTTCTCCTCTAGTATCTTTCAAGTCCTGGAAAGAAAACAGTAAATAGGAAAAATAATGATTATTTTCCTGTGAAATTCTTAGTTTACAACCAATATTATCCATTGTTCAGTTCTACCTGAAAGTCGAGAGGCGTCTTAGTACTTACCAATCAGAAACCAGCAGGGTTTCTAGGGTAATTCTCATTAAATTTAAAGTATATTCTATCCTTACCAGAGAACAGCTCCTCTGACATCCATTTCGATGTCCCTAATTTAAACTCAGCCATTAACTCCTACTATTGGGCATATCTTTCCCTCATAAGCATCGCTGCCAGGGTAATGTTCATTCTAATGATAGGAGACCAGATGAGGTATATCCATTGTATAATAATTATGGTATTTAAGTACTTACTATGTGCCTGGCACTGTACTAAGTACTGGTTAGATACAAGCAAATCTGGTTGGACACAGTCCCTGTCCCCCATAGCACTCACAGCCCTAATATCCATTTTACACATGAGATAACTGAGGCACAGAGAAGCTAAGTGACTTGCCCAAGACCACACAGCAGACAAGTGGCAGATGCAGGATTAGAACCCATGACCTCTGACTCACAGATCTGTGCTCTATCCACTATGCTATGCTGCTTCCCTATCTTCATGGACAAAGTGGGCAAGAGACTCTCTCTCTCTCAAAGATACTCACACTCATGGTCTTAGGCTCACCACTGTCATGCCATCTTCAGACCAAAGACAACCGTATATTATATTTCCTTGAATATTCCTTATAAAGGCATTATGACCTTTGCCTTCAACTCTGCCCCTCTCCCTTCTCTACTTCAGATTTTCTGGGTTGGGACGCCTTTAACTTTCACACCTCTTATTTTCCATCTACAAACATGTATTTCTCCTGTGCCTCTTTAAATAGTCGATCGTATTTACTGAGCACTGAACTGTGTGCAGAGTGCTGTACTAAGCGCTTTAGAAAGTACAATATAACAATAAACAGACGCATTCCCTGCGCACAACAAGCATTACAGTCTAAGATAGAAATGGGGGAGGCCAAACTATGCTGGCTCCGTCTTTGTTTGATCCAAAGGCCAGTTGGGTCCCCTGCTGGGGCAGCCCAGACTAATATAAGGATTTTTAAAAGGAAAGTTTTTAGCATAGAATACTCAGCTTTAATCACTCCTCAGTTTTCAAATTGCTGCCGGGATGAGGCTGATGCCCTGACCAACAACCTCAGACCAATTCTAGTATGGATTCCATTATTTGGACAGCCATTTGAACTCCACCTTTGTCCTTCATGCTTGCTTGTATGCTTCAGGGGCATCTCTGAGTGGATATTAGCATTTCTTCAGCTCGGCTCTCCCGTTCTCCCTCTAACTTCCTTCCTATGTTTCTCCCTCCCTACACTACCCAATACTTATTAGCCTGGACCGAGAGACCAAAGTTCTCTGGCTTTCTGAGAGATACCGAGAGGGTGGTTCAGCCCAAACTGTGCAGAGATAGGGGCAGGAAGATTCTGTTTTAAAAGGAAGGACTGCTATTGGTTCAACAACTGCTTTCATCTTCTCAAAAGATGACTGGGAGCTTTCAACTACCAATAATTATACCAGAAGGTTAATTGGGGGCATCCTATATTCCCATAGGAGGCACAATTAAAATCATCAGTTCAGGGCTTCCATGCAACAGGTGAGTTCAGAAGTGGGCATCAGCATATACCAGGCTATCAAAAATGGGAATTAAAAAATAATAGGCAAAGGCACACAGAGTGGGAAAGAAGAGAGGTGAATCCCCAGGAGCTTAAAAATATTCAGAAACTTAAAAAAAAAAATCCCCCCAAAGAATTGGGGACATAATTAAACTATGCTTAATACTGTTTATTAAAAGTTAGGTTTATGACTGAAGAAGCTTTAAAATGTTTGAATGTTCTAGCATCAGAGCTGCAAAGCATTACATCCTTTCCCTCTAGAAAAGGAATACTTTATTTTATTGCACTCTGTGATATAAACCCTGTATCAAATATAGCTGCATTTTTATGTTCTGACTCATTTCTAAGTAGGACCTGATGCATTTTAAAGAGTGAGGATTTCAAAGAGCTCTCCTAAAATCAAAGTAAATAGATCCTGATTTTCTTTCTTGAATGGCAAGGAACAGTTACTGCAGGCTCCATAGACACCGAAGCCCTGAAAACAGATTCTGCAGAGGCATCCCCGGGACCAGACCACCAGTGCAAAATACCCAAGCAGGACTTGATCCCGAGAGTTAAGAAAAATCCCCATGGGCCACTGACCCACCAGTAGAGGATCAGAGGGTCAGAGCATATGCCCAGGAAGGACAAGACAGAACCCAGTAGAGGAAGGATTTTGAAGGATCCAGCTTTGAACAGCTCCTAACTCCCTGCTGTGGGAACTGCATTTTTACCCCCTTTTGGTCTGCAAAATGAAGTTGAGAAACAAAACTTCAACCAACCCTCTTTAATCTCTTTAAGTCTCCCTTTTTTATAACATGTTTTCCTGCCAATTCAGTAATTCAATAAAGTCCCAATTTCATATCTCTAGCATTGCAGAGATTCCATAAAACCAAATGTGCTGCAACAAATGTGGGACTACAAAATCATTATTGACAGAAAATAAAATTGAACAGGTTGAAGGAAAATCTGACTGAATACTTAGAATGATCAAATGAAGAGAGGCCCTGTATACACAACTGTCGTACAATCTTCTACTCTCTCAGTTGCACAGTTTCTACAAATCTAATTAAAATGTTTACAGTCTGCTATTGGCGATTTGACTGGTTTTACCTTAAAAGAAAAATTAATTAATGACCTTTGCGTTTCCATGAAACAGCTTTTCCTACTTGTTCACCCATACTGTTCATTTACCTTTTACTGAGTTTTCTTTGTAACATTGCTATAGCAAAGACAATAGGGTACATATTTTTGAAGAACAATGGATTATTACCCTAATTATAGTTGCCTGGTGTTTTCTACATTTTTACCATTTTATTAAAAACAATTATCTGAGAAGAACCAATCTTTTGTAATTCCTTCCCCATTGTTCTTATTTCTCTTTGATTCTGATGAGATCTTTTCAAAGGGTATTTTATTCATAATTATATACTGTAGGGCAATTTCTCAGAAACCGAGTCCAGATGATATTTTGTTCTGATTAATGTTTCTTATACTTTTTGATATAATTATTTTTTGAGGCTTAAATACTAACTACTTAATAAACCCAATTTTTTTTGATAATCAACTGAAGGATGTAATAGGTTGCATAAAAAGATTATTTTAGAAAGCTAATACTTTTAAAAGACCATAACGAGAAGTAGCAAATCTAATTGCTGCCTCTCCAGATTGATCTTTCCATTGTTTATTAGCCCGTGGGAACCCGCTGTAACAACAACCAATTCAGGTTATTCCTGACCCTTCCGCCATTTTATATTAGGTCTTTCCAAACAAACTGCCCAAGAGGTTCATGCGCAAAAGTAATCTGGGAGTTTGAATTATCCATACAATTTTCTTGTGCGATAATGATGATGATGATGGTGATAATGATAATAATAATATTTGTTAAGCACTTACTCTGTGCCAAGCACCTCACAAAGCATTGGGGTAGATACAGCATAATAAATTCCTATTCCACATGGGGCTCCCAGCCCAAGGATATATAACAGGTATTTCATTACCATTTTGCAGATGAGGGAAATGAGGCACGTAAAACTTAAGTAACATGCCCAAAGTCACACAGCAGGCAAGTGGCAGAGCTGGGATTAGAACCCAAGTCAGCTGACTGTCATGTCTGTGTTCTTTTTACAAGGCCACATTGTTTTTCTAAAAGGGCAATTTACATCATGGCTGAATTTTAGAATATACTGTCCTTGAAAATGAAAAGTCTTTTCCAGAAGCGATGGTTTATAAGAGATCTATCTTAGTATTTATTTATTGATTGTTTTTGTTTTTATTTTATTATGTGCCAGACACTCTACTAAGTGCTGGGGTAGATATAAAATCATCAGGTTGGACACAATCCCTGTCCCACATGGAGCTCATAGTCTTAATCCTCATTTTACAGATGAGGTAACTGAGGTACTGAGAAGTAAAGTGACTTGCCCAAGGTCACACAGCAGACAAAGGGGAGAGCCGGGATTAGAAACCAGACCTTCTGGCTCCCAGACCTGTGTTCTATTCACTAGGCCATGCTGCTTCTCAAACAATAAGGTTTCGAGAACTGTTGACTCGTGAGATGAGTTCCATAAAATCAAGGCCTTCACTAGATGGATAACTAAAAAGAGTGGTCAGAAGAGATAGGATTGAATGGTGAAGCACAAGTGTCCTTTTTTTAGGGAAGAATGAACTCAGGGAATGAACAGACCAAGCAGAACTAGATGCTCGTTCATCTCTGCAGAAATAAACTATAGAAGCAAATTTCAGATTGAAGAGAAATATATCCTTATGTCATATTTTAAAGTACTTGTGTCTCAGAATAAGATGGACTTGGTGCTTTTTTACTGTTCTTGGGAAAGAATCAGGGTGACTAGCATCAGGGCAAGGGTGGATTCCACTTCCAGCTTCAAGCATCATGCAAAAGCAGATCTCCCCTAAATAATTTTGTCCCCCACAAGTGGACATAGAAGTTACACAAATACAGTAGTCATGCTTTCTATATTATGCAGATTGAGTACCGAATTAACATTTAGTTTAAGTGTAGTCTAGTTTTAGTGTAAGCTCGTTGTGGGCAGGAAATGTGTCTACAACTCTGTTATACTGTACTCTTCCAAGCACTTAGTACAGCGCTCTGCACACAGTAAGCACTCAATAAATACGATTGGAGTCCAAGGTCTAGTGCATTGATGCATGACTCTTTACTGGATGAATGGTCATGATGTCAAGGTTTTCTTCAGTCTTAACTTTATCACTGGAGCATGGGTATTCAAGACTTTTAGAGAAGGAAAGAGATAAAGTATAGTATTTATTGAGCATCCACTTAATAATTATTGTATTTGTTAAGAGTTGACTATGTGCCAAACATTGTTCTAAGTGCTGGGGTAAATACAAGCTAGTCAGTCAGGTTGGACACAGTCGCTGTCCCACATAAGGCTCACACTCTTAATCCCCATTTAACAGATGAGGAATCCACTTAGTGTAATGCACTACACTAAAATGTTTGGGAAGTACAAGACAAAGCAGTGGCATATTTCCGGCCCCCACAAAATTTACACTTTAATGGGGGATGCAGACATAAAATATTTACAGAGTGAAGATAGATATTTGCATCCATGATTCAATAATAATAATGATGGTATTTTTTAAGAGCTTACTATATGCCAAGCACTGTTCATACTATAGAAATACAAGTGCTGAGGATAGGTATACATATATTCATAAGCGCTAAATCTGTCTGGAGGGCTTCTGTGACTTAAAGTGTTGGGAATTAATCAGGGAAGGTTGCTGGATGAGGTGGGATTTTTTGAGGACTGAGATTGGGGAAATGGGAAGAGAGTTCAAAGTCAGGAAGACTGCATGAGGGAGGAGATGGAGGCAGGAGAGTTGAGAGGTAGTTAGAAGGTTATCATGGGAAGAATGAAGACAGAGATCTGGAGAATATTAGGTGAAGAGAGCAGAAAGATAAGGACTTTGCTTATGAATTAAAGGGAGAGCTATTCCTTGTGTATTACTATACTTCCCCCGGGCACACATTCAATTTTTTTGTCAGTGAAGTTACACAGCCAATCAGCAATGTTACCTGCAGATCGGATGATCATTTCAGGTTTGAGCCTTAACTGCTCTATATTGTTGGCATCTCGAGGACTGGTTAACAAAAAGGGTGGCCTGCATTTCAAGTGTTAAAGCGTTCATGTGGGAATTAGGAGGGAAGGGATAACAGAAAAGGCTCAGTGCACCCTTTGACTTGACTGGCTGCTGACCAACTCTATTCAGTTCTATCCTGGTTGCTCTAGCCTTCTTTCTCCAGTCTCTTCAGCCAATCAATGGTATTCATTGATCACTTACAGTGTGCAGAGCACTCTACAAAGCACTTCATAGAGTTAATCACAAGTTTCTTTCTTTATCCACCTCCCTCCCCAATTCTATTGTATTGTACTCTCCCAAGAGCTTAGTACAGTGCTCTGAGCACAGCAAATGCTCAGTAAATATCATGGATTAATTGACTGATATTAGAATCAATGCCTTGGCACAACAGGTATTGATGCCTGTCTACTTGTTTTGTTTTGTTGTCTGTCTACCCCCTTCTAGACTATGAGCCCATTGTTGGGTAGGGATCGTCTCTATCTGTGGCCGAATTGTACTTTCCAAGCGCTTAGTACAGTGCTCTGCACATAGTAAGCGCTCAATAAATAAGATTGAATGAATGAATAAATGACTAGAGGGTCAATGTGTGTCTGCTTTTCTTACTACATGAACTGGCCCAGACAAAGTCAATCAGCAGGCTCTGGTGACTTGCAACAGGACCTCTATGTAACTGACCAGGCCTTTAAAACTCTGCCTGGAAAATGAAATCAGGACCCTTTTTTTCCCAACACGATAATTACCATGTAGTAGCAGAGGCTTTGGTAAGAGGTATTGAAGGCTTCCACTTCCCAGCAGCTGCAATCTTATTAAAAACCACCTCTTAAAAAAGGCACTGCTGCTGTTCGGCTGTCAATATACAACCTCATTATACAAAATCCTATATTCAGCCAGTTGCTGATGGACAGGAAATCTCCATTGAGGATGTGACCCTGCATTCCTTGCATACCAAAATTTCTCTACAAAAAGTTGAGAAGGATAGGGGAATAATCTAACCACAGACTCTGCCATTCTAGGTTATTCTCAACTGTATATAACGGGATCACTTGGGATGCATGAAGCCCTTGAAACACAGGGAGTTGAGGGATGTGAAAACATGTCCTTAAATTTGCAGTGAGGTCTTGCCCTTGCCCTTTGATTAAACTGTGACTCTAATCGTTTCTCTAGAAATGATACATTGACACAAATGCAGTTTTATGTTGCTATTTTAGAATTTTACTACTTTTAGTACACTTTTTATAATATTACTTTTTATGGCTTGCTTTATGCCAAACACTCTACTAAACACTGGAGTAGATACAAATTAATCTGGTTGGACACAGTCCCTGTCCCATATGGAGGAATTTAGACTAGGAGAGAGGAAGATTTAATCCCCATTTTACAGGTGAGGAAACTGAGGCACAGAGAAGTTAAGTGACTTCCCCAAGGTCACCCAGCAGACAAGTAGCAGAGTCAGGAATAAAACCCAGATCCTCTGACTCCTCAACCTGTGCTCTTTCCGATAGGCCACACTGCTTCTAAACTGGATTATCAGAAAGAAATGACCAATTTATACAGATTCCCTACTTAAATTGAATTAAGATTCCTGACTTGTAAGAAAGAATCACACACATAGGCAACAAGAAAATCAAGCTTTGTTCCCAGCTTTTTAAAATTTATATAATCAATCAATTATTGGTATTTTTTGAGCACTTACTATGTTACACTTACACTGTACTAAGCATTTGGGAGAGTTACAAATATCTCTTAAACAGTGATGAGGCTTTTTTGTAAGGAGATCAAAGTTGAAGTTGTTTAACCCTGGACTGGACTACTATTAACCTTCCTGTATTCAGGGGCATCAAAGGAAGCCATGAGATTAAAAACTCTCATTCAGGGTCTCATTCAGGGACTGAGCCAGATTCCCAACTAAGACAAGATCAAAATTGGGATTTAATTAGGACCACAAATTGGAAAGGATTACAAGAAGATCCATACAAGGTACAGGCCTGGGAGTTGGAAGGACCAGGGTTCTAATCCCAGCTCCGCCACCTGTCTGCTGTGTGACCTTGGGCAAATCACTTAATTTCTCTGTGCCCCAATTACTTCATCTGTAAAATGGGGATTAAGACTGTGAGCCTCATGGGGGACATGAGCAGTGACCAACCTGATTACCTTGTTTCTATCACAGTGCTTAGTACAGTATCTAGCACAAAATAAGCACTTAACAAATACCATAAAAAGGTAATATTTTTAGCCAGTGAGGTTCAAGAGGATAATCTGGCTACCTGAAGTCACACACCATATGTTTCAGTCTAGCAGCTAGCTGCAGGAGAACTTCACTTGTGGCTGAAAACAGGGTTTGGTTTAAGATAACCCCCACATTAACTCACCCTACCTTTACTTTTATGCCAGATATAGCTTAGAGCAAGAAAAATATATTACCACATAAAGCTCTTCTTCTTGAGGGTCTGAGAAGAGCAGGTGGGAACACACACCATAGCCAATAGGAAGCTCTATTGTGGACATATCTGCCCAAGAAGTTTATGATCTAGTAGGAGACAAACAATGAAACATTTTACACGCAGGAGGAAGAAGAAAAGTGGAGATGTAGTTAGTGAATGCAGTAGTATCAAAGTACTTTGGGTGGTGGGGAGCAAAGTATGGAGTTGGTGCAGGAGAGCTAAGGTGGTAATTGGGAGAGGAAAAATTAATCAAGGAAGGACGCTGGAGAGATGATTTCAGAAGAGATGTGGAGATGGAGAGAGCTGGGGTCAGGCAGATATGAAAGGTGAGAGAGTTTCAGGCAGGAGAGAAGGTGTAAACAAGTGATTGATGGCAGGAGAGTTGATCAATCTCCCCACCTTCAAAGCCTTATTAAAATCACATCTTCTCCAAGAGATCCTCCCCAACTAAGCACTCATTTCCTCTTCTCCCACTCCCATAGAAGTGTCACTTAGATTTGCACCCTTTATCCAACCCTCCTTCAGCCCCACAGCACTTATGTACATATCTATATTCTATTTGTTTATATTTAAGTCTGTCTCCCTCTCTAAACTATATGCTTGCTGTGGGCAGGGAACGTATCTGCCAATTCTGTTATACTGTACACTCCTAAGCGCTTAGTACATTAGTCTGCACATAGTAAGTGCTCAATAAATACAAGCGATTGATTCTTACTCCCAATTTCCTTTTGCTCTGCCCTCAAGAGAAATTGGCTCTGGGCCTATTGGGGCTGGAGTTTTCCCACTATTGGCACTGGAGTGAGTCTTTCTAAAATTGTTCCAAACAATTCTGGGAGGTAGACTATATGCTTGTCTCCAGACTGTAAACTCATTATGGGCAGGGGATGTGTCTGCTAATTCTGTTGTATGTTGAGTGCTCTGTACACAGTAAGTGCTCAATAAATACGATTGATTGATTGAATAAGGATGGGAGGGGAGGGATTGTCTTTCTGCTAGCCCTGTGATTTTGCTAACCAGCCCATCTTCCTGCCTATCCTCTCCTCCATATCAGCATTTTACTACCCCTTCCTCTCTATATCTGCCAAAGGTGGATGCTGGGATCCTGCCCAATTTCAATGCTTGCCCCATGAGAATAATTTGACTCTGAGGTGCAGTGTAAACTTGCTGAACTACAAGAACACACTGTGACCAGAACACTCTTAGCAGTGAAAAACAACTGGAGGATCTTGGGCTCAAAGGTAGGGACACGGCAGGAAATTCTGACCTGCTGGAACCCCATCTCCCACTGAAATTTCACCAATTCCCAAGATTAAGCCTGCAGGAACTCATGGTGGAAGTCCTGTGTAGAGTAAGCAAGCACTGGAGAGTTCAATTTTGTTATTTCAAAATGTGAGGGAGGAGTAGGGCTATAAAGTTAGGATTGTGGGTTATGAGTCTGGAATCTGATGGACCACTGGGCAAATGGCAAAAAGTAGTCTTTTTTTTGTGGCCACTGACTGAGTATATCCGGACCTTCCAATTTTCAAAAGTCTTTTGTTTTAGTGTTGGCAAAGTTGGAGCTTGATTTTTCTCAAGACTGATTTTCTTGGTCATAATATAAATCTGGTTTAGGAATGTCGTTGCTTGGGATAGAATTTCACAGTTTGCCAAGGTCTTAACCCACTCGAGAATTATTGGTTGCAAGTTTTGAACTGAATTCAAACCAGTTGGGGTTGGAAATAGTTTACATTTGGCAAGACACTAATTTCTGTTTCTAGGAAAAATGACTTTTAGGAAAGGTCCCAAGGATTCTTGAATATCAAATAGCTTTTCTTAAGCAACATTTTTAAGTAAAATAGAACTGCACAGATTAAATTTCCCTCAAAATCTATGAGGTTAAAAATGAAAGTGAGAGTGTTTGGCAAAATTCACTTAGTGCTTTTGTATCTGAATCATTTAAAAAATGATTCAACTTGAATAACTCCAAAGAGATAGAGTTCTCAACTCTTGGTCATTAACAGTGTAAATTATTATCTACTTTGGAGAAAAAATAAATCTTTGTAATAGTTTTACTTGTAAAACATTATTTATAGTAGTCTCTTGGCATCCTTGGATTGTTTTATTTGTGGCGTTGTCTATCCGCTGGTGGCTGGACCCATATTCACAGCTATGGTGGTGGTGATTACCCCTGGCCCCACCTCCAACCGCTGCTGCCGTCTCACTGGTCACAAGCAGCCCCAGCCCCAGCTCTTTAGTAGCCACTCCCTAACCCCTGCCCGAAAGTCTGGATGGCACTGACATGTTGAAGCTTTTGCCTTCCAATAATAATAATAATAATGATGGTATTTGTCAAGCGCTTACTATGTGCCAAGCACTGTTCTAAACGCTAGGGTAGATACAAGGTAATCACGTTGTCCCATGTGGGGCTCACAGTCTTCATCCCCAGTTTACAGATGAGGTAACTGAGGCACAGAGAAGGGAAGTGACTTGCCCAAATTCACTCAGCTGCTAAGCGGCGGAGCCAAGATTAGAACCCACAACCTCTGACACCCAAGCCTGGGTTTTTGCCACTGAGCCACGCTGCTTCTCAGATGAAACTGGCATTAGGAGTTTCACATCATTCATGGGGTTCCTCTAACTAATTCCACATGAATACTGAGGGACTACTGCATAAATTATTGATTGATTTTTCACAGTTCCTTTTTTTCCAGAGAGAAAATATGTTACGGGTTTATAGACCCATAGGCGATGAATACGGTGCTCTGCACACAGTTAAGTGCTCAATAAATATCACTGATAAATATAGACAAAATTCAGTTTAAAGAGTTCCCAGTGCTAACTTCTCTTGTGGAAATACTGAACCAGTTGTACAATTTCAAAAAATTACAAAGAAAAGAAATCAACTCAGAAATACTGGTACAGCATATAATGCTGAATCAAAAGGTATTCATATCTACAGTGCAAATTCTCTACACAAAACCAGGAATATCTGAAATTACAATTTTAATGAGCTTCAGTAAAAAGAAATTCCTATCTCATTCTTCTGATCCAACTACAAGTATAGTTGTCCCCACCCTGTGTTATCTCCCCCCTCCTCAATGAGTTTACAATCTAGCAGAGGAGAGAGGGCACAAAATAAGTGACAGAGAGAACAAATAAGACAATGGAAAGATGAGTATATGAATGAGCAAACACTTAAAAGCAGCGTGGCTTAGTGGAAAGAGCAGGGGCTTGGGAGTCAGAGGTCTTGGGTTCTAATCCCGGATCTGCCACTTGTCAGCTGTGTGACTTTGGGCAAGTCATTTAACTTTTCTGTGCCTCAATCACCTCATCTGTAAAATGGGAATTAAAACTGTGAGCCCCACATGGGATAACCTGATAACCTTGTATCTATTCCAGTGCTTAGAACACTGCTTGGCACATAGTAAGCGCTTAACAAATACTATCATTATTATTATTATTATTACTATTGAGGAGTATTTAAGTCAAAATACAGGAAGAAGGGTGTGAGCAAGGGGTCAGAACAGAAGAGACAAGGGCAAGGCATAGCCAATAGGTGAGCATGAGAGGAAAGAAGAGTACAAGCTGAGATGTAGCGGCAGAAGAGGGTGGATAAGTAAGGAGAGAGTTGGTAGAGTTCTTTGAAGTCAATTTGTCAGGGATTCTGATTAATGTGGAGAGAAATGGGTAACCATTGAAGGTGTTAGGGGACTAGGAAGATGTGAGTAGAATGTCATTTTAGAAAAATAACTTGTGCAGCCAAGTGAAGCATGTTCTGAAGATGGGAGAGACTGGAGGCAAGGAGACCAATGAAGAGAGTGACACATTAATTAAGTAGCGATATTACGAATCCCTGGACTAGAGTGTTACTCTTCTAGACGGAGATAGAGGCGCTCATCTGGGGGATGTTGTAGAAGAAAACCAGACAGTGTATAAGAAATATAGCCACAAGTATATAGGTGAGTAAAACCAAGAATGAAAAACTACTTTTTAATGTGGCAGGGGAAGAGGAGGAAGGAGAGATGATATCTAATTCTCAACTATGTGTTCTCTCCCAGTGCTTAGTACAGTACTCTGCACACAGTAAGTGCTTAATAAACACTGTTATTACCACCATCTGTTCCGCTTGGGGTGATTAACTTTATTTGTTTAGCCCATTATATTTTATGTTTCCCATTCCTAGAAAAACCTTAGAAATTTAAGTCATTTATTAAGTGCAGAGAAATAAAGAGAAATTATCTCACCTATAAAAACTCCCAAAAGCAAAGGGGGAAAAAGTTTCCATTGTCACATCTTTTAATGATGCCACATTCTCTCTCTAACACAGTTAGAACTGCTAGGCCTTATTCAGATGAAGAGTGTCACAGAGTCACTACATCTCTCATGGCACCAGAACACTTCATATTCCCTCGGGAAAAAGGGCTAAGAAAAGGGTTATTCTGTGTAATTAAACTGGTAAATCTCCCTCCTTTGAGAAAAATGAGTTCTTAATAGAATATATTTTGGAACTTCAATATGTGTACTGCACTAGATAGTCAGCTATACATCAGCAAGGGCATTACTTTTAATGCTTTATCTCAGAGGTAGCATATTCCCTGCCACATAGGGGGTTGCTAGTTTACACATTCTGTTAATCACTAAAGTACGGTATAGAGAACCACCATTTTGCTAGTCCCACAGCAGCAGTAAAATGGTGGCAGAGATGAAAACTGCCAGATCAAACACATTTCAAATGTCTATCACCAATTCTAGTTTCCTTTCAGCTTTACATGTAACACTGAATTCTTAATCGTGTTAATATTTGGTTTTGTGATGCTAAAAAAACCCCAAGAAACGTTATAACAAAATATAAATGTTCACAATTCAGTCAGGCTTATTACAAATGCACCAACAGATGTGGGTGTTTAATTTTTTTCATCCAAAACACATTACGTTTTCAACCCTGTTTGTCATTATCACAGTTGTAAGAGATATTGAAAAATGCCAGCAACAATAACTAACACCAGGGAGACCCTTAACAAGTAGAGTATTTTGGGTGACTTGGCAGAAAGACAAAAGTCTTGCAAGATGTCCTTCAGTGGTTATAGGACAAATTACTAACACAGTAATTTGGCTTATTTTCCAAAGGGAAAAGCATCCCTCTCCAATCCTGCAGCATTCTACTTACGAAAATACAATTAAAAGATAAATGTCTTCTAATTTCCATAAGAAATTAAAATTTGCAGTTCTCTTAAGAGAAAAGACACATATACATAAATCAGTTTTAAAGATTGTTCAGTCTTAGTACTTTTCCTGGTAATGACTGATACTACAGGTGTTGATCTTCACTTTATGATATCATCAGGATTGGATTAAGGCTCGGTTAGGCCCTTCATTCAATCGTGTTTATTGAGCGCTTATTTGTGCAGAGCACTCTACTGAGCGCTTGGAAAGTACAATTCGGCAACGGTTAGAGACAATCCCTACCCAACAACGGGCTCGCTCAGAGTAAACACGCATACCTTCCTCTAAACCTTCAGAGCTCTCCTTAGCCCAGGACAATGACCATAATGTGGGAGAGATTGTGGCCATCAATCAATCAATTGTATTTATTGAGTGCTTACTGCATGCAGGGCATTTTGCTAAGCGCTGTGGAGAGTACACTATAACAGAGTTGGTAGACACGGTTGCCTAGTGGGGAAAACAGACATTAGTATAAATAAATAAATTATGACTATGTACATGATTGCCGAGGGGCTGAGGGTGGAGCGAATAAGGGGTACAAATACAAATGCCAGGATGATGCAGAAGGGAGAGGGTGTAGAGGAAATGAGGGTTTAATCAGGGAAAGCCTCTTGGAGGAGATGTGACTTCAATAAGGCTTTGAAGTGCCTGGTGTGGCCTTCTGATAACCAGGGAGGGGAGGCAAGCAGGAGGGTCCTGGGGAGAAGGGGAAGGGTGGGGGGGAGATGGGGAGTTAGTGAAGGCATTGATCTATGACATTTGCTTAGTTATAGTGATCCTGGACATCATACCCTTTAAAATGATTTCCTGTGACGCACATATTGCCAACCACATGGACTTATCTTTGCCAGGAGAAAGCTGAACATTTCTTTAATTAAACTTTACCCCATGGTCTTGAGGTTAATTTATACACCACGCTTCAAATGAATTGCTAATTAACATCATCGAACTTGAACTAGAGTCTTTTGGCATGGAAGGGTCAGTTTCATTTGTGATTTTTAATGCTGCATCTTGCACATAGGTAAAATCCCTAAAATATAAATTCCTGCAGGCATTAACACCGTCTTTAATTTAGTGCATGCATTCTTAATTTAGAACCAAATATTTTAATTACAGAATGTGAGAAAACAGTCCAGGTTTTTAGCCTGCATTGTACTTTCCTGCATTTCCATCTCATAACGTTTCTTTTAATCCTCCATTCAGCCACGTTACAATTCACAGCATCATTGGCAGGGAAAACTTGTTTTCATACTTTTCCTAGTGGAACACTCTCAACGGTTTCCATGATTTTTTTTTCAAATAGGGAGTCTTATGCTTCACTGCCTACTATTCCAAATATTAATTAGTAACTGATGTGGAGACTACAAGATCTCTTGAGGAAAACATAAAATTTAAGAATTTGAAAAAAGAGTCAGCCAAGTTTTAATGCTTTTCCTTTTCATGCTTGAGGCTCGCCAATGTGAATACACAGAATAGCAAATGACCCCCACGCACTGCATTCTGCTCTGAAACTCCTTTCTGAAGGACATGTCTTACTGCCTGTTTCCACAGTGATATCAATGGGTAATTGTGGTCCAGTTCCAATTTATTTTTGTTTTTATCCAAGAGCACATGATTATAAATGATTGTCGAAAAATACCTGGGTCAGATTTGTGTTGGGCTGCTCCTTGGTGGTTTACAGCCTTTGAATCCACAATAATGAGCAGGTGCAGGAGAGTACCCAGAGTTGCCTAATTGTATTCACAGTTGGTCAATTGCTGTTAATTTTTTTTTCTTAATCCGGCCACTTCCCTCATTTTGAAAGGCTATTTGTATCCAGAGTTAGCAGACTGCAGACACAATTATTTAAACTCTCAGTTTTATATTCTCTTGGTAGAGTCCCTAGATGTCCCAATAATATAACATTACAGGCAAAGAAAACATTATTTTTCAAGACAGTGAGGGCAAAGTACTAACCATTGCCAGAGAGAAGAGTTAGCTGGGAAGGTTAGAAATCACACTTTTTTTTCTGAGGGAAAGTCAGATTCATTTCTTCTTTCAATGATGGAGTCGGGCACGATGGACCAGCCTTGGTCCTGAGACATGCGGACCCAGAGTCCTCACATAGAAATTGATAGTGGTGCCTGCAGTTTCATCAGCAAAAGCATATATGAAAAGTAGAACGAAAATCACTTACAATTTAGTGCCCTGTCACAGAATAAATAAATCAGGCAATAAATCAACGGTTCCCACAGAAAGAGTAAAATGTTCTAGGCATAGCCTTTTTTTTTTTAACAAGAAAACTACCCAGAGTGGTCATACTGGCTTTTATGACTATGTGGTTAAAGCACACTTTTGTTTATACCCAGGGATTTATTTCTACGTGTTGATTGGCTTGAATATGGTATCTTAAATTAACTGTTTTTTCTCCATCAATTAAAAAATGCAATGGAAGGGTGCTCGGGGGCTACACTTTTCTACTGAACTTAGATCTCTCAGATTTTGAAGTTCCTAAAGGAATAAAAACAGGAAAATCACCACTATGATCTTATTTATGCCATCTTACCCCATATAACCTTTTGGACCTGAATTTTTATGTCCATCAAAGTATGGAAGATTTCAGTTCCTTATTTTTTTGTAATTCATCCTAAAGCATTTTCTTCCCCACAAATGAACACTGCAAATAAGAAATCCATCTGGCCAAGAAGGTGGATGTGCAAGACATGCTGAATTTAATGAATAAGGCCTCAAGCAATATTAATTTAGGAAAAAAATGGTTTTGCTAAACTGTGAAAACGGGGACAGGTCAAAACCACTGGAAATTATTTACCACGTAACAAAGGTTTAATGTGGCTATTTAGTTTGTTGTATAATGGAAGTACCATGGTAACAGTCAATTCGGAATGTAATTATAATGCATCTGAAATATAACTGCTAAAAATGTATTTATAAATATGATGTTGAACATAATTAGATAAGATGGAAATAAATGCTAAAATTAAAATATTTTCAGCTGAACATGGACTGCTTTGGTTGGAATGCTTTTCAAAAAGTATTTTTCTTTCCCCTCTTGGATTTGAAGGAGTTTTTATTTAAACCATTTGTAAGAAGAAAATGTAATAATGGTGAGCAGTCACCCTGTGGGGGAGAGGGAGAATTTAGTTGTAAAATGCAGCATGTATGTTGGTGTTGGGGCCATTTTCATAAGTTTTCAACTTGGCCAACTTTAGTGGATAGAAAAAAGGTGTCTGCCATGAACAAGGAAAACATATGGCTTCTATGACATCTCTAATTTTATTCCCTAACCTGTACTACCACAAACCTCATGGATGAGTCTTAAATTGGTTTTAAGAGGATCAAAAATGACACTCCTCCCCCAAATTCTTATCTGAAAGGTGAACCCCAAAATTCAGGTTAACATTTTTGGTTTGTTATCACACATCCTTCATTTACAAAAGAAAAAGGTAACATTTTAGACCATTAAAATTTCAAAGTAAAAATTATATTACCACAAAAATGTGTAATAAGTTATCTCTGAATACAATGTTAGGATTAGACTAGCCACCTTTGGGATCCTGAACTATCATGAAAATTTATTAATTCTACAATTGAATTTAAGTACTACAGGGTCAAAAGTCTGAGTGAATATATTATCAAATAGTTGGATACAATAGAGAAATTGATGTGGCAATCAACATATGATGTAGTTTAGTAAAGTACTTGAAAGACCTTCATGGTGGTGCCTGAAAATAAGTGGATTCTTAGTTGTTATTACTATGTCTGACTTCCTTAAGAAGTTAAATGTAGAATGAAGGGATGTTAAAGATTAATAGAAAGAGAGTTCTGAAAAAAAAATTAGGATTCCAAAAATTATCTTTGGATTCCTTTTCAGATTTCTCCAGGTGGATTTTTAGAAGCCCCCCAATATTGTTCCAGAGTGTCCCAAATATTGTCCTTTTAGGCTTCTAACACTCTGACATTTGGTTTACATGGAATTCCAAAAATGAGATTGCTAAGAAGTGGAGCCATGAAATGTTATGTTAAAATTAGTAATGATAAATGGAGGCACCAAACAGGTGCCACTCAAAATAATGAAGAAAAAATTCCAAATCCACACAAACAGCATTACTTCACAGGAAACTATTGTTTTCTCCAGGGGTATTCAGAGCTTCATTTCAAATGAGTTTGTGTTTAATCTATGATAATCTAACTATGCATTGCTATCCAGTTTGGGGGTGGGGGAGGTGACTTTATTTATAACTGATCCAGCTAAAAATCATGGTTGTATCTCATTTTAAAGTAAATATTAAAGCAAATAATTCCAATTGAACCCCAATATCATATTCTAGGTTTGAAAATTATTTTTGTTTTCCTTTAATTTCAAAAATGCAATGTGATATTATAGTGCAAGTGAGTCTTTGGGTATCCATGTTAAAATGCTTCTGCAAACAGTATTTAGGCAGAGAACAAAGGCAAAATGATTAATTTGAATACTGCAGTATTTTTCAAATTAAGTGTACTAAATCAATTGGCAGAAATTAAAAAGCTCTGACTGGTGGAAGGAATGGGGATCATCCACATCGTAGCCATCCAGGGCCAGAGGGTTGGAGAATGGCTCATTATCTCGTTCCAGCAGGAACTCACCTGTGCTGGGCAGCAGTGGCATGGGAGAGAGTCCAGGGCAGAGACTTGTTTACTGCACAGAAGGAGGCAGTGCTAAACCACTTCTGTATTTTTACCCAAAAAACTCAATGGATACACTACCAGAATGATTGCAGATGGGGTGTTCTGGGACAGATGTGTCCATGGAGTCACTATGGGTCAGACATGACCCAACAGCATAAGACAACAGGACAATAACAACAGGAATTGCCCGCCCTGGGTTTAGTGTGGGTTATCTGGAGCACATTTACATCCGGGAAGGAATTTGACCTAGAGCCTGAAGAAACCCCTATTAGGAAAGCTATGTTGAGGACCTGGATTCAACTTAGATCCTCTCAGAGTACCCTGACAAATGGGCTAATGGGGCTATGGAATTATTATTATTATGGTATTTGTTAAGTGCTTAATATGTCCCAGACGCTGTTCTAAACGCTGGGGTAGATAATTGGGTTGGACACAGTCCCTGTCCCACTCAGCGCTTACAGTCCTAATTCCCATTTTACAAATGAGGGAACTGGGGCACAGAGTAGTGAAGTGACTTGCCCAAGGTCACATAGCAGACAAGTGGCAGAGCTGGGATTAGAACCCATGACCTTCTGACTCCCAGGCCCGTGCTCTATCCATTAGGCCATGCTGCTTCTACATTTTATTTACCTTTCAGCATGAAAGTAGATCTCTGAAAAATCTTTATTCTGATATCTTGAATCAGCCAGTTAGCAGCATTTACTGCCTGCCTTCTTATGATGCACTGAATATTGTGGCAGGCACTATGGGAAATTATTAAAGAAGAACACAGTGCCTACCCTCAGGTAGTTTTCAATCTATAGGATGAGAGGGCTTTCTGCAACCACATTAGTACTAGAAGTGTACAGAAACATAATGTTCTTAACTCCCTATAGCTATATAGAATTACAATTCTCTTCCGAATTGTGAAGAGAAAGAAAGCCATGACACTGAGGTAATTGTGCTTTGTACACAGTAAGTGATCAATAAATATGATTGAATAAATGATCGAAAAACTGGCATCATATGGAGTTTAATTTCAGCTCTGCCACTGGACTGCTCAGAGCATTTGGGAAAGTTACTTAAATACTCTAAGGCTTTGTTTTCCTCATCTGTACAATGAGGGCTAAAAGTATCTGCTTCCTGTACCTCCTAGGGGTGATCTGAGGATAAAAAGAGATAATTGATGTGAAAGTGGATTGGAAAAATAAAAGTTAGCTAAAAATTCATGGTATTATTCTCAATATTTAGTTGCTCATAGTATTTGTGGAATGAATGAGTTTAAGGAAAGTTTTGAAGAAAGAAAGGGATGCAGTTTGGAACCAGGAGAGAACAGAAAACCTTTCAATTTCTCTCTTTCAATAAGGAAGAAATGCTGAAGACTCTGCTCATCGATTCTATTGTGGAGTTGAGGGGGCAACTGATTTAAAATGTTTTTGGGTGGGGGATAGGGGTACCACACAAAAATGGGAAAAAATGCAAACACAGATTCCAGAGCCATACTGTACTAAGTGAATTTTGAATTTAGCTATTTTTTTCAGCTAGACAAAAGGTCTAAACACTTTGCAAAAGACTTTAATGCCAGTGTGATTTTAGAAGCTTGCATAAGAAGACTTTGAGACATTTGAAAACGGTACTGTCTGTAATCATTTAAATAGAGCGTAAGTGGAGACAGGTGTCGGGATATATGTGGTCTGCTAGGAGAAATGGGGTCATGCTGAAGAGGGCTTTTCTTGTACTGATGATGGGATGGTCTCAATGATTTTTCAATTCCAGAATTTTCTGGCTTTAGTTCCGTGATTTATTTTTTTTGAAACCACAGTAATTAATCATTCCAGCTGAGGAGCTTTGCACTTTCAGATCCGATGTGGGACAGGGACTGTATACAACCCAATTTGCTTGTATTCCCCACCCAGCACTTACTACAGTGCCTGCCATATAATAAGCACTTAACAAATACCACAATTATTATTATTAAAATGTGGAATACTTTCCTTCCTTACTTCAGCTTCCACTGACATTCTGGGGATCAGACCAGGGAAGCAAGGAAAACACAAAACCTTCCAATGGCAAAGATATGAACTTAATATTATGGAGAAGACAATGCAGTAGACTTTCTGAATAACAGAACTAAACACAGCCTGGAAGCTCTTCTTTAGTCTGCTTCCAAGCACTACTCATTTGGAAACTCTTGAGGAAAGAACATTTCTTTTTGGATAATGATAACAGAGCATTTAAAAAATAGTTAGACCTCCAGAAGGTGGTATCTGCATCTGATATGCAGAAGAACACAGCAGCTATCTTAATGGCAAACTCACATTGCCAAAAGGGTGCCAGCTCTTGCTGAAACTGTAAGGGAATATTAGATCAACTGGAATTTCTTCGGAAACCTAGCTAATGCGAATAATCCCATGCAAATAGGCATGACTTCAAGTGACCTTAGTTTGTTGGTTCCAGGGCTGGCATTGAACTATGCCTCCTCTGAAAAAAAATCCCAATTATAACCAAGAATCTCAGTTATCAGAAGAAAACTGAAAAGCCTAAATCAGCCTTAAAAATGTCCTGCTACACCAGACCACATTTTTTTTTCCTGAGCCAAGTGCAGTGACCTGACCTTGGACTTCAAAGGGCAGGAAGAGCTATAAGAACATCGATTCTGAGATAAACAAGAAAGGAATATTCTGCAGCAAGACCATTTGTATATTTTTACTGAAACTCTGAATGCAGAACCTATCTTATGCAGAACTATCTATCCCAAGGTAGTAGGGGATTTAGGTCCCATATAAAATTACCATGACAACAGTATTTCAAATGGGAATGCTGCTGCTGACTGAAAGATGATCCATTAGCCAGTATTCCGTGGTGATCAAGTTGGGAAATGATGTGATATTCTTGAACCATCTCTGAAACTGATTCTGATACTGTATTGAAAGATACATAGCTGCAGTCAAAAATGCAGAAACACATTTTATCTTCTACTCTTTCAGCATGGATCCTTCCATTAGGGATTCTCTTTCAGTCAACAGGGATGTCCATGTGGGTAAAGAGAGCGGATGACAGTCTGATTATTAAGCATCATTTCATGTCTAAATAGCATCCTACACAAAGCATTTCCTCTATGAAACCTAGGCTATGGAGTTTCTTGTTTTCATTGTGATTGGGGTTGTTTGAGAAAATGTATTTGTTTAACCAGGAAAATAACATATTGGTGGCAAGTGTAACTATGTCCTAGTGAGTGCTGAGTGGTGAAAATCCAGGATGAAAATTTATTTTATTGGTATCTGCGGGAGCGTCAAAAGAATTTAGAGATATTCAGCTCGACTGTTTCTTTAGAACCTGGTGTGGGGTGAGAAGTAAGTCCCCAGGGGGAAGAAGAGATGAAGTTTTCTTTAAGAATCATTCCTTTCTTTCATCCCCATCACCTTCCCTGGCCCTTTACCCCCTGGAAAAATAAAATTCCTGCTCCTGGAGACAGTATTAATCCCACAGATTTGTGGTTGAGTGCTCACAGCGCACCCCAGAACAAACATTTTGTAAAGTGATTGAACATGCCACATTACAGGCTGAATTTAATCTCTTAAATTGACTTCAGAACCTGAGACTGTAGCAATACACACATAGATACTTTTCCTGTTGTCTGTATTTAAATGAACACTTTTTCTAACTGTACCTCACCCTCCACTCTCCCACTCCTTTGCTCACACTATTCCCCAGCTTGGAACTCCTTTCCTCCCACACTAGAAACAACACAGGTCTCCCCACATTTAAAGCCCTCCTAAAATCAGACCCCTTCCAACGTGCTTTCCCTGCACCTTAATCTAAAAATCATCCCTTCAGCCAACTCTAACACTTATGAATTTATTTCACTTTCCTCAGCACTCATGTATACATGTGAACTCACTTTAATTGTGCATTTTAGTTTTAAACCTGTTTATGACTCAATTGTCACATTAGAGTATAAACTCCGTGTGGGCAGGGAACATGTTACTTTGTACCCATCTTCCCAAGCACCAAGTGGGTGCTCAATAAAAGCTATGACCACTAATACTATCTTTTTCACTGCTTCTTACAGTGGGTATGAAATTGAAGATTTATCTCTGGATCTAATAAAAAGTAAATAGGCAAATGACACTGTCTCTGAGTCAGTCTCCAAGTTGGCTATTTTCATACATCTGACCAAGGTGGAGGTCAGCTGGGTCAGCCACAGGTGGGAGTTTCAATGTTTAGAGGTTCTGAATTAGTGGCTGACTGGATGCCCCAGCACCAAAATGGCCAGGGAAGCAGCAGTGGAATGCAAAGCCTCTTACATTGATTGAGGGGATCAGAGAATCTGGTCAGAGAGTCACTCATAGCACTGACTTCAATACAGCTCTTAATCTGCAGCCACGATGAAAATATCTGACCCGCAGAAAACTCAGAAGTGAAAGTAGATCCTTCTGGTTTACTTCCTCTGGCTTGCCAGTTCCTATCTTTGCCAGTTGAAATTGTCACCCAAAAGTGCCAGTTAGTGTCAACTGAGGTTGTAGGTTTCTGGTCACCTTAAAATAACTTAATCTTTAAAAGAGAAAGAGGATGAGCTCAGAAAAGCACTAAAAATGGGGGGGCGGTAAATATATTTTCCCTAGCAATAAAAGCCAAGGTGGTAGATTAGAAAGTCAAGATGCACACATTGTCATTTTGTCTTTCTCATCTTTTTGTTCAGGACAGAAGAGAGAACAGGAGCGAAAACATATCATTATCAGCCAGGTTCAAGTTATTTTTTAAGTAAATCATCAGTCATATGGTAGGGACCTGAAAAGGCTAAATCTGAAGGCAACAACACTCCTTTATTGCTGCAATTACTGTTTAGTACTGTGAACATTCAGTAATGCAAATAGAATTTGGTGACTAATCAACTAATTTTACGTCTCCTTGAGTCGTTTTTTTAGACACCCTTGCACTGGATTGAAAAAAAAAATATGTTTTCCATCCCTGAAAAGATCAAAATGAAATGGAAAATAAATAGAAGTACCAACTGGCTTTTACCATGATGATTACCATTAGGGTGAAGAAAAAATGTTTTACAGTGATTGGTACAGCGTGAATAAATCAGTTTCTTTTGCTTACATACTTCTGAAATGACACAACTAACTCAGAATGCTGTGAATTTCACCACATTTACACATTTTATGTTTGAGTTCCAAAAGCATTGGATTGTGTCCCAGGATTTGCGTTCTTCCCTCCCAAATTGAAATCTGTGTGTGTATCAGAATAGAGGCCCCCTTATAAAATGAGTGTCTATAGGGTTGAAATCACTGAATTTGCCGGTCTTCTGCAATTTTTGGAACACATTTATCTGCCTGCAACACCACCACCACAGTGCAGTCAACTCCAGAAGCCAGCTACAAGCTGGGGTGATTAGACCAATAGCATTTAAGACAATAATTTCATACTGAAACTGTCTGCAAATGGAGGAGCTCATTTGATGCCCTTTTGCAGATGTCAACTAAATGCAAAGATCTTTGTCTTTTCCCCTAAAAACACTGGCAGGAATTTTGTTGGCATCGAGTTTTCCATCAATAAAAAAAAAAATGTCAGTTAATGTCAGCCTTTTAGCTAAGTGTAACAGCTGGAGATTCTGCCCTAGCAGGGGGTTAAATTAAATAATCAAGCAGATCGTAATCTCTCCCTAAGATGAAAATATGTAGACTAAATTCACATTTTCCCTTTTAAAATATGTATATTAATACTGTCCTGAAAAGAATAACACACACACACAACCCTCTCACTACATATACATACTTGTATGTAAACTATAACCAGGTCTTTGACAGACAACTAATTTTTTTATTGTGATGTTAAAGTTTGAATTGACTTATCCAAGTTAAAAAACATAGCACCGAAGTATTTTCAGTTCAATCTTGTACTTTCAGTTCATTGTTCGTAAGGAAGCCACTGACTAGAGATGCTCTACTCTAATGGATATTTACCAATCAGTTTAGTTAATTCACCTGTTTTTTTCCAAGAATCTGGAATAAGTATTTTAATGTCTTTAGTGACACTTAAAGTCAATATTGCAATTGAAATTCATTTTAAAAATAGAGTATGATGGTCAATCTTAAAGCACTCAAACTAGCCCACACACCAGGAGACAAGAAAGCATTCATTTACTCCTGGCTGCCCCTTCGAAGGAAAAACCTCATTAAAACTAGGTGTCAGTGGCTTACTTCAGGGCTTCATATGGAATAAAGTCAATCAAAGAGGGGATTAGGGAAAAGGAGAGGGGCTAGTTAGTTGGAGAAGGAAGACTGTCATTTTATGAGATATCTTTGGGACGTGATGAAGGAAAAGACTTACTGTCTTGGTCTGGAGGTTAGCACCCCGGAGAGCGAGCCTCCCTGCATAGCACTGGCAGCGAAGGGGTGCTTCTTTGTGCAGGACTATGAGAACAGCATCGGGACATATACAGACAGGGAGAAACTTTTGGGATCGACACCGCTGGACTTGCACTTCAGTGATGAAAGTAAAAATAGAATCTATTTTTCAGATTGTAAACATCTGAAATGCAAACATCTACCACTGGTCCACTGTCACACAAATGGTGACACTCTTCAATAAAACCTGCTTTGACTGAATGTGCGCTAGACTGATTGTCACAACACAATACCACTGTAGTCATTCCACATTTAAAATGTTAAAAGCATGACTACTGGGAACATCAGAACTAAGCAAATGTCGTAAGTCATTCAGCTATTCATTCCACTCCATGTTGAAGGGTGGTCCAGTTCCTGCTGAATCCCTTAGGTTGGGAGAGGGACAACTTGTTCTGTGAACTCTCCCTGTAGTTCTCATTTTGTGGATTTTGACTCTGAACAATAGAGGCCTGTGTGGATGATATTGCCCCATTAGCACTGGGCTAGTCTGGCCCCCAGACCATATTGATCCAGGCCAAAAGAAATACAAAACCAAAACCCTTACCCAAACTGATTATTAAAAAAAAACAAACCCTTGAGAAATAAATAATTTGGACTTGGCTTGCATTCTCTAGACTATGAACTTCATGTGGGCAAGGAACGTATCTACCAACTCTGCTATATTGTACTTTCCCAAGTGCTTAGTAAAGTACTCTGAACACAGTAAGTGCTCAATAAATACCATTAATTGATTGATCAGAAGAAGCATTTTTGTAAAATAGGTGCGATTAGTAGCCTTCAACAAGGTGATGGGTGCTATAATGAATCTTGGGACAGAATACAAATAAAAATGAAAGCAGTATTAAGACAGAGTTAGAAGGCGGAGAGAGTTTTTCAGGGGTTTAATGTTATTCTACAGCTGCCCTATGTTTTGAAAGGGGCAGAGCATGCTGGGTGTTGTGGTATTCACCCCATCCAGCAAACATAGTAATAATTTAAAAGGGCTGTTTTTCAAGGGATTAATTTTCAAAAATCCTTAAATCCAGGTAACATGGACTCCAAATTTTTTGACATCACTTAACCAAATAGTAAAATGAATTCCCTTGCAGAGTTCTATTCGAGGAGTTGGTCCTGTCACAGAGCACCCCTGGCCTTCAGGATTCTAGGAACAATTTTGACCAAGATCTCTCCAAAGTTCATGTCACTGTTTTGTGGGACCAAGAATTTATGGGGAGTCCAGGACCAAACCAGAAACTCACCCCGCAAAAAAAGGTCTAAATTCCAGGTCCAAGAAATTCCAGGACTGGAAGCTATGAAATTTACTAAATTATAGTGTTTACTAGAATGATTGCAGGAGACCAGAGCAACTTCCACAGACAGAATTATGGGCATGAAAAAAATTCATAATTTTATGTGGAATTTTTGCTCACTAAATCCTTTAAACCAAAGATTGGGAGCAACCATTGAAATTTAGGGGTTATAGGTTCAAGTCAAACCAAGGAAAAGCACTTCTTTTCCCAGTGACTGTTCAGTGTATGCTAACTTGTTCCCTTAGATAATATTATTATATAAATATGTACATAAAATGTATTATATTAATAGGTTCAAGATGTCCATGAAAGAGGTTCATAAAAAATCACTCAGGGAAAAATTAGAGGAGTTTTGATTTGAAGTTTCAGAGGGCAGTAAGTCTACAATTAGCTAACCAAAAAATATTTGGAGTATTAGATGGTCTTACCCTAGTTGTGAGAAAATATATGGAATCAGAGACAGAATATTGGGCTGAATATACATTTGGTCTTTTCCAGTATGGAATTATTACTATTATCATTATTTTTACAATGCTTACTATGTGCCAAGCATTGTATAAGTGCTGGGGTAAATACAATATCATCAGGTCAGACTCAATCTCTGTCCTACACAGAGCTCAAAATCTAACTGGGAGGGAGAACAGGTATTTCATTCCCATTATATAGACGATGAAACTGAGGCACAGAGACAATAAGTGACTTGTCCGAGGTTACACAGCAGGCAAGTGATGGGGCTGGGATTAGAACCCAAGTATCCTGACTCCGCTAGATCATGCTGCTTCCCAATTCGTTTTTCAGGTTCTAGATCAGTCTGCCCTTGCTCTAGGAAAGTCAAACAAATGAAACCAACATTCTATTCACCTTGCTGGTAAAATTTTGTATTTATCACAAAATTACTGATAATTTATAGAATGACTATTTCCAAGGCTGTACTCATTAAGTATCATTTCTCAATGAGCCTACAGCATTCCAAATTTAAGAGTCCGTGGAAGACAACCATTAGGAAGAAATGACATAACTATTGCTCTGATATGAGCTGTTTGGTTATTTAATTATATAAAAAGAATCAGTTGTGTTCATTGAGCACTTACTGTGTACAGAGTACTGTACTAAGCATTTGGAAGAGTATAATATAAGAGAGTTGGAAGACACGGTCAGTGCCAACAGCAAGCTTGCAGTGTAGAAGGGGAGGCAGACATTGATATAAATAAATAAATTATGGATATGAACATAAGTGCTGTGGACCAGACAGAGGTAAGGGGTGAATAAAGGGAGCAAATCTGGGTGATGCAGAAGGGTGTAGGATAAGAAGAAATGAGGATTTAGTCAGAGAAGTCCTCTTGGAGGAGACATGCTTCCAGTAAGGTTTTGAAGGTCATAACTGTCTTATCTGTTGGATATGAAAAGGGAGGGTGTTCCAGGTCAGAGGGAGAATATAGGCAAGAATTCAGCAGCGAGATAGATGAGATCAAGGTAATAATAATAATAATAATGTTGGTATTTGTTAAGCGCTTACTATGTGCAGAGCACTGTTCTAAGTGCTGGGGGAGATACAGGGTAATCAGGTTGTCCCACTTGAGGCTCACAGTCTTCATCCCCATTTTACTGATGAGGGAACTGAGACCCAGAGAAGTGAAGTGACTTGCCCACAGTCACACAGCTGACAAGTGGCAGATCTGGGATTCGAACCCATGACCTCTGACTCCCAAGCCCGGGCTCTTTCCTCTGAGCCACGCTGCTTCTACAGAGGTACAGAGAGTAGGTTGGCACCAGAGGAATGAAGTGTGTGGGGAGGGTTGTAGTAGGAGAGCAGGCATTTTAGCAATGTTTTGAAGGCTGACCCAACTGGATTTAGTGACAAATTGAATATGGGGGTTGAATAAAAGAGAGGAGCCAAGGATAATGCCAAGCTTATGGGCTTGTGAGATAGGGAGGATGGTGGTGCTGTTTACAGTGACAGGAAAATCAGGGTGGTGACAGAGTTTGGGTGGGAAGATAAGAAATTATGTTTAGGATGTGCTAAGTTTACACCAGGGTCCAGACAGGTCCATTTTACCCCAGGATCCAGAAAGGTCCACCTTACTCCAGGACCCAAACATACTCACCTTACCCCAGGACCCAGATAGGTCCACCATATCCCAGGACCCCAGACAGGTCCACAGGACTTTCTCCCCATGCTGCCTAACCAAGGTCTAGGATCAGTGATTTTCTTTGGTGATTTCTATATTTTCTTGTTTTACGCATGCCTCTGTTTCCCTCCAATAGCACAGAAAAATCACATTGGTCCAGGCTACCAAATGGCTAGGGACCACAAAAGGAACCAGAAAGCAGGAACCAGGGACAGGAAAAAGGGATCACGGACTGGTGTGTAAACAGAAAAATATGCTATGAACAATTATCTATTAAGCTCTGAATCACCCTAAAAGGCACATGTTACCGTTCTTATTCCTTTTCAGTGTTAATATCTTTATGATCCATCAACTGGGGACTTTTCAGTCCTGATTCTGCAGTCCAGTACCTTCATTAGGGCCTCCACACTTCCACCTCCCCCCCAACCACCAACTCATGGCTGGAAGTTGTGGAACCAACCATGCAAATGAGTTCTGGGCCTCCCATGGTCCCCAACTCTGATTCTCACTGCCTTCTACTGTGCCCACCCAACTGAGGGCACATCAATTTCCTGCAGGAAGGACAAGGGAAGAAGAACAGATGGGCTCAACAGCCCATGACCGGATGCTCCAATTATCTCATCTTTTTGAATTATCTTTTCGAATAATTGAATAAAATACCTGGCAGTGCTGTGGGGATTGAAACCTTGGGTCCTTTCTCTTGCTCTCCAAATCTTCGGGGGGTAGCTGGCGTCTTTATATATGGATGGGGCTCATCTCTAAGGCCAGACAGGGAAAGTGATAATGCCATCCATTTGTCTGTGTCTCATCACCAAGAAAGCAACAGAGAGAACAAAAGAGAACAGAGAGAGAGAGAATGGGATGGAGAGCTCTCTTGCTGATACCAAGAGCAGAGCAGACCTGTCAGTGGAAAAGGGCCAATCACTCACTGTACTTGAGGCCATGACTCCTTTAAACTTCTTCCTCAGTTGACTGCACTCGGTCAGCTGGAAAAGAATGTCTGAGAGAATTCTGAGTTTACTCAGACTAAACTAATATTCTCAGGAGCCTTCAGTCTAGAAAGACTCAAAGACTCCTCTCTGGAAGAAATAGATTAGAGGGGAATGCCTAATGAGGGGAGATTCCCTATAAAGGGCCTCAACTCCCAGTTTGTTAAGGCTCTCCTAGGCATCCAGGGTTGTGACTGAATACAAGTGGAGTCCTGGTAGTGTATATGCAGAGGGACAAGATTGGGCTCAGAGTATCATAAGTAACAGCCACCAGAGTTGCCCAAAAGAGTCACTGTGGAGCACTAACAGCTACAGAACCTGATTTCAATCTGACTGGGCTCAAAGGCAATTCACTCTCTCTCCTTCTTTCCTTGAGAAGGTTTAAAAGAAAAGAGTCTGCAACCAGAAAGAAACCAAAAAAATTTGAAATCAAGCCAAATGAGGGATAAAATCGCTGGAAGGGGTGAACAGGTAACCACAGAGTCAAAGGAACAGATAAATATGTACAGGTATTATCTGTAAAAGCATTATCTTATTTAAATTAATTCAGACCCTTAAATGTTTTGCTGCACATGAAGTTTGATCATCCACTCCCATCACTTTCTGAGTTTAGTATAATGTTACCAGAAAATGCCTGTGAGTCTTTATTAATGAGGTGGAAGAAAACTATTGTGGACAAGTCGTATCTGGGATTTTGAGAGGGATAAGACGAAAGTACCAAATTGGAAAATAAAAGAAGATAACAAACCTACACAGAATAGAGTGGAATTTGATGCATAACAGACCTACAGTTGGGGAATATTGCAGACTTGTTGAATAATTTCATTTTCAATAGGAGTGAACACTATAAAAAAACACCCCAAAGAAACTGAAAAAAATAGCAAAACCCAAAGAAATCCATGATTCATTTAAACTGTCTTGGGGTCCACAATTTGTTCTGTGTTACACTATTATCCTACATTATTCTTTCCCAGATCTGAAGCACCGTAACGGCCTACGAGGTGATAGAAAATTAGAGGTAGCACTAACAAATGAGAAATTGTTAAGAAAATCTCATTTCGTCCTGTGAAAGATTTGTAATCTTCTGCTTCCCTAAATCTAGAGATTTCCCACTGAATTACACTAGAGTTATAGACATGGTATTGCTTTAAAATGAAGTGATCAGACTACTTAAAGTTCTAACATGTCCCCTTCTTGTTCCCATCACAAAGATTTTTCTCCTGGTAACTAATTACTCATTGCTCTCTTTCTTACACAAATCCATGCCTTATCAAATCATCTTGACATTGCTTGAAGGTGTAATCTCAGTTGTTTTAGCTAAAGTTCTAACACCAAAACATACACGTTTAGTACACTGGAGATAAAAGTGTCTTTTACTTTGGAAACAGGTGGATCGAAGAGAGAGAAATTTAAGTGGCTCCAGAAGAGTTATCTGATACAAGAACATGAAGATGTCACAGTAATCCCTTTAAATAGGAAAAGCTGCCCAGTTTTTATTAGAAATCAAAGTTTCTTAAAGCTAGCAGTTTCACAAAATAGAAATAGGATACCATTTGCTTTTGTTTACAAGGATAAAATTATTAAACTGATTAAATTGGGCAGAGTCCCTTAAGGAATTCAAATTCACTTCCCTTTGGGGGGGGCATTGCTATTCCCAGGAGCTAGAAAATGCTCCCTCAATTAACATGAGTATCGGATACTTTTTCTTTCATCCCTACAAATCCTGATGAAGATTGATGAAGTACAAAGTTACTTAAAAAAAACCCAGTTTAATCTGAATATGTGATTTATGGCTTCACGTTTCTTAAAAAAGAAATCTTGGGAAAATTTAAGGACAAAAGTGAAAGTCAGAAGAGGATGATGGCCTTGAAAAAGAACACTTTTCTGCCTCAGAATGTCGTAGAGGACATGAAATGAGGAAATAAGCAAGATGGGAAACAGATAAACAGATTCTCCCTTTTTATGTGACAACAGATGGAGAGGAAACACTCCAGCACAGTGCTATGCTTTATACCAGTGTTGCAAAACCGACAGCAGGGTATTCGGGAAGGCAACAAACACTAGCACTGAGAAGCATCTTAGGCAAGACAGACAAAGAGGGACTTGAAGTTCTCTCCCACTTGTCTCTCTCTAGCTTCCCACTGTGTTACATACCAAACTCTCCTTTTTTCCTTGTATTACTTCTCAGCCCAGCCTGCCGAATGAAGGTGAACACAGAATCTTACTCTTTTTGAAGCACTCTTTGGCGAGCACTTCAGGGCTGGAATGTTTTTACCCCTTCACTTTCACTCCCCAGCAACTGGAGAAGCAGAGCAGGACAAAGGCGGGGAAAGATAACAAAGGGGTGGGTGGACAAAGGAGATGGACAAGAAGGAGAGGAGAGTGCCAAAGAGGAGGAGAGAAAGCCAAGTAGATGATAAAGAATAAGTAATAGGGGAGCTAAAGGGAGAGTCAACAGAGGGGTGCTGGTTACCTGGAATGAGGTGCTGCCATTCCACTGCCTCTTCCCACCTCTCTTTTCCTTCCTTCATTCCTCATCTCATTACACAGACCAATTGATGATGATAGTGATGATGATGATAACGATGAGATGTGACACTGTCTAGGGTACTGATGGTCCGACCTGCAAAATGATAAAAAAAAAAAAGCCTTTTATTTTCAAGGGCTTTTCAAAGCTTAAAATAAAGTCAGATCCCTTTACGTCTATAACAGACATGGGTGCAAGTCTTTTTCTTCACCAATATGTGCTACTGAATTAGAAAACGTCAGGCTCTGAGACTGAGAGAACTCTCCCTCCATTAAACCCTGGGATTTTCTGGGCACCTCAAGAACAATGAATGCCCAGGAATGATTTATGACTATATTTTTATTATCAATTATTTTGCTCTCCATAACACACAGAGATGGAAGTTTCTACCATAACAGTTTGCAGATGAGAGGAGGGAGGACAAGAATCCCCCTTCCGCCATGTAAATGTGTGTTGAGTCTCTGAGCTCATGTCTCTCTCTGACTCCCCTTAGCTTCCATCACCAACTCATGTAGAGTGGAGAAGTGGGTTGAATTTTGTTGGCAGGGGGTGTCCAAAGGAGAACCACAGAGTGCAATGTCAGCAATTAACTCCAAAGATGGGGGGAGGTCAAGGAACAGGAAAGGGAGGGAAGTAAAAAGGGAGATGAAGGGTTCAGGAGAGTTAGACCTTTTTTTCAGGAGGTTTTGGGTTTTCTTTGTCCAAAATCCCGTCCTCGGGGCAGAAGATGAGTCTCTTTTAAGATGCTAATGACCAGCCTAGGGGTTTCTCAGCTGTTGCTTGTTATAGCAACAAAATGTGCTAGATGCAGTCTACAGTAGAATAGAGAGAAGGATGATCTCTGTCTTTGAAAAGTTCACATTCTAAGAAGACAAGATAGAGCAGAACAGTTAGAAGCAGTGTAGCCTAGTGAAAAGAGCACAGGCCTCGGAGTCAGAGAACCTGAGTTTCAATCCCAACTCTGACACTTGCCTGTTTCATGACGTTGGGCAAGTAATTTAACTTCTCTGCACCTCAGTTTCATCATCTGTAAAATGGGGATAAAGTACCTGTTCTCCCTTCTATTTAACCCATGAGCCTCGAGTGGGACAGGATCTGTATCCAATCTGATTATCTTGTATCTACCCCCAAGGTTTCCCTCTCAGTACTGTCCCTAGAGTTTTCAGTACTCTACCAGTCTCGACTATGGGAGGGAGAGTCAAGTAGAGGCATATCCATTCTATTCTTAGATTGAGCAGTGGCTAGAAAGTGGAAGGCAATCTGCTACAAGTCAAAACTCACCTGAGCTAGGCAATAGAGGCATGGGAGAGAGTCGAGGGCGGAGACTCGAGTTTACTATGCAAAAGGAGGCAATGGTAAACCACTTCTGTATTTTTATCAAGAAAACTCTATGGATACACTACCAGAATGATTGCAGATAGAGGTGGGGCATTCTGGGAGAGATGTATGATTTGATGGCATAAGACCAAAATAAAAAAAGACCCCAGGGTTTGGCACACTGTAAGTGCTTAATCAATACCATTATTATTATCTCACAGAATGAAAGCCATACCATAGTAACTAAGATATCAGACACAATCAAAGAATAATCCAAATTCATAGTCTTTTAGTCAGCTGTGAATTTAACCCAAGAAAACCAAATTTTTCATTTTTAAAAGCATTTTAAAGAGTATTTTATGGATTTCTGCACTAAACTGAATCGTTTTCAGAATACTACATTTGGAGATTAGCAAATGCAAGTCTGGGCCCCTGGGATTCATTAAAACCATCATTATATGACACATTCCCTGCCACAAGGCCCTTACAGTCTACAGTGGGAGACAAACGTTAAAATAAATTACAGATTTATGCTATGGGGCTGAAGGTGGGGTGAATAAAAGCATACAAATCCAAATGTAAAGGTGACTTGGAGAGGGAGTAGAGGAAGGCCTCTTGGAAGACATGTGATTTTAATAAGGGACTGAAGGTGGATGAGTGATGGTCTGTCAGATATTGAGGGGGAGGGACTTCCAGGCCAGAGGCAGGATGTGGGTGAGAGATCTGTGGGGAGATAGATGAGATCGAGGCACAGCGAGTAGGTTGGGATTATAAAAGCCAAGTGAGCATGCTGGGTAGAAGTACAAAGTTAGTGAGGTAAGATAGGAGGGGCAGATGATTGAGTGATTTAAAGCCAGTGGTAAGGAGTTTCTGTTTGATGCAGAGATAGATGGGCAACCACTGGAGATTCTTGAGGAGTGGGAAAACATGGACTAAAATTTTTTAAGAAAAATGATTCAAGCAGCAAAGCGAGGTGTGGACTGGAGTAGAGAGCAACAGAGACAGGGTGGTCAACAAGGAGGCTGATGCAATAGTCAAAGCGGGATAGGATAAGTACTCGGATCAATGTGGTATCAGTTTGGATGGAGAGGTAAGGGAAGAATTTAGTAATGTTACAAAAGTAGAACTAGTAGGATTTGGGTGACAAATTGAACATGGGGGTTGATTGAGAGATGAATCGAGGAGAATGCCAAGATTATGGTCTTGTGAGACAGAGGTTGGTGATGTTATCCACAGTAATGGGCAAGTCAGGGAGAGGACAGGGTTTGGGTGGAAAGATAAGGACTTCTGTTTTGGACATGTTAAGTTTGAGGTGTTGGTGGGACTTCCAAGTAGAGATGTCCTGAAGGAAGGAGGAAATGTGAGTCTACAGAAAGGGAGAGAGATCAGGGCTGGAGATGTAGATCTGGGAATCATCTGCATAAAAGTGGTGGGGTGATGCCATGGGAGCAAATGAGTTCTCCAAGGGAGTGGGTATAGATGGAAAATAGAAGGGGACCCAGAACCTTGAGGTACACGCATAGTTAGGGGATGGGAGGCAGAGGAGGAGTCAACGAAAGAGACTGAGAAACAACAGGTGGAGAGACATTCTGATCCTCCTTGACCTCTCTGCTGCCTTTGACACTGTCGACCATCCCCTCCTCCTCCATACCTTATCTCACCTTGGCTTCACGGACTCTGTCCTCTCCTGGTTCTCCTCTTACCTCTCTGGCCGATCATTCTCGGTCTCCTACGCTGGAGCCTCCTCCCCCTCCCATCCTTTAACTGTTGGAGTTCCTCAAGGGTCAGTTCTTGGCCCTCTTCTGTTCTCCATTTACACTCACTCCCTCGGTGAACTCATCCGCTCTCACGGCTTTGACTACCATCTCTACGCAGATGACACGCAGATCTACATCTCCGCCCCTGTCCTCTCCCCTCCTGCCTCCGGGACGTCTCCACCTGGATGTCGGCCCGCCACCTAAAACTCAACATGAGCAAGACTGAGCTCCTCATCTTCCCTCCCAAGCCCGGTCCGCTCCCAGACTTCTCCATCACCGTGGATGGCACGACCATCCTTCCCGTCCCGCAGGCCCGCAATCTCGGTGTCGTCCTTGACTCGTCCCTCTCGTTCACCCCACACATCCTATCCGTTACCAAGACCTGCCGGTTTCACCTCTACAATATCGCCAAGATCCGCCCTTTCCTCTCCACCCAAACGGCTACCTTACTATTACGGGCTCTCGTTATATCCCGGCTAGACTACTGTGTCAGCCTTCTCTCTGACCTCCCTTCCTCCTCTCTCGCCCCGCTCCGGTCTATTCTTCACTCCGCTGCCCGGCTCATCTTCCTGCAGAAACGATCTGGGCATGTCACTCCCCTTCTTAAACAACTCCAGTGGTTGCCTATCGACCTCCGCTCCAAACAAAAACTCCTCACTCTAGGCTTCAAGGCTCTCCATCACCTTGCCCCTTCCTACCTCTCCTCCCTTCTCTCTTTCTACTGCCCACCCCGCAAGCTCCGCTCCTCCGCCGCCCACCTCCTCGCCGTCCCTCGGTCTCGCCTATCCCGCCGTCGACCCCTGGGTCACGTCCTCCCGCGGTCCCGGAACGCCCTCCCTCCTCACCTCCGCCAAACTGATTCTCTTTCCCTCTTCAAAACCTTACTTAAAAATCACCTCCTCCAAGAGGCCTTCCCAGACTGAGCTCCTCTTCCCCCTCTACTCCCTCTGCCATCCCCCCTTTACCTCTCCGCAGCTAAAGCCTCATTTTCCCCTTTTCCCTCTGCTCCTCCACCTCTCCCTTCCCATCCCCACAGCACTGTACCCGTCCGCTCAACTGTATATATTTTCGTTACCCTATTTATTTTGTTAATGAATTGTACATCGCCTCGATTCTATTTAGTTGCCATTGTTTTTACGAGATGTTCTTCCCCTTGACGCTGGTTAGTGCCATTGTTCTTGTCTGTCCGTCTCCCCCGATTAGACTGTAAGCCCGTCAAACGGCAGGGACTGTCTCTATCTGTTGCCGACTTGTTCATCCCAAGCGCTTAGTACAGTGCTCTGCACATAGTAAGCGCTCAATAAATACTATTGAATGAATGAGAACCAGGAGAGGACAGTGTCAGCGAAGCCAAGGTTGGATGATATTTCTGGGAACAGGGGGCGATCCACGGTGTCAAAGGCAGCTGAGAGGTTTAGGAGAATAAAGTTGGTGTAGAGAGGGGATACACTATTCTAATGATTGCAGGTGGAGGTGGGGCGTTCTGGGGGAGATGTGTCCATGGAGTTGCTGTGGGTCGGAGATGACTCGACAGCATAAAACAAGACAAGACAGGAGGCCATTGGATTTGGATTTGGAATTGGTAGCCTTAGAGAGATCAGTTTCCTTGGAGTGGGAAGCAGCATAGCCTAGTGGATAGATCACGGGCTTAGGTATCAGATGGACCTGAGTTCTAATCCCAACTATAATTTATCTGATGTGTGACCTTGGGCAAGTCACTTATCTTCTCTGTGCCTCAGTTATCACATCTGCAAAACGGATTAATGTTGCAAGCCCCATGTGGGATGTGGACTGTATCCTACCTGATTAGCTTGTATCTGCCCCAGAATTTAGTACAGTACCTGGCACACAGTAAGCATTTAACAAATATACTAAATAATTAAGAGTCAAAAGATCAAAAACCAGATTATAGGGTGTCAAGGAGAGAACTGGAGGAGAGTATAGTGAGGCAGCAAGTGTAGACAATTTGGTCAAGGACTTTGGATAGAAATGGTAGGAGGGAGATGGGGGAGGGATCAAGGGAGGGTTTCTTTTAGGACAGGGGATACATGAGCCAGAAAGGGACAATAAACTCACCGTGGGCAAGGGATGTGTCCATTACATTATACTCTCCCAAGACTCCAGTGGTTGCCTATCGACCTCCGCTCCAAACAAAAACTCCTCACTCTAGGCTTCAAGGCTCTCCATCACCTTGCCCCTTCCTACCTCTCCTCCCTTCTCTCTTTCTACCGCCCACCCCGCACGCTCCGCTCCTCTGCCGCCCACCTCCTCCCCGTCCCTCGGTCTCGCCTATCCCGCCGTCGACCCCTGGGTCACGTCCTCCCGCGGTCCCGGAACGCCCTCCCTCCTCACCTCCGCCAAACTGATTCTCTTTCCCTCTTCAAAACCCTACTTAAAAATCACCTCCTCCAAGAGGCGTTCCCAGACTGAGCTCCTCTTCCCCCTCTACTCCCTCTGCCATCCCCCCTTTACCTCTCCGCAGCTAAAGCCTCATTTTCCCCTTTTCCCTCTGCTCCTCCACCTCTCCCTTCCCATCCCCACAGCACTGTACTCGTCCGCTCAACTGTATATATTTTCGTTACCCTATTTATTTTGTTAATGAATTGTACATCGCCTCGATTCTATTTAGTTGCCATCGGTTTTTACGAGATGTTCTTCCCCTTAACGCTGTTTATTGCCATTGTTCTTGTCTGTCCGTCTCCCCCGATTGGACTGTAAGCCCGTCAAACGGCAGGGACTGTCTCTATCTGTTGCCGACTTGTTCATCCCAAGCGCTTAGTACAGTGCTCTGCACATAGTAAGCGCTCAATAAATACTATTGAATGAATGAATGAATGAATACTCTGTACACAGTAAGCACTCAATAAATATGATTGATTGATTGATTGATTGACGAGCCACACTTTCTGTTGTGATTTTGGGTAAGTATCAAAGGGACCAGAAAGGTGACCCAAGCAGCTAGATGGCCAAAAATGGACTGAAGAGGGAAAAGACTGGAAGAGAGAGCAGGAAGGAGCTTGATGAAATAATCCAGCCAGGATGTGATGATACCTGGCTTCAATTGGTCAGAGAGGCAATCTCTTCAAAATGCAAATCCGAGGGGGTGGGGTCAAGTGCTATGTTCACAGATATGTCAGCGCCCAACCCAAGCCAGAAGTGTTGCCTGTGCTAAAGACCTGGGAGGGGGGCAAGGGTTTTGAAGCAAAAGGGTGTTTACAGGCCAATCAATCAATTGTATTTACTGAGTGGCTGCTGCAAAGGACTGCACTGAGTTCTTGGGAGAATCAATAGCCATGATCCCTGCACTCAAGGTGCTAACAATCTGGCTAGGGAGACAGACACTAAAATAATTTACAGGCTACAGAAAAAAGAAAAAGAGAATATGCGAGTAAGTGCTTGACTAACAGCGGTAGGCAAGAGGTGTTCAGAAGTTCAATTGTATTTACTGAGCACTTACTGTGTGCAAAGTACTGTACTATAGGTGGCTGTCATCTTACCAGTACTTAAGTGGTGCTTAACTCGGAGGCTATAACCTCAAGAAATTAGAGATTAATAGATGTGATTTCTCCAGAGAAATGCTCTAGATCTGAGGGCTCAAACAGGCACCTTATGGATTGAGAGGAAAACAGCAAATTTCTCCCTGTCCCGATCAGGGTAGTCAAATAATAATAATGTTGGTATTTGTTAAGCACTTACTATATGCCGAGCACTGTTCTAAGCGCTGAGGTAGACACAGGGGAATCAGGTTGTCCCACGTGGGGCTTACAGTCTTAATCCCCATTTTACAGATGAGGGAACTGCGGCACAGAGAAGTTAAGTGACTTGCCCACAGTCACACAGCTGACAAGTGGCCTAGCCGGGATTCGAACTCATGAGTCCTGACTCCAAACCCCATGCACTTTCCACTGAGCCACGCTGCTAACCATGGGTAAATGTGGAGCGATATGGAGCAGATGTAGATCTGTAGGAGAAAAACTACAGATTTAAACTACCTCAGAGTTGAATCAGAACTTTCCTCTGGTCCAATTCCCAAACAATCCATTTGTGGATCAGTATAATTAAATACCCCAATCATTATTATTCTGTGGGACCTTGGGCAAATCACTTTAAAATGGGGATTCATCATCTTTAAAATGGGGATTCAATAACTGTTCTCCCTCCTACTGGAACCGTGAAAACCATGTGGAACAGGGGCTGGATCAGTCCCACTGCTTAGAACAGTGACTGACATATTATAAGGTCATAATAAATTCAATAATAATAATACTAATAATGGCTTCTCCCAGATTGATCCCACAGTTAAGATCAAACAAGGTAGTTGATCCTTAAATCTCCAGGTTGGCTTGGATTTTGTAGGTTTTAGAAGTGACAGTTACGGATACTAGAATATGGCATGAAGTACAAAACGTTATGCTTGGATCCCTGTGGGAATTTTTTCTTCAATGGAAATTATTCTAAGTGGCCCATACCCATCATATTGTATGAAACAATATTCAAGTCAATATGCACTCCCTTGCAGTGGTTTAATTTGTCGTGGCACGGATTCACCTCCTTATTCTTTCTACTCTGGCTTCAAGTGACATCTCATCCAATGCTCACTCTGCTTTTGGTCACCTCTAGTTCTGGAAATATGTTGGATAATAATCTGTGTGCTCCCTGCTGACTAGCTGACCCCTCTGCAGTGGAATGCCCAATAAACTGAGGTCATTTCATTCCTAGGTATGCAACTGATGGTTCTCTTAAAAACACACAGACCCCGTTTTGATGGCGACCGAGGATTCGATTACAGTTCTTGATTCTGCTTCTAATTTATTGCTCCAAGTAGAAAAGACACAAAGTTTCTAAATTTTACATTTTTCACAAAGCACATAAATGGCATTTTAGGATGCCAAGTCGTAAAACTAAAGTATGAGGAAATCAAATAAAATCCCAAACCTGATCTTTTATTGCCAAAGTATACTTTATCATAGAGCAGAAAAAAGGAATAGAAGTCCACTTAAAGTGTTTCCCCGACATGTTGGGCTGTTTTGGGAAGCTTTCCTTCTCTGATTCCCTCATGTCCTGTGGTCAGGGTGTGAGTCTCTCTTTCTCTTTTGCCTATTCAAAAGCTAGACTCTTCCTCGGTCCGGTTTTTTCTTCTAGCCTCTTTCGCTCCTTCCCCCTTCCCCATCACCTTCCCTTTTCTCTCCTGGCCCATTCCTCCCCTGCAGTCTCTATAATGGAAAGATACTGCTTCTGCTTCTCCCCTGTATTCTGACCAACCGGGGTGGGGTGGGGGTGGGGGCTCTTCTTACACCCCTTTCTGACCTTCTTCCCCACCACACTCCCAATGCATCGACTTATTCAATGCAAGTACAATGCAAACTCAATGCATCGATTTAAAGCGGCGTTAGTAGGGTTCACTTGCTCCAGCTGTGGCATCCAGAAGTGTTTGGTGGTGGAATTCAGAGACTCTGAAATCTTTTAACATCTCGGGGCAAGGAATTAGGTGAATGGTCGGGGGTTTTGTGCAGGGGAGTAGAATCTGGGGTGGGGTGGGGGGATGTGGGATCGCCCTGGTACCCGGTGACTCCCCTGACCCACGGGGCCTGTCATCCACTCCAACCAAGGGCTCTCAGCGGCCAAGGGAGGGAAGGGACTCAGGGGTCCGGGCGGCCGACACCAACCCCCACCCCCCGTGCTGAGGAAACCAAACACCGCAAGGTGAAGAAGGGAAAGACGAGGGAACGGGAGAACCTGAGAAAAATAATAATCATAATACTCATATTTTGTTAAGCGCTTACTATGTTCCAGGTACTATACTAAGCGCTGAGAAACGCCGTTGGAGATGGAAACAGGGAGAGATGGCTTTGCATTTTACTTGGGCCGATCTTGTAGAAGGAAGGAGGTTTTTAGAGGTGTGTGTTGTGGGGAGCATTAGGGGATGGGGGAAGCTCGTTGTGGGCAGTGAATGTGTCTGCTTAGTGGTGTTGCTTTTGGGGAAGCAGCGTGGCTTAGTGGAAAGAGCCTGGGCTTCGGAGTCAGAGGTCATGGGTTCGACTCCCGCCTTTGCCACTTGTCAGCTGTGTGACTGTGGGCAAGTCACTTAACTTCTCTGTGCCTCTTACCTCATTTGTAAAATGGGGATTAACTGTGAGCCTCATGTGGGACGACCTGATTACCCTGTATCTACCCCAGCGCTTAGAACAGTGCTCGGCACGTAGTAAGCGCTTAACAAATATCAACATTATTATTAGTATTATTGTAGGGTAGTCTCCCAAGGGCTTAGTACAGTCAGCGCTCAATAAATGGGAATGAAGGAAGGGGAGGCTTAAAGTCCCCTGTCGCCCCCCCCCCCAGGTATTTGGCTGGAAGCCCCTCCCCCAACTCACCTTTAATAGGGGGCCGGCTCGCGCCAGGGGTCGCCCCCCCCCAATTAATACTAATAATGTTGGCATTTGTTAAGCGGTTACTATGCACCAAGCACTGTTCTAAGCGCCGGGATAGATACAAGGTCATCAGGATGTGCCACGTAGGGCTCAGAGCCTTCATCCCCATTTTACAGATGAGGTAACTGAGGCACAGGGAAGTTAGAATTAGAACCCACGACCTCTGACTCCCAAGCCCGTTCTCTTGCCACGGAGCCACGCTTCTCCTTAACCAGGGATTAAGGCTGTGAGCTCCACCTGGGACAATTTGATGATCTTGTATCTACCCCAGCGCTTAGAACAGTACTTGGCACACAGTAAGCGCTTAACACATCATCATTATTATTACTATTGTTATTATTATTATTAACCCGCCCCCAATTGCGCGCTGGAGGGGGATGGCTGGCGCTCCACCAACGCCCCCGATAATTCCCCGCACATGCTCAGGGGCTTCTGCGGGAGACAAAATATTTGAGAAAACCGTTGCGCAGTCTCTTGAAGATAATCTCCAGAATGAAGATCGTTGTTGTGGTTTTTTTTTTTTCCTATTGAATTAGGATCAGCACCCGAACTTCAAAAAGGAGAGTTCAGCTTTGGCAGATTTCTTTGGCGATGAAAGCCCCGACTCCTTCCGTGGTTCAAATCCTCCGGGGCTACAAAGTCAAGGGGGTCGTCTGGGGGCGTCTGGGTCGCCAAGGGACCGCGGGGTGTTTGCCCCCCGACCTTGCGGGAGAAGAAACCCGGGGAGGGAAGCGGAGGAGGCTGGCACGGTAAAGGAGCGTGGCTCAGCGGAAAGAGCTCCGCCGCTTGTCAGCTCAGTGACCTTGGGCAAGTCAATTCACTTCTCTGGGCCTCAGTAACCTCATTTGTAAAATGAGGATGAAGACTGTGAGCCCCACGTGGGACAACCTGATCACCTTGTAATCTCCCCAGGGCTTAGAACAGTGCTTCGCACATAGCAAGTGCTTAACAAATGCCAATTATTATTATTATTATTATTATTATTAACCTCCTCACGATGCCTCATTCTCGCCTGTCCCATCGTCGACCCTGGCCCACGTCCTACCACTGACCTGGAATGCCTTCCCTCCTCACATCCACCAAACTAACTCTCTCCCCCTCTTCAAAGTCCTACTGAGAGCTCACCTCCTCCAGGAGGCCTTTCCAGACTGAGTCCTCCCTTTTCCTCTGCCCCTCATCTCCTCCCTCTGCTCTTCCCCCTTTCCCTCACCATAACACTTGTGTATATTTGTATATATCATTTCTCAATTTTAATGAGGATGTGTATATATCTATGATTCCATTTATCTCTTTTGATGGTACTGATGCCAGACTACTTGTTTTACTCTGCTGTCTCTCTCCCCCTTGTAGACTGTGAGCCCGTTGTTGGGCAGGGATCGTCTCTATCTTTTGCCGAATTGCACATTCCAAGCGCTTAGTACAGCGCTCTGCACACAGTAAGCGCTCAATAAATACGATTGAATGAATGACTGAACACAAGAAGCGCAACTTCGTGGCACTCGGGAATTCTGAGGTGGCGCCTCTGGACACGTGTGCGGGTCCCAACGAAGTAGAGGGTCACACGATCGTCACACGATCCCGTCCCTTTGGAGCAGATGTTGCTCCAGATCGTCTTAGTTTTTCCTGCTTTAAAAAAAAAAATTGTCTTTTCCTTCTCTGCCACAAAACCCGCCTGGTTCCCCCTCGCATTCCCTCCCAAACGTCTGGCCCTGTCCCGCTTCCCCCATCTACCTGTTCCTCCGACTTCTGAATCCCTTTGATTGTCCCGCATAATGAGTGCGTTGTGCGGATCTTTCTGTTGATTTTATACAAGTGCACCGTGAATAAGGAAAAATAAATAGACGGACCCAACATATGACTCTCCTTAGTGAAAAGTCCTTTCGAATAAATAAAAAGAGGCTGAGTTTTCACTGTTGAATGTAAATTCCTTTGAAGTGGAACTAATCATTTCAAGGATAGTTTACGTTGTCCTAACAACGCGGCTGAATGGAAAAGGCCCTTCTTTTTGTTAAAGATATGTTTTCTTTCTTTCAGTCAAAACTGATGATGATACCCCCTTTCACGCTCTGTCTTCCAAGATCGTAAATCTCCACTCCCAGCTCCGAAAATCTCACTTTAAGATGCCAAGACCACGGCGGGTGACTGCTTCTCAGGGAAGGTGGGAGCAAGATCGCCCCCCTCCCCCTCCCCCAGGTCCCCCTCGCCCCCAGGCCCCCCCACCCCAAGTTCCCGGTGGGGGAGGGGGGAGGGAGGGAAGAGGGGCAGGGTCTGGGCTCCACCAAGTGCTGGGGGGACGGTACCGTCGGACACAGCAAGCGAATGGATTGGTGGTGGGGGAGGAAGAGGGGGAGAAGGCATGGGAGAGTATGAAAAGGGGAGGTGGGAGAAGGAATGGGGAGAAGGGGGGGAGAAGGATGAGGAAGGGGGGGAGAAAAGGATGGAGGGGGAAAAGGGAAGAAGAGGGAGGGGGAAATCCATCAGAGGTATTTACTGAGCGCTTACTCTGTGCAGAGCGCTGCACTAAGCTCTTAGGAGAGTACCAACAGGAAGGGAAGAGGGAGGGAGGGAGAAGGGGAAGGGAAGAGGGGGATAAGAGGCGGGGGGGTGGAGAGGAAGGGGGAAGACGTGGGGGAGAATGAAAAGGGGAGGTGGAAGAAGGAAAGGGGAAACGGGGGAGGAAAAGAGAAAAGGACGGAGGGGGAAAAGGAGGAAAGAAGGGGGAGGGGGAATCAATCAGTGGTATTTACTGAGAGCTTACTCTGTGCAGAGCGCTGTACGAGGCTCTTAGGAGAGTACCGCCAGGGAGGGAGGAGGGAGGGAGAAGGGGAAGGGAAGAGGGGATAAGAGGCAAGGGGGAGGAAAAGGGAGGGGGAAGGCATGGGGGAGAATGAAAAGGGGAGGTGGGAGAAGGAAAGGAGGGAGGAGAAAGGAAGGAGGGGGAAAAGGAGGAAAGAAGAGGGAGGGGAATCAATCAGTGGTATTTATTGGGAGCTGACTCTGTGCAGAGCGCTCTACTAAGCGCTTAGGAGAGTACCACCATGGAGGAAAGAGGGAGAGAGGGAGGGAGGGAGAAAGGGAATGTGGGGGTGAGATAAGAGGGAGGGAAAAAGGAAAGAAGGCCAGGTCTCCTGCTGGTCAGCCAGGCTGGCGCAACGTGCAGGCACAGCTGCTGTGCTCAGTTCGCACGCAGTAAGGATGAGAATCCCCCGGGATCGGGACGGCGAGGAGGAACCAGGAGAGAAGGCTAGTGGGAAGAGGCAAGAGAGGAATCAAACTTCAAACCTAATAAAAACGGGAAACCTAACCCGGACTCGGAGCTTGGCTGTCAACCGTGAACACACTGAATCGAGGAATGTAAAACACGGGCAGGGAGCTGTGCCCGGGCTACGAGACAAGGCTCATCAGCTGCTAGCCTCCATTTACCTGTGTAAAGAGGGAGGAGGGAGAGCAGGATAAAGACGACAGAAATTTAAAACCAGAGTTCACCGCCCGGACTGCCTACCCACTGGGAAAGAGCAAAATTTTCTCCTACTACCTCGCCTTTGCAGGAGCTAGGGCTCCTTAGGCTGTGTGTGCAATTTAGGGTGCGGGGTGGGGGCGTTTATTCCAAAAAATAAAAAATAACCAAACCCATTATTAATATCCTTCCTCTTCAAACTGAAATCTTTTGGGAGCAGCTTCTTACCCAACTTCGCCAGTCCCCCGACCGGGCTCCCGTCGAGCCATTTCAAGAAGTTTGCATTAAATCTTGCATGACATTTTAAAAATGATCTTTGTGAAGGGTCAGTCAACCTGAAACAGTCTTCGGTGCATTCTCCGTCCTTCCGGGCGAGAGGTTAGATGTGTCGTGTGGTTTCTCTCCCCCCGCCCGGTCAGTCTCTACCATGCCCCTCTCCACCCCCCACCCCCCAAATCTCCCCAACCTCGTCCAGCGATGCCCCCTCTCCCTCCCCGGAGGCCGGACAGAGGGACAGACGGGCAGACTGACCGGGGGGCCGCAGCATCAACCCTTGGAGGGTCCGGGGACTTTATTAACAACAATACTAATAATGATAATTGTTAAGCGCTTACTATGTGCCAAGCACTGTTCTAAGCGCTGGTATATACAAGGTCATCAGGTTATCCCACGTGGGGCTACAGTTTTAATCCCCATTTTACAGATGAGGTAATTGAGGCACAGAGAAGTTAAGTGACTTCCCCTAAGTCACACTGCTGGCAAGTGATGGAGGCGGGATTGGAACCCACGACCTCTGAATCCCAAACCCGGTGCCATCGGGTTTACTGGATTTCCAGATTACCTGTCCACCCGTTTGTCCTTCCCTGGGTGTCTCGGAAGGACAATTTGGCAAATTTTATTAGAGCAGCGAAGGAGTCGGGGACACGTTCAGGGCCATAACTCACTTAATCTGCTCTGTGACCTTGGGCAAGCCACTTAACTTCTTTGAGCCTCAGTTGCCTCATCTGTAAAATGGGGATTAATAATAAATAATAACTATGGTACTTGTTAAGCGGTTACTATGTGCCAAGCATTGCTCTAAACGCTGGGGTTAAATTAATCTGGGTGGACACAGTCTCTGCCCCACATGGGGCGCACACTCTTACTCTCCATTATACAGATGAGGGAACTGAGGCCCAGAGAAGTGAAGTGACTTGTCTAAGGACACACCACACACATGTGGCAGAGCCGGGATCAGAACCCCTGACCTTCTGACTCCCAGGCCCGGGTTCTATCCACTAAGCCACACTGCTTCACGTGGGACAACTCGATTACGTTGTATCTACTTTAGCGCTTAGAACAGTGCTTGGCACATAGTAAGCGCTTAACTAATACCGTTATTCTTATTATTATTAACTCAGGGGGAGGCGGCTGGGAGGCGCGGGGGTCAGGTCCTGGTTAACCCTCGCTTTAAGGAGGAGAGAGGGCATTGGGACTTCCATCGAAGCTGCTGCTCACCTCCAGCCCGGGGGAGCGGCTCTGCCTGATCTGTCCGGGCCTGGTCCGCCCCCTGCCTAATTTCTGTCCAGGAGTCCGGCCCCTGCCCAGATTCTGTCCAGAACCAGCCCGTCGTCCGGCCCCAACCTCATTCATTCACTCAATCGTATTTATTGAGCCCTTACTGGGTGTAGAACACTGTACTAAGCGCTTGGGAGGTACAATTCGACAACAGAGAGAGGCAATCCCTATCCAACAACGGGTTCACAGTCCACCAGACCCCTGCCCGGTCTCTGTCCATCCTCAGTCCAGAGTCCGGGCCCTACCCAGACCCAGCGGGCAGGGAGGGACCGACGCCCAAGCCCAGTCCCGCGGGGAAGAGACCCCTACACCCTGGAGAAACCCCCTCCCCCTACAATCCACATCCAAGTTGTGTCCTTCCCCCTCCCCTTCACGACCCTCCACCCGGAGAGGACCCCCCCCCCCCCGACTTTCCTGCCCCGCACATGGAAGGACACGGTTTTTCTCGCAGGGCTTCGCTGGACAGCCTGCCCTGGCTCGGAAAGAAAAGAATTGATCGAAAATATTGGTCCCATTTTGAAAACTAAAAAACAAAACAAAAAACCGGCAACGGCCCAGACCAGAGTGAGTTTATAACCCCAAGCCAGTCCTGGGTGCCCTCTGAGAAGGCGCAATATCCGAAGAAGAACCGGGCTTTTTAGGCACAGAGTTTTTATCTGTCCAAATAGCCAGGGAGAAAACAAGTTTCTTTCTTGGCTATTTTTGGGGGCAAAACGAAGGGGTCTTTTCCGTCCCCCCACAATACTAGCTGTGTAGGGAACAACCGGTCTTTACCCTCTTTGCCAGGCTAGCTCCCTCTCTCTCTCTAAATATATATATGTATATAAAACAACAAAAAACCACCAGCCACCCAACCCTGCCTCTGCTACACAATAAGCCGCGCCAGGGCGCCCTTTACTTGACCAATTTCGGGACTTTCGTATGAACTTCATTAAATCAATTAGTCGGTGAACACATCACAATTTATTTGCAATTAGTATCAAAACGTCTTACTTTTGCTAATAGAAAGGAGCAGATGTAGCTACAGAAGGGACAACACGTTTTCGTGAAATCTACCTCTTGGAACATATTAAATTTTCTTCCGGGCCGAAAAAGAGGAGATTCAAAGCCAGCAAAGAGCCATGGATGAGAAACCGAGCTGGAGGCAAATGTAATCCGTGCAGGTGTGAGAACAGCTTGTATTATAATTGTATCTATCGAAAATGTTCTCTTGATTACCCGTGATGATCTAACAAAAAGTCATTTGAATTAAATGTCTTGTTTCCGACCGTGAATGAAAGCATTCGAGAAAGTTTCGCCTCGAAAACAAAACGAAACAAACGACAAAAAATGGCTTTAGAAATGGTTAATACGAGTCTACTTAACAAAAAGACAAAACGATACAAACAAACCAAAAAAAAAAAATCCCACCGGTTGGGTCTAGGGGGTGGGGAGAAACAAATGACAATCGCCTACCTGCTATTTTTCATTAACCGAAACGAGAGCCAGACCGATCACGGCAACAGGTTAGCCGTTGCTTTGGAAGGGCTCATTTGGCGCTTCCAGAAACCGACTCCCACTTATTTGGGAAGTTAAACTATTTTAACAAGATGCAACGGTATTGAGTTCGAGGCTCCTGTTAATACTATTAGTGACAGGGGATCGGATTTCGAAGGGAGCCTGGTGACAATTACTGGGTTGAAGCAGATGCCCCCTCGGAAATGTAGGTCAAGTGTTCGGGACTCGAGTTTCACGGTCAAGGTTGTCTTGGGATGACCTTGAGAAGGTCTCGTAAAACCAGCAGAGAGCTCCAGAGCCGCTGCTAGGAAAACGGTGTGCAAGGAGCGCTCGGGCGACGCGGAACGGACCCGTGGAATAAATCCCTGGAAATACAGTCGGCCCTGGGAAGAGCTGTCTGAAGTGGGAAAGGGATCATGCTTCCCCTTAGACCGGGAGCTAGCCCTCGTCCAAAGGACAGATGGCCCCCGTATGGACAAACACATCCTTTACCTTTTAATCACTTGCTCGTCTGCCTAAGTGTCGTTAAGACATCCTGCCCTTTTTCCTGTTGCAGGAACATGTTAAAAAGAGCTGGCCACTCAAAGGCAGAGAGCAACACCTCACATTTCCTTCGGGGTAGAAAAACAGGGCTTTATTTTCACCAGGTTCCCATTTTCTATCAGCGTCTTTACAGTGGGGCAATCTTCTGGGTTAACGTCCCTCTGGTGGGTGTTTTCCACTTGACAACTCTTTTAAAGAAACAGAACCATATTTTATTTACTGCCTCCTATAAATTATTTACTAGCAGTCTGAGGTAATTCCATTAAAGCCGCATCGTTTGTTTATACAAAAATGGTTATCTGGGGACTCTTTGCTTTCCTTAAAGCCACAAGATTACAGAAGGGATGAGAGGGGTCAGGGATTAGGTAGCACTGAAGAGAAATATGCTGAAAGAAATCTGGTCCACTTGAAAATGCTCTTCTTGCTCCTGTTTATGACTACTAATAAAATAGAAGCACTGAAGGCTTTTAAAATCACAAATTCCAGCTTTTGTGACCCAGACTCCAAAGCAGGAGGGGTTAAACCCACAATTTTGTTTTGTTATTCTTTAACACTTTAAAGCATCCCTGAGAGGCGCCAATAACCTACAGAGTGGAGGGAGAGGTAATGCCTTCTGGTTGGGAGGGGGTTGTTTCTCATTTTGGGTGTATCACCTTTTAGGCTTGTCATACACAAATTAAGGGCTCGTGGACAAAAGGCCTTCTCCCCAAAGGGATTTTAAAGTGGTGCACTGGTAAATGGAAAGGTCACTATTATTTCATAGACCGTTCCTCCCACCCCCCAGCAGAAGTACAGAAACCAGGCATCAGAAATCACAGTCTCACGGGGTGAAATCCCTACTGCTGTTCACTGAAAAAAGCTGAGCGCTGGCCAACAATCCAAGGTTGTCTAGCTCAAAATTTATGACGCATTTTGATTTCTCACTTGTCAATCCCACATACAGCTGCAGGCACTTAATATTTCTGTCTTTAATAGTCTGAAATATTATATTAAAAGAAACTCAGCAGAACTGATTTCAACAAATGGGAAACTTCGATTTGCTAAGTGTTGAATGGTACATGATGTAATGCACGTATGATACGATAGGCGCAGCAAAGAAATGGAGAGAGGGAGAGTGGCCCCTTCCTCTGGGCTCCTCCTTTGCTCAACAGTCAGTCAATTGTATTTATTGAGTGCTTAACTGTGTGCAAAGCACTGTACTAAGAGCTTGGGAGAGGACAATAGACACATTCCTTGTGCACAACTAGTTTACAGGTGGAGGTTAAGAGGGGTGGGGGAAGGGGGGTGGGTGCTGGGGCACTTGGCTGCCAATCCACCCTGCGCCATCTATTCCGTGGAACCATTTTACTGTGGAGGGCACTTGAGCATTCCGGGTTGGGAATATTTGGTAATCTTGTTAGGCCACTGTACGTTGAATGTGGTGCATCTTGTGAAGCTGCTTACGAAATTAGATGAGTCATCTCTAGAAGGTCTAGGTCTCAAAGCAATATTTTTTTTGGTATTTTTATGCGCTTACCTTATGCTAAGTACTGTACTAAGCACTGGGGTAGATAGAAGCTAATCAGATTGGACACGGTCCATGTTCCACATGGGGCTCAAAGTCTTAATCTCCATTTTACAGATGAGGTAACTGAGGCAAAGAGGAATTAAGTGACTTAGCCAAGTTCACATAGCAGACAAGTAGAGGAATCAGGATTAGAACCCGGGCTTTTCCGATTCCCAGGCCCGTGCTCTATCCACTAGGCCAAGCTGCTTCTCTGAAATTGAATATTGAAAACTGGACCACATGACAGATGTATATACCTTCAATGTGATGAGAAGTTTGTGCCCCTTTTAAGCTACGCTAGCCTCTTCAGTTCAGTTTTGTACATTTTTGCCTTTTTGTGCATCCTTAGAGAGTATATGACCGAGTAGCAAAATTCAGCGACGACATTAAGCCTTGCTGATGAAATTCTTCGGTTGTGAGTAGGATTTCTCTCTTGCCTCCCTAGTGTCTGCCAGTCCACAGAGCCATGTCAACTAGACAAAGTAATTCATAATCCACAACAAGTTGGTATTTCAAGAGTGCAGTCACCTGCATTTAACCATTCCCATATGATTGTCTCGAAGATTCTGATGTTGTGAGAATAGCCTGTTAAGTTGGAAGAGTTTCTCAGGGGATGGAAAGCATATTTTGGCTGCAGCTTCTGGGTCAGCACAGAAGCAAAAAGGCACACAATACAGGACTGGCCCTGTGAGGTAACACAGCCCTGATAAAACACACAAATGCATAATTCAGAGAGTGACAACTTGGGACCCTGTGGTTACCTGGAAGCATTATTCAGATGGCCTGATTGACTGCTGGTCTTTGGGCTGTGTTTGGAGCATAGAAGGTTTAGAAATGGAGTTGGAAGTTATGGTTAGGCTTGGTTTGCGTTAGGACAGGGCTAAGATCTAAGCTAGCTAAGTAAGGGCATGACTCTTTACTTTTAGTTGGTTAAACTGGTGGTCAAGATAAATACTAGTGGGGGGAATTAACGTCTCTTGCCACACACAGTCACTGCAGTTTCTCTATCAGGTGGTCACCATGGTCATATGATCAATCAATTGTATTTATTGAGCACTTATGGTGTGCAGAGCACTGTACTAAGTGCACGGGAGTGTACAATATAACAGATGTGGTAGGAATGTTCTCTGCCCACAAGGAGCTTACTGCCCAAAAGGGAGAGAGACTTTAAAAAAAAAAATAGGGATAGGCACAGAAGTGCTGTGGGGCTGAGCGTGACTTGAATAATGGATACAAATATAAATGTAAGGGCAATGCAAGGGAGAGGGAGTAGGGGAAATGAGGGCTTAGTCAGGGAAGACCTCTTGGAGGAGATGTGATTTTAGTAAGGCTTTGAAGGTGGGGCAAGTGATGGACTGTTGGATATGAAAGGGAAGGGAGTTCCAGGCCAGAAGCAGGACATGAGGAGGGTCTGTGGTGAGATAGAGGAGCTTGGGGTGCAGTGAGTAGGTTGGTGTTGGAGGAGTGAAGTAAGCATACTGGGTTTTAGGGGGAACTGATGAGCACGGCAACCAACAAGGCACAGAAGCCACCATGGCCAGAGGCAAGCCTGACATTTTAGTCCCAAATTTGCAGCTGTTGCTGTAGAAAGCAATTGCCGAGATTACCATCGAGGACATTGTGCTCCTTTTCCTCCAAGTTCCATCTGCTTCAGAGACAACTGGGAGAAGGAAATTAGCAAAAGAAAGAAAACCATCCCCATGGATTCTTGGCCCCAGAGTTCTTGCCGCTGGGGTTGGGGGCGGGGGGCACTCCTTGCTGTGTTCCCCTCTGAGACCCAAACTCCAGGCACTTGCAGGGGTGGTGACGACCCCAAGAACAGTTTCGTTTCTTAGTGGACACGGCTTCTGCTGCTCTCCTAGTTAGGTTCTTTGGAGCTCTCATTTTCTCCAGGAGCTCACCAAGAAGCAGCCTGCAGTGGCAGAAAGTGCTGCTTACCACAGCAGTTGCCATAATGGTGAAAATAATAATAATAGCAGTAGTAATAACTGGGGAATTTGTTAAGCGCTTACTATATGCCAAGCATCGTAATAAGTGCTGAGGTAGATATAAGATAATCAGGTCCTACATGGGGCTTACATTTTAAGCAGGGAGGAAAACAGCTCTTGAATCCCCATTGTGCAAATGAGGGAACTGAGGCACAGAGAAGTTAAGTGATTTGCCCAAGATCACACACAGAAAAGTGGTGGAGTTGGGACTAGAACCCAAGTCCTTTGATTCCCAGGACCGTGGTCTTTCCTCTAGGCCACTACTTCCCACCTTCAACAAGCCTTTGACACCCCCTTGAGATACCCTAGGGATTATTCTACCGAAAGATAAGTACATCTACTGAAGATAATAGAACTACAGAACTGCCTAAGGGAAAGAGCATGGGCCTGGCAATCGGAGAAACTGGGCTCTACCACTTGCCTTCGGTGTGACCTTGGACAAATCACTTAACTTCTCTGGGCCTCAGTTTTGTCATCTGTAAAATGGGGATTAAATACCCATTCTTCCTCCTATTTAGACTTTGAGCCTCATGTAATAATAATGATAATAATGATGGTATTTGTTAAGTACTTACTATATGCCAGGCACTGTACTAAGCGCTGGGGTGGATACAAGCAAATCAGGTTGGACTCAGAGTGGGGCTCAGAGTCACAATCCCCATTTTACAGATGAGGTAACCGAGGCACAGAGAAGTGAAGTGACTTGCCCAAGATCACACAGCAGACAAGTGGCAGAGCTGGGATTAGAACCCAGATCCTTCTGACTCCCAGCCCCGTGATCTATCCACTACACCATGCACACTGTGTCCGACCTGATTACCTTATCTGCCTAATTATCTACCGGCTTAATTCAGATCTTGGCACCTAGTAGGTGCTTAATGAATACCACAGTTTTTAATTATCATTATTGTTACTATCATCATCATCATCATCATCATCATCACTCCTTTCCAAAACTGTCTTTGCTTATTCAATGACAGTGATGAACCCAAGTCTAAAAATAATGCCCCCCCAAAAAAAAGAAAAAAAAGAAAAAAGAAGAAAAATCCCAAAACACTAAAATCTTGGAACAGATAAACTTGGGTGCATATTTAGGCCAGAATAGCAGGGAAAGAATGTTCCAATCTGCATCAGTGTGGTCACTAAGCCTTGAACCTGGGAATGAAATCAAATGCACTGTGTGCTTGGGCACACAGTTGGGATGGCTTAGTCACATCACTCCCACTGGCCCTGCTGCCCCCAAAGCAACCCCCTAGGGGTGCTTGTTGGCAACCTGAGCCCTCTTGGAACATTTGCACTGCTCATGTTATTTGTAAATTGGAAAAGAAATCATAGGTATGGAATTGAGAATTTATTGGTCTGGGAGCAAATTACTAGCATGCCTGGAGTTGCAGGCCCAGGAATTAAGCTTCAGCCAATTTTCTCAAATTTAATGAGTTCAGGCACGACAAGCAATTTGTATTTCAAAAATATATTTATTTTACTGTAAGCTAAATTGGAGATTTTGATTGACATCTCAATAGCACCAAACCTCTTATTTGTCCAATTGTCTGGGTCTGTGCTTTGGCCTAATAAGTGAAATACTACTCTTACTTCCAGAACCATTTGATGACTATTAATATGTTGAGTAAGTCAAAGATATTATACATAGACACACATACTTATAAATGTGTGTTTTTTAAAAGGGAGAGAAGGGCAGAAAGAGAGAGGGATAGCTAGAGAAGGAGATAGGTTTATAGAGAATTGAGGTTACTAGAGGCCATTGTATGGACAGACAATTCATTCTACACAGTGTGGAGGCACAGTGCTGATTCCTTGCTCCTTAAACTTTACAATCCCAATAATTTAATCATAAGTAACAGCACTTACTGAGCACCTATTGAGTGTGAAACACTACACTACGCACTTGGCAGGGTATAACAAAAGACTCAGAGATCTCTGCCGCAGACCGCCAAGGGAGCTGAAGAGATCACCTGGAGGCAAGAAAACAACCAAAGCATCTAGGGCAGACGGTTGGGTGTGTCCTTCCTTAAAAAGGCAAGTTAGAGGCAAGTTAAAAAGGGAGTTAGAGAACCTGGGTTCTAATCCCCCCTCTGCCACTGGCCTGCTGTGCGACCTGAATATCTGCTTGCCCTCCTACTTAGACTGTGAGCTCTATGTGGGACAGGGACTGTGTCTGTCCTCATTATCTTGTACCTACCACAGTGCTTGGCACATAGAAAGTGTTTAATACCACAGTTATTGTTATTATTCTTACTATCTCTAAACATGGAGAATCTGCAGCTTCATTTGGTAGACTTTTTCAGTATTCCACCACCCTGATAGCCAAGAAGTTCTTTCTTATATCTAACCAATAACTCTCTTGATTTAATTTAATCCCAACTAATTTCTGAATGTTTTCATTATATTTCTTACATCACTTTGTAGAAGGATCCCAGTTTAATAAAATATCATTGTTAAAATAATTAAAAACACAAATGGATCTCTATATGATTTGTGCAAAAGGAAAATTATATTAATTTCTTAGAAATTTATTTAAGTTTCTACTATATAAAATATGCATATGAAACAGAGCTGGAACACTGTTTTGCTAAGCACTTGAATCCTGAGAGTCAAGTAAAACAGAGCTTTTGGGGATTTGAGTTTATTTATGTTTGGAAAAACCCTGCATCCTGTTTCCAAGAAAAAAGACTTTGGAAACCTTTGAAAAGGACTCAAGGGCTTCTTGGGATGCTTAATAGTCCTTTCAAAACAATATTTTGATAAGTTAAGTGTAAGTGAAATAGAAACATACATATTAAATTTCCCTAGAAATATCCTCCGGTTAAAAAAAAATTAGCTGAAAAGAATGTTTGGAAAAGTGGATTTGGAATTTTATCAAGGCTCAAATACTTTCAAACCATTCAGCACAACTGACACCCCAAATTGTAGTCCTTTCTATTATAACTTTTGGGCAATATATACCCTGGTTTTCCTTTTTTAATCTATTCGGGAAGTTGTTAGCCTTCACTAGTTATAAAGTTAGTGCTAACATAAGGCAAAGAAGTATTGGAAAAATGGATATACCAATCCTGGGGAAAATCAAAGGTTGTGAATATATCTGCAATTTATTTTAATGTCTGTCTCTTCATTCAGACTGTCAGCTCCTTGTGCGCAGGGAATTTATCTTCCAACTGTTACACTGTATTCTTCCAAGCATTGAATACAGTGTTCTGCACACAGTTAGTGCTCAGTAAATATGATCGATTGATTGATTAGGTGTAAACAATGATTACACCAAATCATGAATTATTTTGCTGTTTTAAATATTTCTCATTTATCCACAACATGCTAACTATACTTTCACAAAAAATCCAATAGTGTCACACACTAAAGAAGAGAAATATTATCATACCTCTTTTTTTTCCAAGACAGCTTAAAATAGCTTCTCTCAACATAAGATTTGGCTATGAGTTTCAAAATGGGTTCTCCATTTCTTGTTTGTATTTTTTCCAACTGTTCTATCTTGGGCATGCAGATTTGTGCTTTATGAGACTGCCCCCCAAAAGTGGAAACAAACCATGGAGTGAGTAGTTGGTTAGTTTGTTGGTTAGTTTGGGGGAATAGGATTGCAGGAGGTGTAAGATGAAGGTGAAGGTCAAACTTACTGAGAAAGTAACTAAAAACAAGAGGATCCGCCTGGTGTCAGCAGTGATTGAAGGGCTTTTTTCCTTGTTCACCACTCAAGTGAAAAGTAACAAAATTATCTGATTAGTGCCAGCTGATTAAATTTAAAGCTCTGCTCCTCCTGAATATGAGTTCAATCAATCATATTTGTTGAGGGTTTACTGTGTGCTTAGTGCTATGCTAAGGGTTTGGAAGAGTACAGTATAACAGAGTTGGTGGACATGTTCCCTGCCCACAAGGAGCTTACAGTCTAGAAAGGGAGGCAGACATTAATATAAATTATGGATTTGTACATGAGTGCTCTGGGGCCGATCAAGTACTTAAAGGGTACGAATCCAAGTACACATTAATTTGCTCTGGCATTTGGGATTTACTACAAAGGTAAGAGTTTTTTTTCCCAGTCATGTCTCTAAGAATTAGTGCCTGGAGAATGCAAAAGTGACAATTAAAGAATGGCTTTTTTTGGTTCTAATCTTCTAACTCTGCACATAAGGAAAAACCCTCTATAAGTGATGAATGGTGGATTTGAGGATTCATTGCCCTTGGCGGCTTCTATTACAATCATTTGTTTGGATGCTACCAAAATATTTTCCATCTCTGCCATGGCTAGCTAAAAACTGTGTTGGGTGTGGCAGGGAGTGGGGTGGGGGCTGGAGGGGGAGCAATAAATAAACAATACACACTTTAAAAATCGTATTAGGTCCTTTTAGTCCAGGGTGGACAGAAGAGGTCTCGCTCTAATATAGCTCAGCATAATTCTACATTTTCATGTAGGTGCACAAAGTGTTTATAACACATTATCCTCACACAAGCACTATCCAGTAGGATTCAGGCCCCTGCCCCATTACCCCAGAGAGTTAAGGGGATCCATTTTCCCTGGTAAGGAAATCATTCTCTCATGTGATTGGACTAGTGCAGTCCACAGTATTTCGGGGTTAATCCTCCTTCCCACATAAGGAAACAACATGCACTTCACAAGTTGGAGGGTAGGGAAGAGTTGAGAACAAGGGTCTGACAACACATTGCTTAGCCTTTTCCCGTTAAGTAGGCTTCCTGACTTTTTCCAACTCTGATTTCACAGTTTTCCCTGGTTCTTTAAAAAATAGTATTTTCTGAAAATGTATTCCAAAAATGATGGAAAACCACTAACCTAATGGCTCACAGTAAGCGCTTAAATATCCAATCATCATCACCATCAAAAGGATCCACTGAGATAGTGCTTTTCAATCATTTGTCCCTTCATGGACCCTGTTGACTCTCCAAAGAAAGTTATGGGGGCAACTGCCCTCTGCCCCCCACTTGGCATTACCCCTTGGGAAAGGAATGTCTTGTTACACTGAACCATTTGGATTCTGAAGTCATGCAGGGGCAAAATGATTTTAGGGCATATTTGTGTGGGTGCCTGAGTTGGGGAAATCTCACAGCATCTAATGGAACTGCCACTTTTTACATCTCAAAGCAGGGCTACTCAGAGTTGATTTTAAATAAATCAGTGGTATTTACTGAGCACTAATTGTGTGCAGAGACCTGTACTAAGCACTTGGGAGAGTACAATGTAACATAGTTGGTAAAAACATATACTCTCTTCTAAAAAAAAAGCTAAAGGAATGAGGAAGTCATCTGCTTAGTCTCTATTGATGAGTCACATTTCTGAAGGCTTCCCTTTCTCAGGCCGATAATATACGTATCCCTGTCTGACTTTTGCTATTTTCACCTCTTTCCATTCCCCCATGTCCTCTCTTAATTACTTCCTCTTTCCCCCTCTACTTTTTGATCATCGCAAGCATCGCTCTGTTCAAGTCCTGGGGTTTCCTTTGCCACTGGACAATACCGTTCCTTAACTGAGTGGCAATTGTGTATTTTATCTTCCATTTTCCACAATAAATAGATCTAAATGCTGCAATTTTCTCATATTTCTCCCAAATTTTTTCCCGCACAAACTCCCTCAATGTTCACCACAATATAATAGCATTTGGTATTTGAAATCCCTTTGAAGATTCACACAGGTTACCACTTAGCAACCCTTGGGTTAACTGACAATATATAGCATTATCTCAAAATTGTTTATAAATTTTTCTTGAAAAGACATCTTTGAAAAAAAAATCCCTTAAGTACAGAAGGCTTTTAAAAATCAGCAGTATAGATGGTAAATTACCTCCACCACCAACCAGTTTTATACCTATCAAACAGCAGTGCTTTTGTAAAGTAATATATCGTTCATTGTAGTTACAAGAAAGATGTATATACCTTAAAATGTAGGTTCATCATGCTAGGTAAACGTGGATGATTGCTTTCAATATTTATTCATATCTACTCATGTTAACCACTCCAATGAATCTCCTATTTTTTCTTTTCCATTTTCTTTTAAAGATATAAGAAAAACTAATCAGCCATGCAAGTGGAAGGCAAAAGTTCTGGATCTACAGCATAATTATTTTCATTTATTTGTTGTAATCTTATTTGCACAAATATGTTAACTTAATAATTATTTATGTAAACATATTAGCTCATCCTTACTCATTTAAAAAAGTTATTTCAGAAACGATTGGTTTGAACAACTTTCAAATTTCCTAATTTTAAAAATTTCCTTACTACTGTTGTTCAGTAAAGAAGTTTCCAATTAAGTTATTTAAGTACATTTGTCATACCTATGCATGTAATGGAATGTAAATTTTTAAATCACCCACTTTTTAAAGGATTGTGATAGACATTGAATGGCATTCCAGACATTCATTTAAATGTCATCCTTATGTAAACATATGCGACCAAATGGTTATGAGTAAAAGAAAAATATGATAGTTTAAAATATAGAAAAAATATAAATTAGGCCTCTTTACTATTAAAATAATAGAAAGGAAGGGAAATTTTGGCTAATTTCAAGGAAAATGCAATAGCATAAAATATCAGGAGATATTTACACTTCATGAAAGATATTAGTTAAAATCCCAATTTAAAGGATAGGATTTGTTCCTTTTTGTTTGCTCTTTCATGGATCTAATCTTCTTCTGGAGTTCTTTTTCATTCATTCATTCAATAGTATTTATTAAGCGCTTACTATGTGCAGAGCACTGTACTAAGTGCTTGGAATATACCATTCGGCAACAGATAGAGACAATCCCTGCCCAATGACAGGCTTACAATCTAATCGGGGAGACGGACAAAAACAAGACAACATAATCACGATAAATAGAATCACAGGGATGTATACCTCATTAACAAAATAAATAGGGTAATAAAAATATATACATATGAACACAGTGCTGAGGGGAAGGGAAGGGAGAGCGGGAGGAGCAGAGGGAAAGGGGGCTTAGCTGAGGGGAGGTGGGGGGGGGGGAAGGAGGAGGGAGCAGAGGGGGGAGGGGGAGATCAATCAACCCATTAGTGGTATTTATTGATCACTTACTGTATGTACAGCACTTTACTAAGTACTTGGGAGAGCACAATAAAACAGAGTAGGTAGACATGTTCCCTGCCCACGAGCTTTCAGTCTAGAGGGGGAGAGAGACATTAATATAAATAATTTATAATATATCATTTATAAAATCAAGCAGCAAATAATCTGTGCTGAATAAAATTGTATTTAATGTATTTCCTTGGAAGATGAGTGGGTTCTATGAGAGCTCATGAACCTTTTCCCAGTTGTTTTTTATTCGTTTGGCAGACTTTAGATGCTTACCACAGAGAAGGACAATCGAGGCTTAGGGGAATAGGATACCATTATACCATCTGTTCCTTTTGGAAAGGATTGCCGCGTGGGCCGGGTAGGCTATTAAGATTTCTAGCTTTAAAAAAATGCTTTTGATAACTGGTAAAATTTATGGCTTAATGGAATTTTCCAGCAGCTTAGAGTCAGTTCCTTGAGGGCAAGGACCTCATCTTTTCCTTCTATGGTACACTCAAATGCTCCATAAATACCACTGTTGGACTGGTACACACACACACACACACACACACACACACAGATACGAACAACCCTCTCCTACCTCTCCACCTTCAGTGGGTCCTTTGAGAAACTAAAAGACAGAGTATGCGGCCAAAGATAGCATTGAATTTAAGCTCCAACCAAAGGAACACCAAGTCTCGGTAACCGGCTGTGAGACTGATCACAGATGCCCCATCTGACTTCTAGGGCAAGTCTGTCAACCACATGACCTACATACAAAACTTCACATCAAGTGTCAAATACTTGACCACAAACTATTGAGGTCCTAGAAGGCAGCTAGACCACTGGCCTTGAAGCAATACTCGTCCATCACACCTTTAATGGGAGGGACATGTGAGGAGATCCAAACAACTGTTCCGTGGCCAATTGGAATAGGGTGAGCAGAAAAGACACTTGTAAAACACAATGAAGGGAAACCTCAAGCAAAGCAGCATAGCAGTGGGAGACCAGCAGCAGAAGGCCAACCATCAGTTTGGCATGATCAATTTCCCCATCCCATTTCCCCTCCATATTGCATCATCTATGCGCTTGAGTCTGTACCCCCTAAGCACTTAGGGAATCACCCCAGAACCTCCCCCATACAGCACTCATGTACAAAACCTTATACTTTGTTGCTTCCCCTACCTGCAAATTACTGTACATAGAAAGATTTCAATAAATATGACTGATTGATTGAATGATTGATGCCTGACTTCTCTACCAGACTGAAAATTTCACCAGTAAAAACACATGGACTGCGTTACCACTCTAAAGTGGAATTTATAATAGGAATGGTTACTCAGCTTTATTTATCGCTCAATATGGTGACAGCCTAAATTCAGTGGTGAATGTCCTTGAGTGGGCCTCAATGTTCCAAATGATAATTCTGCCCAGGGTGGTGATGTGGGCCATGTTTTTCTTCCAGTGAAGACAAAGGGAGTGAGTCACGTAGGGTGAGTCAGTCATTTACCTTGTCCTCTATGGGCCCGGCCTCATTCTGACTAACTTCTGGCACAATGTGTTCGCTTACCTCCGCCTACAGTTGGGTCCAAATCTAATTGTACAAGAGCATGAAAAGTAAGAAAAAACACACTCCAAACACCAGGCTGCATGACTTGATTTAACAAGTGGTAGGTAACAGGAAAGACATTTTAATATATTTTTAATGGCTTTAATTAGCTTTCTTTTGTAATTTCAGCATTTTATTAAAATATTTAATTATGGGATGAGGTATTCTTCAATCACAAATTTCATTCTTCAGTGCTTCCAGTTAGGATTTAATGGATTAAATACTATTGGTCTAACAAGTCATCTTATTTTCATTTCCATTTTTATCATTCATTAACCAGTTATGGCTTTTTGGGGGTGAACTGAAGAAATGATCCAGAAATGCACACTGACGAAAGTCCTACTTTCACCTGCCTAAGAAGTTAGCATAAATTCACTGGTTTTATCAAATCCTAAGTGACTCATGAGACACTAGACACTTGTAAGCCACCATAGATCCAGTTTCTTAAATAAAATAGATTTGACAAACAGAATTGATTTGTTTGAAACATTTGTCAAAAGAATGTTAATAGATTGAAACTGAGAAAAAATATTTTAGTAATATAGCATTCAAGTTAATCTAGGAGTTAAGTGGACAGAACTATTATTGAAAATGAGTTGAAATAAAGCACAAGGGACTATAATATATCAGTGTAATAATAATAATAATAATAATAATAAATTGTGGTATCTAAGTGCTTATTAAGTGTCAGGCACTGTTCTAAGCAGTGGGGTAGGTACAAACAAATCGGGGTGGACATGGTCCCTGTTCCATATGGGGTTCACAGTCTTAACCCCCATTTTACAGATGAGAGAACTGAGACAGAGGGAGTGAAATGACTTGTCCAAGTAGCAGAGCAAGGATTAGAACTCCTAGACCCATGCTTTATCCACTTAGGCTACACTGCTTTACCAGCAACAGGCCTCACAGTCTAGCTCATCATCTTAAGTTAACATGGTACTACAATTTGAAAGCAAGGATGATAGAGGAAATGTTTTAATGATACAGAAGATCAAAGCCCCAGATAATGCCGCACCTCAGCTGAAACCAGAGACTGTGGGCTGCAGAGAGACCAGCACAACATACTGCAGTCAAAACAGAAGTGACTCTTTCTGAGCAAAGATTTCGTAGGATAGACTGTAAGATCCATGTGGAACAGATACGGAGCCCGATATGATTCTACTGCACCTATCCTAGCACTTAGCACCAAGTAAGCATTTAGGATAATTATTATATAAGCATGGGCAGAGGATTATAATTATTTTTTGTCATTCATTCATTCATTCAATAGTATTTATTGAGCGCTTACTATGTGCAGAGCACTGTACTAAGCGCTTGGGATGAACAAGTCGGCAACAGATAGAGACAGTCCCTGCCGTTTGACGGGCTTACAGTCTAATCGGGGGAGACAGACAGACAAGAACAATGGCACTAAACAGCGTCAAGGGGAAGAACATCTCGTAAAAACAATGGCAACTAAATAGAATCAAGGCGATGTACAATTCATTAACAAAATAAATAGGGTAACGAAAATATATATAGTTGAGCGGACGGGTACAGTGCTGTGGGGATGGGAAGGGAGAGGTGGAGGAGCAGAGGGAAAAGGGGAAAATGAGGCTTTAGCTGCGGAGAGGTAAAGGGGGGATGGCAGAGGGAGTAGAGGGGGAAGAGGAGCTCGGTCTGGGAAGGCCTCTTGGAGGAGGTGATTTTTAAGTAAGGTTTTGAAGAGGGAAAGAGAATCAGTTCGGCGGAGGTGAGGAGGGAGGGCGTTCCGGGACCGCGGGAGGACGTGACCCAGGGGTCGACGGCGGGATAGGCGAGACCGAGGGACGGCGAGGAGGTGGGCGGCAGAGGAGCGGAGCGTGCGGGGTGGGCGGTAGAAAGAGAGAAGGGAGGAGAGGTAGGAAGGGGCAAGGTGATGGAGAGCCTCGAAGCCTAGAGTGAGGAGTTTTTGTTTGGAGCGGAGGTCGATAGGCAACCACTGGAGTTGTTTAAGAAGGGGAGTGACATGCCCAGATCGTTTCTGCAGGAAGATGAGCCGGGCAGCGGAGTGAAGAATAGACCGGAGCGGGGCGAGAGAGGAGGAAGGGAGGTCAGAGAGAAGGCTGACACAGTAGTCTAGCCGGGATATGACGAGAGCCCGTAATAGTAAGGTAGCCGTCTGGGTGGAGAGGAAAGGGCGGATCTTGGCGATATTGTAGAGGTGAAACCGGCAGGTCTTGGTAACGGATAGGATGTGTGGGGTGAACGAGAGGGACGAGTCAAGGATGACACCGAGATTGCGGGCCTGCGGGACGGGAAGGATGGTCGACCAATGAAGGAAGGACCATTCATTGGTCAAGACCAATGGGTCAGTTGCCCATTACTTAGTCAGATTGGTCAGTTGACCAAAGCACAGGAGACTCTGATTTTATTTTTTCTCTAACAAGATCATGAGAGAAGCAGCTTGGCTCTGGTGGAGAGAGCACAGGCCTGGGAATCAGAGGACCTGGGTTCTAATTCCAGCTCTGCCACTTGTCTTCTGTGGGGACTTGGGCAAATCATTTAACTTCTCTGTGGCTCAGTTACCTCATCTGTAAAATGGGGATTTAGACTGTGAACCCCACGTGGGAAATGGTCCGTGTCCAAGATGATTATCTTGTATCTAACCCCAGTGCTTAGTGCCAGTTCCTGGCACATAGTAACCGCATTAGCAAATACCATTAAAAACAACAAAAAAACACAAGATGGTTCTGCCCATAATTATCTTCTGTAAACTGCACCTGATAAAAGCAGGCAGAAGGTAAGGTGAATTTTATAGTCTTCCATTATAAAAATCTTGTATGTTTGTCAAACACAGCAAGTAATTTACCTTTTCCTTTCAGATGGGTTTAAAGCCCAAGAAGAATCAAGATAATGTCAGCACCATCTACCATGAGGTGGATATATTTAGAAACTGGCATTTTCAAGCAGCATGAAAGGGAAAAAGAATATAGAGCATATGCAGAACTATCATTTAAATAAATGCACTGTATTCCACCTTGCAACATTTTAGCAGAAACAACTTAAAAAGAGAGTCATTTAAGGCCATGTGAGATTTGAAAATTTATTCAGTTTTTCTGTGTTTACTATTTTAATAAATGTTGCACTAACAATGCACTGGGAATTTATTATTACTGCATTACCCAGGAAATTAAGAAATCCTTAACAGTATTTATAGTAATTTACCATATGCAGAAACTGTACAAGACTCTTGGGGAACAAAGAAAAGAAGTAAACGAGGAGATCTGCTAGATTATAAGATTTTTGAGGGCTGGGGTCATATCTACTTACTCTACTGGACTCCCTTAAGCACTTTTACAGTGGTCTGCACTCAGCAAGCGTTCAGAACATACCCTTGACTGATTGTTGTCCTGGAGGAACTTATAAGCAAATGTATCATCCTTTGTAACCAGTTTCCTGCAGTATTAAACAATTATTACCGAAAGACTTAAATAACCTAAGCTCTTCCTCACCGGCAGATGATAAAAACAAAAATAAAATAGAAAGTCAATGCCACAGATGATTTTCCTGAACATTTGCTTTTGCCATAAATGCATATCCTAAAAATATACTTTCCTTTCTAAAGAAGAACTACCGACAAAACCGCTTGCTGAAGGACTAAGCTCAAGGGTTCACACCACCCGAAGACAGGCTATCAACAGGGGTCCTAAGAACGGAAGCTTATCAGTCCAGAGATACTTTATCGAGTGATGAGCAGGAGGGATGAAGATATTGAACATAATATGGCAACATGCCTGAGATATTGAACCATGGCAACACCAAAGACCTGGGGAGACATGAAGATTTATGGGGACTGGACATTTTGTGGATTGCTTAGGTCAAAAATTCTGTTCAGTGGGATTAAATTGGTCCTGGGTGATGTTCCAATTAAATACAAACATATTTGTTACCTAGTGTAAAGTAAACTAAAGTAAAGGTTTGGGAATCTGGGGAAAAATATCAGTGTATCTTGGAACAAAAGATAATTTATATGTAAAAAACTATTCCACTAGCATTTTTAAATTATAGGACTAAAACCTCACATTTCACAAGTTTTTATTCACACTTGAAGGTAGATTATGTTTAGGGATAACTACAGTCATGTGTAATGTCACCCTGTGATTTTGATCTTGATTTTTACGTGGAAAATTGGGAAATGACTTCCAGGTTGGTTCGTTTTGCAAAGAGAAGCCATTTTATTGAATTTCATTTTTTAAACCTAGCAAGCTATCGTTTTATGGTTTAAAAGTTTGGATGGAAAGAATTATTAGGTTGGTAGGGACCCTTAAAAGGTAGAGCCCAACCCAGGATTGTATTCAATGAAACAATCACAGAAGGAAAGATCTCTTTTAACAAGGGGATACTAAAACTCCCCATTGGGAAGCAGCATGGTTTAGTGGATAGAGCATGGGCCAGGGAGTCAGAAGGACATGAGTTCTAATCGACTCTACCACTTGTCTGCTGTGTGACCTTAGGCAAGTCACTTCACTTCTCTGTGCCTCAGTTACCTCATCTGTACAATGGGGATTGAGACTACGAGCCCTACTGGGGACAGGGACCATGTCTAACCCGATTTGCCTGTATCTACCCCAGCGGTTAGTACAGTGCCCGGCTCATGGTAAGCGCTTAACAAATACTATAATTATTATTATTATTACTGGCAGTGATATTAGTTAATAGTGCGTCTTAATCATTACTCAATCAGTGGTATTTCCTGAGTGCTTACTATTTACAAAGACTGTACTAAGCACTGGGGAGAGTACAATGCAACTGAATTAGCAGACATGTTCCCTGCCTGCCCATAACATTAATAGATGAGGCTTGAAAAATCTACATTTAATTTCAAATCTAAATCTTTTCATTTTGTTGAAAAGGAAAAGCACAAAATAGGGTGAAAATGGTGTGAAAAGAAAATTGCATACATTTGTATACATTTATATAGCAACACATCATTGCAAAAGCCTTGCTATCTCTCTCCATGACCTGCTTCAGGGAAACCTCACTTTCCTCTGAACTGTAAGCTTGTTATGGGCAGGGAACATGTCTGTTAATTCTGTTCTACCCTCCCAAGCGTCAGTACAGTGCTCTGCACATATTAAGCGCTCAATAAATACGATTGATTGATTCCAGAGGCGGGGGTGGCCGAAGACCAAGTGCCCCTGCTGCTATCTTCTAGACATAGCTTGAGAGATTTCCCTTGGTTTAATGATCTCAGAAGGACGTACCCTCATGGAATCTGAAGGAAGCAAGCAGAGAGACCTATAGACTGTGGTAGAGTTCCCGATCAAAAATGATGGTTAAGTTTCAACACAGTCATGAAGACTTTGGACTGAGAAGCTCTGGGAAGGAATTGATTAGAGTGTTAGCAGTCTGTGTACTGCCTAGCCATCTCTCATCCCTGCCAGTGGTGTTTCTGCTGGGACAATTGGGGCAGCAAACAATTAGGGAGACGTAGGTTCAGTACGTGCACACGAGACTTTTAAGTCCAAATCCATCTATAGCATGCTGGGCCTGTCCACTATAGGAGACGGTCTGGGTAGCTCCTCAGTCAAAACCCTTCTCCCCTGATGGCATAGCCTCAGCAGGCATTTTCCTCCCACCTCCAGCCACTGCAGCAAGACTTTGCAGAAGAAGGGTTGGGAGTAGCCATTCATTTCTCAAGTCATCCTTGATATTCATCCCATCCTTAGCCCCATATCACTTATGAACATATCCATAATTTATTTAATGTCTGTGTCCCCTGTCTAGACTGTAAACTCCTGTGGGCAGGGAATGTGTTTACTAATTCTGTTGTATTCTCCGAAGTGCTTAGTACAGTGTTCTGCACACAGTAAGTGCTCAATAATACTATTGATTGATCATAATTTGGGGGTTGGAAATGTAAATGCAGAAACTAATTCTTGCTACTACTTACTTCCCAGGGATATTAGGAGAGTGAAGGAGATAATACACATGATATTGTTAAGCTCTCTGAAAGCAAGTTATGCGATAGCATTTTATTCATTAAGTCAAATAGTTTCCTAATCCCTCTCATAGTACATAATGGGATGGAATATATACATATATTGTATCTTGGATGAGTACACTGCCCTTCAAAGACACAACTACCCAGAAATGAAGCGGCATGGCCCAGTAGAAAGATCCCAGGCTTGGGAGTCAGAGGACAGGCCCGGGTCCACCACATGCCTGCTGTAGAACCTTGGGAAAGTCACTTAACTTCAATGTGCCTCAATTTCTTCACCTGTAAAATGGGGATTCAATACTTCTTCTCCCTCTTCATTAGTTTGTGAGCCCATATGGGACAGTGACTGTATTTGATTAAATATCTAACATCTAACTTAGTGCTTAGTATAGTGCCTGGCACACTGTAAGTGCTTAACATGTATAATAATAATTATTATTATTATTATCATTTTGTTCTCCCTTATTCTGCCTCCACACTTATAGGAAGAGCTAAATTTCTTCTTTTTAACCTTGAGGAACCAAGCTAGATTTTTGACATTCAAGCACCTTCATGTTTATTCAAGAAAAATGCAAAAAATAAAAGGCACTTTTAGTGATACGGTCAATTTCAGCAAAACAGAATGCTAACCAACCCCATCAGAATTTGAAGGAAAAATAGAAAGAATTTTTTTTGTAGGAAAACTGTTTGTGTGACATCACAGTTCAAAAGAAGCAATAATGCAATAACTAAAGCTTCTAGTACCAATCTAAATGCTTAGTCAATCAGAATTGTCTGTAAACAGATATTTATAAAATGCAAGATACATGAGGAATGTAGGAATGAGAGCTATGAATGGTAAAGTGATTACAAGTTCAGTTAGCCGTCATCAGGAAGTTGAGCAAATATTTCCTAGAAATTGGAAAATCAGCTTCTTGTAGCTTCAATTATGGCAAGGAAAGCAATCGAATATCAGGAAACAAAGCTAACAATTGTTGTAACTGAACAAGTCAGTCTCCCTAACCTCCAATATCTAGGCCAAGTGAAGGAATTGAGAAGAATCGGAAGCCACATCTGAGCCTATTTCTCTTCTTTATGATTTTGTGTTGAACTGATTTTTAAATGAGTATTAAATTTGAGGGTAATTTAAAAGTATGACTCAAATATTTTTTGATTGACTAATGCGTTTGTTGAGTCATGGTACTGAATTAATGGATAGGTTTTGACTTAAAAATATTTCCCTTAACATCATATTTAAAAGAAAAATGTTCTATTGGAAAAATAGCAATATTACTTCTATCTAGTCTTTAGTTCAGAACTAATGATGTGCTATAATGTGCTATAATAATTTTAAACTGTTACACACATTTCCTAATGTTATCATTTAACAATGTTAAAAAAGATAAAGGTTCTTATCTCAGCTCAGTGTGTAACACCAGAAGCATACTAAAAAATATTTCCACAATTATAAATGAAAGCAATGAGGTTAATAGCGTGGCGCAGTGGAAAGAGCATGGGCTTTGGAGTCAGGGCTCATGAGTTCGAATCCCAGCTCTGCCACTTGTCAGCTGTGTGACTGTGGGCAAGTCACTTAACTTCTCTGTGCCTCAGTTCCCTCATCTGTAAAATGGGGATTAAGACTGTGAGCCCCACGCGGAACGACCTGATTCCCCTGTGTCTACCCCAGCGCTTAGAACAGTGCTCTGCACATAGTAAGCGCTTAACAAATACCGACATTAATACTATAATCATCATTTCTTTCAAATTTCTCAAAAATGATCTACAACCTCCATGCGTGTTTTTGATTCTGAAAGAGTGATAGCTCTTACTAATGCGGTAGGGATTTCCCCTATTCATTCATTAAGGAAAGCTTTATCGGCTTAGCAAATAAAACCATTTGGAGACAACTGCAGGTACCAGCTATTTCTGTTTCTGCTGTTACCTTTTTACACAAGGCTGCATATATTTTCTCCAAATGCCTGACTCATAAACAAGTCAAATGCTAACAGCTTTCATTTACACCTTATAAATGAGAAGATCTGTGAAGATTTTACAAACCTGGAATAAAACACTAAGGCTTACTTTAGGACTTAGTTGCTCAACTTTTCCAAGTATAAAGCACTAAGTCAATCACTGCTCTGCTGTTGCAGGCTCCTCAGGCTCTCTTACCTGAGCTTTTCCTATACTGGATTACATTGAAATACATACATTAGAAACCAATCAACATAGTCTCCCTCAGGATACCTTTCCATAGGCTAAATTTTCTCCTTCTTGTATCTCAAAATGAGATACGTTTTTAATGTGTGCTCATCAGCTAATTTGTTTGGATATTAAAAAAGAAGCTTTGGCCCTTTTGCCAAGAACTGACATTGTCTTTTTTTATCTTTGACAGGATTCCAAATATTTTCCCTAAATTTAAATTCTACTGAAGAAATTATTTGACTGTGAAAAGGCATATAAAAGCTTTTTTTTTTTTACCAGAGGGAAACTATATGCATCTAATTTGAAAAAGCAAATGTTGTTTGTTTCCTTGACTTACACTTCTTTGAAAAGAATTATACCCTATGTCAAATCAATAGGACTTCTTCTAATCTTAAACTTCACATTAATTAATTTTCGCGTTTTTACCTGCTTCCTAAGCCGAGCTAGTTAACATTTTTACTATATTTGGTTTATGAGTGCTTATTTATTTTCTATGGCTAGTAATTGCTGAAGCAGGCCTCTGTGAGTTTTAAAATGGATAGTAAACTGTGATAAGCAATAGGATGACACAGTAATTGTGTTTGGATGGGCCTCTCTGGAGATCCTAAAGTTGAGAAAATATTCATTTTTATCAGTATTTGCAGTCATAGAATATCAACTAAAATGGAAATAAAGTGGCTTTTGGAAGAGTAGGATGAAGTGCAACGATATATTTACATAAGCATTGAGATGAGAGAATTCTCCACTGATTACTGCTGGAGAGGCAAGTGACACTTTATAATTTGAAAATGACTTCCAAGCCAGAATCAGTAGTCTTCTGACTACAAAATGAAGATCAATCAATAAAAACACCTTTTCTCCCCAAGAACACTGAACAGATATTGGGGATCAGAATGGCACAATGCAAATTTTGTCTGCGGCAATAACCTCAGCTCTGACAGCCCCAAGCAGCAGGTGCCACTGGCTAGAAAATGGAGAAGGCAGCAGGAATGCAGTCTATATCAGCTCCTCTAATGCAGTCAGATGAAAGTGGGACAGGCTGGAACCAGGAGAAGAGCAGATTCAGGAAAAGGAAACAAAAAGCACATGACCAGAGAGAAGGCTTGCAGTTTGTTATGAATAATATAAATCAGCGTGACTGGAGGCCCCAAAGAGTCACACTTGAAACCATACAGTGCTTGGAACGTACAGTGTCTTGTATCCTGAGGCTTTTGGGAGGTAAGGGGAGAGATGCGATGCCAACAAGAGGTTGAATGGGGAAATGATATCTGGATCAGGAATCATGCTGACAGTTGACAGAGACCGCTTGGATTCCTTGCTGGGTCAAAGTTAGTGAAGAGATAGTTAGCTGAGCAAGTGGTGAGTGTGGCAGGTGCCACTCTCTTCTGACTCAGGAGCCCAGGGAATCTTCAAAGGAGGGGAGGGGAGAAAGAAGGGAAGAAAAACAAGTGCGGTGGAGGGAGATGTAAGTCGCTAACCTTGACACTCTGCTCCCATTCCCATCCTCTTAGGATCACTGCCTTTCAGGGGAAAGAGCACAAGGAAACTTTCTCAACAGCATTTCCCTCCCTACGGTCTCCATATCACCTATGCTGCACAGCGATACAAGAGAACACTGTAAAGGGGCTGTGCCTCCGCTACAGTTGGACCTGGTTAGGTTCCAAGTGATCATCCACAAGCAGCACTGGAAACATTGAGAAGAGAAATATTCACAGAGTTAAAGTTAACTCTCTTAATAGCCTGCTATTCACACAGTTAAAGTTAACTCTCTCAACAGCAGGCTAACAAAAGTAACTCAATATAGCCCATCCAGTCAACAGTGGCGTGAGGTTTCATGGCAATCAATTCTGTTGTATTCATTCATTCAATAGTATTTATTGAGAGCTTACTATGCGCAGAGCACTGTACTAAGCGTTTGGAATGTACAATTCGGCAACAGAGACAATCTCTGCCCAGTGACAGCTCAAGAGCTTAGTACAGTGCCCTGCACGTGGTAAGCACTCAATAAATAACGTTGACTGATTGATTATAAAATCTTTAATTAATAATTATATTAATAATTGCAATAATTATTATGAAATAATGGGATGTAATTTAATAAAAGGGATGTTTAGGTCACAGTGAGAGAAAGGCTTCATTGGTTGAGTGGGATAGAGTTTGAAATCAGCTCCCTAAAAGAGTTTTTGAAAAGTAATCCCCTAAAATCTAAGGGAAGCTCCTCGTTATGCCGTGGGAATAGGGTGAAATTGGATATATCAGTGGATAAAGCACGGGCCTGGGAGGCAGAAGGATGTGGGTTCTAATTGCGGCTCTGTGACTTGTCCGCTGTGTGATCTTGGGCAAGTCACTTCACTTCTCTGTGCCTCAGTCACTTCATCTGTAAAATGGGGATTAAGACTGTTAGCCCTATGTGGGACAGGGACTGTGTCCAACCCGATTAACTTGTAATAATAATAATAATGTTGGTATTTGTAAAGCGCTTACTATGTGCCGAGAACTGTTCTAAGCACTGGGGTAGATACAGGGTAATCGGGTAGTCCCACGTGAGGCTCACAGGTAATCCCCATTTTACAGATGAGGTAACTGAGGCCCAGAGAAGTGAAGTGACTTGCCCACAGTAACACAGCTGACAAGTGGCAGAGCTGGGATTCGAACTCATGACCTCTGACTCCCAAGCCCGGGCTCTTTCCACTGAGCCATGCTGCTTCTCTATCTACCCCAGTGCTTAATACAGCGCCTGGCATATAGTAAATTCTTAACAAATACCACAATCATTATATACCACAGTTTGATTGTGTGCCCTGAAAGTATTGTGACAATTTACTATCAGGCCACTCACACCAACAAGTTTATAGTCAAGTGCGGGAGACAAACATTAATATAAATAAATTGTTTGTAATATACATCTAATAGGATATTTTCATTTAACCATGATTGCCTTGTAACAGGAAACAGCATGTCCCCCCAAATCCCAGCTCCATCACTTGTCTGCCATGTGACCTTGGGCAAGTCACTTAACTTCCCTGTGCCTCAGTTACCTGATCTGTCAAATGGAGATTAAGACTGTGAGCCCCATGCAGGACAGGGATTGTGTCCAGCCTGATTTGTGGGTATCTATCCAAGCGCTTAATACAGTGCCTGGCAGTAGTAAGTGCTTAACAGATACCACAAAAAAACACTATAAAGAGTTTTTCTGCATTTGAAAAGATTTTCCCAAATACTTTCTTTAGAATTTAATCAGTTAAATCTTCTCCAATCCTAAACTATAACGTCATGCTATTAATATAATATTATTCTCAATTCTCACAGAATAATTCAAAAAAAGCCATAGTAATGCCGATGACAGCTTCTGTACTCTCCCAAATGCTTACTACCGTGCTCTGCACTCAGCACTTAGTAAATACCACTGAGGTTAATGATGAGCAAGCATGTTAACTACTGAAATAAATGTACAGTGAGATTGAAGCAAATTTTTCATCTGACTGGCAGAGTTCATTTCAAAGCTTAAGCATTTAGCTCTTGAAAAGTGTTTGCCTTCTCACATTTACTCTTTGCTCTCAAAGACAGAAGATTTGGAATTGGGCCCCAGAGCAGCAATTTATTTTCGTGTGTCCATCCTCCTTTTGCCCACTAAAGAATATATGAGAAAGGAGGCAGAGTACAGGCTGAGTAATTTAATGGCCACAAATCAAGTTGTCACCATAAATAATTGAATATTTCTGGTTAGACATTTTCAAGTTCCACAGATCTCGAAATAGCAATTTAAATGACTTAATTTTCTTCTCCATTGACTTTAATTAAGCTTTCCCTGGATGCTCAGTCCTGGCAATGTGGGAAGCTATAGCACAGCGCTGTTAGTGCAGAGTCGAAACCCATAATTCTGAGGGCAGGATTTGATTCTGATTATGCAGATGAAGTTTACAGATTGAAACAACCAGATATTAGGCTACCGGGAGCAAAAGTGCATTTCTATTGTAAACTCATCCAACTACAACTAAAGTAGATTTAAAAAAAAAACCCCAATCTGGTGATGTACATGTAACATATTGAAAGCCCTTGGGGAATCATTCCAAGATTGTCACCTCCAAGGACTTTTTGATATCTGGTTAAAAAGGTCACTGGCATTGTTTCAGTTTTCGCGGAACTTGAGGGGCTTCCTCACTTCATTATTCTGTATTTTCCAAACTCTAGTACAGTGTGCACCGTACTAAGTGGGTGCTCAGTAAATTCCGCTATTACTGCTTTTACTGCTACTGTGCAGCCATGGCTACTCCTACTGCTGCTGCTGCTGTTTAAAACCTGAAGAGATTAAGGTTCAGGCACTCCATCAGACTCCGCAAACAAGGAAATTAAAGGTCAAAACCCTAGATAATGTTATGATAAGCATGCAAACTGAATCACAAGGAAGGCAGGAAATGCAGAAGTTAAGAATCAATTTCACAAACTTCAGGAATAGATTAATGTGTAAATAGAGGGATAAAACAACTAGTAATCCAAAATCAATCTCTACCTCAATGAACATTTAAGATAGTGTCGCTATGAGAACCCTAACTTTTGCATTTCCTGTTTTATATCCAATCAAACTGTATCTTGGAGTTTAGCCCAATAAAAAGGTGCCATGTAACTTGGAGTTTAGCCCAATAGAAAGGTGCCATGTATTTTCTATGCATTTTACATATGGTAAAAGATATTTCTTCCGTAGCTGAAAATAGTAGATTGACTTGCCAAGAAAGGATGTGGGAAATTAGTTTGAGTTTCATAACCCCACTCTCAGTTTGATGTGGAATCAGGCAGGGGGTGAGTACAGATTGGACTGGATTTCAGAATCAATCCAACTAGACAGAAAATATGACAAAGAACAGGAAGTTTGACACAGGCAGAGGTAGATGGGCAACCACTGGAGGTTCTTGAGGAGTGGGGAAACATGGACTGAACATTTTTGTAGAAAAATGACCTGGGCAGCAGAGTGAAGTAAGGACTGTAATAGAGAGAAAGAGGAGGCAAGGAGGTCAGCAAGTTAGGCTGATGCACCATTGGTCATGGTGAGATATGATAAGAGTTTGGATCAGTTTAGTAGCAGTTTGGATGGAGAGGATAGGGCAGATTTTAATGATGTACAGAAGTTTGAACCCACAGTATTTGGGGACAGATTGTCTTTTTGGGTTGAATGAGAGGGATGAGTTGATGATAATGTTAAAGTTGTGGACTTGTGAGAGAGGGAGGATGGTGATACTGTCTACAGTGATGGGAAAGTCAGAGGGAGTACAGGGTTTGAGTGGGAAGATGAGGAGTTATCATTATTATGGTACTTGTTAAGTGCTTACTATGTGCCAAACACTGTTCTAAGCACTGGGTTAGTTACAAGGTAATCAGGTTGGGCGCAGCCCCTTTCCCACATGGGGCTCACACTCCTAATCCCCATGTTATAGATGAGGTAACTGAGACAGGGAGAAGTTAAGTGACTTGCCCAAGGTTGCACAGGATACATATGTCAGGGCAGGGATTAGAACCCAGGACCTTCTGACTCCCAGGCCCGTGCTCTATCAGTCAGATTAAATTTGAGGTGTCGACAATACATCCATACAGAAATGTCTGTAGTGATGATAGTTGAAGCTACGGGAGTGGATGTGTTCTCCAAGGGAGTGGGTGTAGATGGAGAATAGACGGAAGTCAGAACTAAGCCTTGAGGGCTCTCACAGTTAGATGGTGGGAGGCAGAGGAGCAGCCTGTGAAAGAGGCACAGAAGGAGCTCCCCGGAGATAGATATATCAATCCAATATTATTTGGGTCTACCATAAAATAACTGGATTGCATTCAGGAGTTGATTTCTGACAGACAACAGCCTTCGAAGGACATAGAGATGGGGTGTGTAGGGATGGGGAGGAAAGGAATGGATAAATAAGGAGAAGCACGAGTCAGCACAGCACTGAGAGGGGAACAGCATCCACATTGAATGCTTCTGTGTTTACCTTGTCTGCTTCAAATTGTGTTGTTTTTTCCCAGAGCTTTTCTAAAGTCCCACTAACGTACTTGGGTCTGAACCTCCAGATGAAGGGAATAGAAGAAACTGTTGACAGACCCCAAATGAAGAATTAAAACAACTCTTAAAAGGGGCAAAGCAAATTGGACAAGTTCTTTATATTAGAAAGATTCAACTCTTATCTAAAACAAACAACCAACTAATTACCCTCATCCTCTCTTAGTAAAGCAAACACTTAGCATCTTATCTAAACGACTTGGACTGCATAGCACTCGGAGTACTGTGAAACATCACTGAAAAGTGCCATTTCTAGAAAATGACTTTTGGTTTTCCTACCACCTGCACAAAAATGGCACAGTCAAAATATACCCAAGCCATAAATCACCCTAGGAACCATCTGATTCTTCATGTCCAGAGATAAAGGATGAGGTGAGAAAATTCCGAACCAGAAAAAATTTGTCCTAAAAACTTTGTCCCCAGTCAAATATTTTCTAAAACACGTGTGGCTAATCAGGGAAATTCAAGCACAGCTTCAGCTGATTGAAAGGCATGACCAAGCAATTACCCACACTATATCAAGCTGCTCCCATGTAACTGCCCACATGTTTGCTGATACCTGAGAGAAGCACAATATAGTACAGCCTCTTGAGGAAATGAGAGAAAGCTCTGAAAAGGCTAATTCATACCCTCTGCAATAATTTTTCTGCACCCATTATTATCATTTCTCAATCTCACTGAAGAACAGGCCTTCAAAGATTTAAATAACTACAAGGGGATTTAGAAGTAAAGCCCAAAAGAGTCATATGCAAAGATTAGAGTCACAAAATCTGACAGGTAAATTGTCCTTATAGAGTGTTCAGTGAAGGATAGACATATACAGTTCCACCCTGCTTTGCACTTTAGGATAGGGATGCCTGGCTTGGATCATCAAACTTGGTGATTTAGTAAACTAAAGTAACAATGAAGCTGATCAGTGAAGCTTATTGCACCTCCAAAGATATTATTTAAAAATTAATGATCATCCTCAATGTGCCATGAGCTCATTCATTTAAATAGTGCAATTTATTTTTGTTTGCTACTTCATAGAAAGCAAATAGTACAGCAGAGGTGCTTGCTAGAGAACTTCATTTTCTGAGAAGCAGGTAATAGGGTGCTTCGGTGAAATCTACAGAGTATGCGAGCTAGAACTTTCGAGGGACTAAGTCAAGGTGAGCAGGTTTCCTCAGTTAGTCAATTGTATTTATTCAGCACTTACTGTGTGCAAAGGACTGTAATAAGCACTTGGGAGACTACCATATAACAGACACATTCTCAGCCCACAGTAAGCTTTACAGTCTAGAGGGTATCCTAGAGGGAGGGTAGTTATATGTCAGAGGAGGGGCCAGAAGATCCAAAGCAGGACCTATTGGCCAGGTGGCAGGAGTGAACCCTACAGCCATGGTGGTACCAGATTACGAATTCCCCAAGGGCAGGGATCCTGTGTGTCTACTGCTGCAGTCTCCCAAGCATTTAGTACTGCTTAGGAAATGTTCAGCAAATACAATTGATTGGCAGAACAGAAGGGAACCATTGCCTCTTTCCCCTCCTCTGAGCCCTCCTAATCTGATTCTACTCCACCCTGTTGTTTTGGAAGTCTTGAAGTGTGTGGTGGGGGGGAGGGAGGGGAATGGGGAAACTAATAGATCTAAGCATTAGGGAAAGGTGCACAGTGGGACAAGCAAGATTGGGTGGGTTGGGAGATAAGGGTGGCATAGGGAGCTGTGGAAAGTGAGTGAGTCTGGGTGCTGGAAGGGACTGGGTACAAGGTAGTTTTGGAAGGGCAGGAGGAGTGTGGGAGACATGGGAAAAGGGCTTTCCTGGGCAAGAGGTGAAGTCATCACATAGAAATATGCACAGTGTGCATCAACAGAAAATAAAAGAGATCCCCATTAGTCACAGTAATGATATTTATTAAGTAGCAACTGAGTGTAGTATACTGTACTAAAAGCATGGGAGAGACAAGAGAAGCACCAGAGAGTGTCTGCCCACGAGGCAGAGGAGCTTGCATGCTAACAGACACACACACACACGCGTGCTCAGGAGTGCCATAAATACACAAGTACAAGAGGCAGCCGAATTGTTGGACTGACTTCTAGTTGGGGAAGACTTGCTGGATGAGGTACAACCTTAGAAGGACTTCCAAGGTGGAGACGACTGAGGTCTAGTAGATTTGACTGCTGTCTGACCCTGGAAAGTCACAATTTCCCTGTGTCTTAATTTCATTAATTGTAAAATGGGGATTAAATACTTGCTCTTCCTCCTCTCAGACAGTAAGCCCCATGTGTATCAGGGCCTGAATCAAACCTGATTATCTTGTAGCTATGCCAGTGTTTAGTACAATGCTTGGCACAGAGTAAGTGCTTAACAAATACCACTTATATTCCAATATATTCCAATATATAGAGAAGGGAATTCTAAGCCCTGGAAACAATGTGAGCAAGAGGTCAGAAATGGACAAAATAAAAATAGAATGCAGCCAGGAGGAGAGAAGAGTGCAAGTAGAAGATCAGTGGGTGAAGAGAGCGGAAGGTAAGGTAGAGAAAACCAGTGGAGAATCTTGAAGCAAATAGTGAAGAGTCTTCGCTTGACTCTACCCCTCCTGGTTGGGCCTCCACTGTTTTCTTCCAGAATATCTTTTCTTCACACTTAGTCTACTTGTCAGAGGTGAACTCCATGAGAACAAAATCTGCCTCTTTTGGTATGGTCTGGCCAGTAACGGAGACACTTTAACTTTTTAAACATCACTAAAGCTTCTCCTGTTCAATATGTTTTCATTAATCATCTTTTTGCTTTCTTGCTGGGCACTGATATTTCGTGTTCACCTTCAAATGTTACCTTACCTCACTTTGGCAATTTCCTGGTTCCAACTTCAGACTTTGGGGATTAAGACTGTGAGTCTCACGTGGGACAACCTGATTATGCTGTATCTCCCCCAGCGCTTAGAACAGTGCTCTGCACATAGTAAGCACTTAACAAATACCAACATTAATTAAGGGGATGGTCGACAGTGTCAAAGGCAGCTGAGAGGTCAAGGAGGATTAGGATAGAGTAAGAGCCACATCATCTCTTATAATTTCCATAGGGGAGGCTTTTTAGATTACTCGGCTACCTACATAAAAGCCACCAGAACATCGGCTCCTCCTTGGTCTGCCAGGAAGACTGCTAAAAATCTCTGTGTCTGGACAATTGCAACCTGTCTTCCCCTTCTAGACTGTGAGCCTGTTGTTGGGCAGGGATTGTCTCTATCTGTTGCCGAATTGTACATTCCAAGCACTTAGTATAGTGCTCTGTACATAGTAAGCGTTCAATAAATACTATTGAATGAATGAAACATTGATGATTAGTATTAATACTTCTCACAAGTTCGGTAATTGTGACTTCCACTAAGGGAGTACTCTACATGGTTGTAGAGTATGAAGCATGCAAGAAGACCTTCTAGAACTTGACCTTAAAGACAGACTTACATTAACTCCACACCCTTCTTGAAAATGGCCAATTTGAGCCCTGTTAATCCTCAAGGACCTACAAGGAAGCACAGGACTGCCTGTATATTAAAGCTCCACCTCCTGCTTTTTCACCAGCTTTCCCACAACCATACCATTTATAACATCCCTTTGGTTTAGTACTTTCCCTGGATTAAGTTTAGCTTCCTGGCCTTTTTCTCTGACTCAGGAAATGTCTGGGCTGCTTCCTCTTCACCTTTGCAGATCAATTGGGCAAAGTAACCGCAAGATGATGCAGTTTTAATATGCTAATAAGGTTCTTATTAGTCCCAGATGGCTAATGGCTCAAGGGTTACTCAGTGAATTGCTATAGGGGGAATTTGGGTTAGGGAAAAGGGGGGAGAGTGTATGGCTGAAAGGCATTTGTACACCTTGCAAAGGAAGTAGTTTCCAGGAGATAATCCAGCACTTCAGTAATGATTCATTAATGGAATCACTTAAAAAGAACCCCCTCCCCCCAAAAAAAGTTCAGTAGATTGACACTACTGACCACTAACCAGAGAAAATAGAAGCAAGCAGCAAACAGAGTATTTAGAAGTTACTCAGAAAGGAGATCTGTTAGAGATTGGGCAGCCCAAAGAATCAAAAGGTCTAAAAACAGAGATTCATGGAAAGTGGTCTCAAGCCCACCCTAGAACAAGAAAACAAATAACCTGATAAGTAGACCTCCCTTTATCCAGGTGAGGGTTGTTTTGTATGCCATAGAGAGATTTCCCTCCCTGAAGGAAAAGCTTCGCAATTTGACCTTTGTTCCTTCAGGGAAACCATCTTTGCTGGGATTGGAAAGGCCTTTGATATTCAAAGCAGGGAGAGGAGAGACTGGAGGATCTCATCTTCCCTTATATGTTCTCTCCTTGTTTCAATATCTGCCATTTATGCAAAGAGGTTAGCTTAAACCATTTGTGTTCAGGGTCACGCTCAGGCATAAGAAATAAAGGGACTTCAAAGCTATTTGTTTTGCATATGCCTAGACTGCCCGTGCTCTACTTTCAAGTAATTTGCAATTTAACTGCTATCTTAAAATTGTTGTTTCCTGATTTTTCTTTATTCTTTTCCTCTCACCCTCCCATTATAACCACCCCAAATTTCCTGCTGTGGCCTTACCCACTGAAGATGGGGTTGGGGGAGAGGAGAAGGGGGAAACAGTGGCAGAGGAAAAGGTGGATGTGGCCAGCGAGCCTCACCAAGATCCTGTTGGGATACTTGGGTAGCAGTTTGGAAGTCGCATGTTTGAACCCAGTAATTTCAGATTCTACTTGGAGAACACCAGCCTACTAAAACTGCTCAATGGCTACCAATTAGAGCCAGACCTGATTCAAATTTAAAAAAAGAAAAGGAAAGAGCTTTTATAACAAACTAATACTAATGATAATTGTGGTACTTGTTAAGCACTCACTATGAGGCAGGTACTATACTAAAGCGCTGGGGTGGGTACAAGCAAATTGGATTGGACACAGTCCCTGACCCACGTGGGGCTCACCCTCTTAATCCCCATTTTACAGATGAGGTATCTGAGGCACAGAGAAGTGAAGTGACTTGCCCAAGGTCATACAGCAGACAAGTGGCAGAGCAGGGATTAGAACCCATGGCGTTCTGACTCCCAGGCCCAGTCTCTATCCACTAAGCCATGCTGTTTCAGCATTGCTGTGGCTGAGTAAACAGAAATGAAATCAGTCTTTGGAAGAAAGACAATTCTATTTGCCTAGTATTTGTAAGAGCTACTTTGAGGACCGGCTGATCTGGGGACAATCATGTAGGTTGTAGCTTCTAATCTTCAAAAAATGCACAGCTGGAGAAGATCTTCTAAGCAGTCTTATTTTTATCTCCAGTTTTTAGAATGGCATGGCCAATTAAACCACCACTACATTTTTTTCAGTCTGTCCCATTATGTTTCCCTTCAGGCATCATTATTATTAGAGTTAATGGTAGGCAAAGGAACATGGATCAAAAATGCCACTGTGAAAAGCATTCATTAGATAGGTCAGTAGAACACACGTGGCAAATTTAGAACCGGCTCAAACTTTACTGCGCACTGGGTTTTTAACTGAACTCGACCCTTTAGGCGTTTGAGTTCATTTACGGCTGGCAAAACACAACTTCCTGGATCTAAGAAGAAAAGGCTTCCTGAACATCATCTTAGAAAGCAACACTTTGATGTATTGAGTTGTCAAGGGAATCAGAAACATATGGTTAAAAGTTTTTTTTAAGGTATAAACTTGTGCCTACAAGTTTGTGGGATAGTGCTCTACAAAACTCATCTTTGGGACTGACAAAGTGAAATCATTTGACAGAGAGTTTCCAGGCACTGGCCAAAGCCAACTACTGAATGCATAACTAAGATCTCCATGCCTATCTGTTAGTTGCTCATTGTGGCCCAGTGAGGGATATTTTAAAAGATCAAGATCTGAAATGTGATCTGAGAAACTGTGCATATTTAAAAGAGAGAGAGACATTTCTTCTTTAAAGTCTGACAACAATTTCAAAAAGATCTGAGCTTCCAAACCCATATGACACAGAGCACAACTTTGCAGCAAAAGGCAAGCAACCCACAAACAGATGCATAATCTGCTTTTTATTGGCATGAACACACTTTCTCGCTTGGCAGTTCTCTATCCCTTATGCAGCAGCATCCTGTCATGAGCTAATGTTCTCTACAGGAGTTTTCATGCTGACACTCTTTGAGATCAGGAGGAAAAAATTGCAGTAGTAAATAACACGCCTTTATGCTCCAGCTAGATTGGAAGTGGCTTCCGGAGACAATGCCTAGGAATCATTAAGAGAAAAGGTTTTAATATGTACAGATGTACATTTCTCCCTCCCCCTCCTCCTCCCACACATGCACCAGGTGCTGAGTAGTGCTATTTTGGAAGGTGGCATAATTAGATAATAGGGTGAGCAGGAGCTGCGGCTAGAAAACTCTAGTGACAATGGCAAATTAAATATTTTATCGGTCTAAGGGTCTTCAATTTTGAAGCTCATCTTAACTGATGTGCAGGCTTTCTGGCAAGGCGAGGCAGGAAGGAGTTTCCAATGGCTCCATTAAAGTGATCATAGCTTTCTGGGAACTCAGTAAGTGACTCTGCAGTAGGGCAGCAGTGATCTTAATGGGTACTCTGGCATTTCTGGAACCCATTGAAATACTGTACATAATTGCCATTACCCTCGCCTGCTGCAAAAATGCTCACCAAAGATGAAGTCACCGGGAAGGCCAGTTCATTTTAGCGGCAATTTCCTGCTGTAAGTTTGGACCTTTTTCACGTATATTTCTCTGATAGCAAAGAAGAGGGCTATAGCAGAAGCCATCAAAAACATTTGATGTCCATTTCCGACCTCGAATCTCTGCTCATCTGCTGCTACCTAAGCCTAAATCTTCTCCTTTCTGGCTGCTGTCGATTTTGGATCACAACCCTCCCCTCTTCATCTAATTCTTTCTCTTCCCCCCCTGCCTTTCCACTCTTTTGATCTTGTAACTAGGAATTGCACCTCACTCCACCAATTCTGGGCCTCTTGGTTTCTCAAACACTGCAGACTTGGTAAGACTTCCTCTGCCAGTATTCTGGGCTCAATGGTACCATAACTAAGAAGGAGGCTAAAGCTGCAAAATGACTTATTTTTGGACCAAGGCTACTAGAGAAGCAAGTGCCTACCATTGGTCATGCTCATGCATAGACAGAGGGTTTCCTGGTGATTTGGCACTTATAGAACGCAGTATGGTCTCTTCCTATTCTCTGCTTAGAGGCAATATTGTCTGTCTTCATGATTCACTCCTCACAAACCACACTTAACACAAATGAGCAGAAATCTGCTTTAAAAAAGGGCTATTGTTGCCACTCAAATCATCCAAATCTCCTCCTCTCCTCCCCAACTATGCAAACACCAAGAAACATGAAACTGATATACTAAACTGGGGATCTCTTGATTTTGAGAATGTCCCTAAAAGAAAAAGATAATAATAATTGTAATAACTGTGGTATTTGTTAAGCGATTACTATGTGGCAGGAACTTCTACTCATTCATTCATTCAATAGATTTACTGAGTACTTACCGTGTGCAAAGCATTGTGCTAAGAGTATGAATGAAGGCAGGCACTGTACTAAGCACTGGGGTGATACAAACAAATCGGGTTGGACGCAGTCCCTGTCTCATGTGGGGTTCACAGTCTCAATTCCCATTTTACAGATGAGGTAACAGGCACAGAGAAGTGAAGTAACTTGCCCAAGGCCACGCAGGAAACAAAATGCTGGAGCTGGGATTAGAACCCATGACCTGCTGACTACCAGGTACGTGCTCTATCCACTACGCCATGCACTAAATACTCAAAACCCCCTTTTACAAAAGGAAAAGAAGAGGTCAGTAAGCAGGTTTCCTTAACTCCCACAGCCAGTGCTGGGCAGAGCAGGTGATGGGGCTTGGGCAAGTTCATTCATTCATTCATTCTGAGGGGTAGAAACTGACAATCCATAAGGCAACCCCACAGGGACAGAACTCGATTGAGGACTCTTATCTCCCCTCCCAAGCCTACCTCAAACACTCATTATCAGCTTTCTCATTGACTCCAAAGCCCTGGAGCAAGCAATGACAGGTCTAAACAGCAAAATCCTCACAGCCTTTCCACAGTTATCTGTTGAACACACCTGTAATCTTGTTACCATCTAGACTCAATGGAAGCTGGCTTATCTTTCCTGTTCCTCATTTATTTCTGGCTTTTCCCTCTTTGTGACTCCTGTGAAATCATTAGCCCTGGAAGCTAACCTAGTTCAAGTGAACACTGAACAGTGAGTCTCCCCAGTGGGTCACCTTTAATGCATCCTGGTTTACCAGTTCTGCCTCAAAGGACTCTGGTCCCTCTGCAGTGGACAGGTTTCACCTCTTTTGCTTGTGATCTTGGACTAGAGAATTTTGTTCATTAATCTTTTATAACAGATAATCTAGCAAGAAACAAAGTCAACAGTTTGTTTAGCACAGCAAATCCAAATGGCAGTCAGAAAACTTGCCCAAGAACAAGGAAATACAACTGAGAATTTCCTCACTGGTTAATCCACTAAAAAAACTGATAGTCTGCATCTAAGGGTTTGTTGAAGGGAGTCCTATAGGAGACTGAATTATAACTTCACTCTTTGCTGAATAAATTGGAGAAGTGATTATATTACAGTACTAAAAGAAAAAAGAAGTTTGCAATTTAGCAAGATAAACGGAAGAATGAAGATTCATGTGGATTCATTTGTCTTCCTGAACAATTCATAAACTAATCCCAAAGCTTTATAGGCTAAACTGGCTCATAATTGAGAACTAATCCTCAATGAAGGCGAAACTGTTGGATAATTGGTCATGTCAGAAAGCTGACTGCCTGAAGGCAAAGTAAGAGCTGTTTAATGTATTGAGAAGGTCAATCATCTGATAATGTCCATTTCTATGAATTTACTTCTCTAGCATTTTTCTATAGCTGTGGATATTCATTAAAAATCTAATTTTTAAAAAACTGCATTCATGAATGCAAAGGTTCAGACTCAAAAAAACAAGTCATATTATTAGCTCAAATTTCTGTAATCTGGACACGAAAGGCATTCATCATGTATAATGTTTAAATATTGATGAGGTCACAACACACGGATTCTTTGGCAGTACTTTTTTGGGGGTAGGGAGAAGGTTTGAACAGGACCGTTTTTGCAAGATAATTTTACGCCTCAAAAGGAATTGATTTTTCCCTATTTCCACCCCAACAACAAAGTCTTCTGAGAATCATAATAGCAGTTATAAAAATAAACATCTTAAATACAATCATTATTAATTATTCCCTCTTTGGGAAAAAAGTCCTCTAAAATCATATTCTTCAGTTATTCTTCATAATAGTCCAATCATCACCATAATCATCATCACCATCAATGATATTGATTGATTGCTTACTGTGTGCAGAGTACGGTACTGACAGTGGGGTGAGTACAATAGAACCGAGTTGGTTGACATGTTCCCTGCTCATTGGGAGCTTACAGTTTACACAATAAGTGCTCAGTAAATATCACTGATTGATTGATAATGAGAAAAAGAAGCCCAAAGAAGTCATGTAACTGTGTGTTAGTTACAGAATGCCGGAAGAGGAGACACAGAATTGATGAGATGAAATTATATCCACCCAAAAGGGAACTTGAAAAATAATGCTCCTCAATTCCACTATTCTCCAGGCTTTGACCTCTCTATTGTTAATTCCCCCATTTTTCTTTAATGCTTTCTTCAGGTGTTTTTTCCCGATCACTCATGAAGCAAAAATACCTTATAGCAATATCATTTATTGAGCATTTACTGTGTGCAGAGGATTGTACTAAGTTTTAAGCACTTGGGAAGAGTAAAATTGATGTTGGCAGACACAATCCATGTCCCAATTCAAGGAAAATTCAAAAATCTTAAAAAATGCTTACTGGACACCTTACATGGACTCTGGGTGTTCTTAATCTCCTTTCTCAACAACAAATAATTGTCCTGTCTTTTCCTAAAATAATTCCTATGATGAATTGAGAATTAGGTTTAATTTATCATTTTTAAATGATTATGGCAGGAGACGTTTCCAAAGCTATTTTCTCAGATCCAAATTTATCTAAGAATAGACAGCCATCCAAAAAAATCATCCACTGGGAAATCCTCCCTATGAGTTATATAAAGTAAAAAGTACCCCTTAGAATTTTAAAAGAATGGACTTTTCTTTCATTGAGAGGTTCTTTTCATAGGACTAGATTTTCTTTCACCCCTGCCTAATTCCAAAACAAAACAAATAATGTCATGAGAAACTGGAATTGTCTACTTGAGACCATAGGCTGAGTAGCTAGCCCAGTCGACTAGTTGTCACATTCCCTTACAGTGCTACCTTAGTCTCTCTTCTAGGAAGACCTTTACCCTGATTCATTCAGTCTTATTTATTGAGCACCTACTGTTTACAGATCACTATACTAAGCACTTGGGAGAGTATAATATAACAATAAACGGACACATTCCCAGTCCACAAAGAACTTACAGTCTATAGAGGGCATTTACATGGGTTATCCTGATAACCCATGCTTGGAAGACCCATCTTACTCTATTTTTCATTAGTCCAACTACTAGCAGTATCAATTCTGTGCTTTTGGCTTTGATTAGGATTAGCAGTGACATCCCATCTATACAAAGTTAAAGCCTTCTCTGAAGTGATCTGTGCTCTTTTCTCATCACAACTCTCCTCACAAACATAACAAGAAAATCATTTAGACTCCTGGGTACCCACACCTGGGAAGTCCTACACATATGCAAAAAATGTCATACAAAATTCTGATATTTAGACTTTTCAGTGATGCCTAATGGACAGGAATGTGTCTGTTTATTGTTACACTGCACTCTCCCAAACTGCACAGAATAAAGGTCATTAAGTACAATTGAAGATAAAGCCATAGGAAATGGAATCAAAGAGGCAAGCATGGCTTTTGAGAGATGGATGGAGCTTTAGTGACCATGTGGCCTAATGTTTCACACCAAGTAGAAGAGCTATAAAACTTCTGTGTGGATGTGAGGTCTACATTGACCACAGAGCAGTTTAATTAGCAGTTTACCATTCTCAGCTTCAAATGGTTGAGCAGAATTTCCCACAAAATTCTATTGGGCAGCCTCAGTCCTCTGGTATTGAGGCAATTGCTGCAACACTCATTGCAACACAGTTCTACTGGATGGGACACGTAAGGAGAAGGAACAGTAGTGAAATTCCCAAGCAGCTGTGAATGGTGAATTTGAAGGGGGCACATTTAAGTAGTGTGTGCAGAGAAGCGGCATGGCTTAGTGGACAGAGCCTGGGCCTGGGAGTCATAGGACGTGGGTTCTAATCCCAGCTCCGCCACTTGTCTGCTGTGTGACCTTGGGCAAGTCACTTAACTTCTCTGTGCCTCAGGTCCCTCATCTGTAAAATGGGGTTTAAGACTGTGAGCCCCGAATGGGACAACCTGATTACCTTGTATCTACCCCAGCGCTTAGAACGGTGCTTGGCACACAGTAAGTGCTTAACAAATATGATCATTATTATTATATATATATATGCAAGCAACCCATCTTCATGTTCCCATCACACACAAGTATTCAATATAAAAAGCCTTACATCTTCACAAATTCACCACACACATACACAGATTCCTTCCCTTCAAATGCAGGGAAAAAGCTAAATGTGTTTACATGCAGACACACAAAAGAAGAGGTCTCTAGTCAGAACATTCACAACGAAGAGACACACCTCAGGGACAGAGAACTGCACATAGAGATGCAAGGATAAAAGAACAAGAGATAGGCAGAGAAAGTAACAGATTAATATAGGGCCAGAGGCAGATAACAGCCAAGACAGAACATTAGGAGTAAAATGGAAACAGGTAGGGAAAACAGAAAGAAAATCGAATGAAATATACTTAGGTAAAGATTGGGGCGCTCTGTTAATATAAATGAATAAACCCTATTGGCAAGGTGCAACTGGATGAACTGGATCACTTGTTCCCCTAATCAAACTCAAATCCTTTAAATCAATTAGGGCTAATTGTCTAGCTCAATCCTTCATTAGTAGTAGCTTTGAAATGATAATTTTCCAACTAACAGTAGTAGGGGAGTCTTGAGAATAATAAAACAAGTCTAGGGATTTAAAACCCTACTATTAAGACAGATTATCTTGTCAAATTATTTTGTACCTTTAGTTATTTCGTATCCTGTTTTCCCCTTTTTATGAACTTGAATAAATGCTGAACATTTCAAATACATATGCGTGTTTGCATGTATCTGCATGCTCGTGTACAGACACACCCATACACAAAGCCAGACTGTTACCCAAATCACTAATGTCAGCTTGTACCAAATCACTCTTCTCTACCTCCGGCTGATGACTCATTTGCATAATTCAAGATGTCAATCTCAAACCGGCTTCTCTATAATTGCCTAAGTCACCCTTACAACTTCACTTGTTAGTCTAATGCAGATATCACCTATCTATTTTTCTCTGTCAATATATTTTACAGAAATGGCAGTTCCTTTCTCCTTATTTTCTGCACTTTTGTTTGAGGAAGAAAAAGGGTTTATGAAGGAACATTGAATCCTCATCAAAAAATGAATACATGAAATTAGACACAGCAATACATGAAATTAGACATAGCCAATACCCTCCTTCTGAAGAATTTCTGAGAATAATTATTATAAGCCTTGTTTCACAGGTAGAGAAAATGAAATAACAAAATATGAAACAGTACTGTGCTTTTAAGCATTTACAAAGTGTTTCCCAAACACCTAGAAATTCACACATAACCTTAAATCATTAGCATGTCACATAAGTGCCCTTTTAAGTATATTAACATCTCAGTTGAAGAAGTGAAAATTTGATCTTAGTGCTGGTATTACCACTGTCTCATTAGCAGAATGCAAATACATTTGCATTTTATTTCATTTACTGTCCAAGAATTCTTGAATACGATATAGCTGTTCTCCGCTGAGAGCAAAAAAAGTCCTTTGACTACAGAAATGCCAGGAAGCTGCTTTGCTTTATGCTCCTTTCCATTGGGTAAGGAATAGAGGGAAAGGACACTGTTATGTGTAGATAATTTTATTTTTCTCTCCCATAGGACCCTTGTGAAGGTAGAAAGGAGAAGAGCGTATTTTTTTCTCCTTTGAGGCAGGACCTTTTAGAGATCTGCTGCATGACAGATGGCCCAAATGGAGCCCTAGATGTCCAATCAATCAATTAATCAATGGTATTTATTAAACCCTTACTTTGTTCAGAGCAGTATAATAAGCACTTGGGAGAGTATAATACAAAGAGTTGGAAGACATGATCCCTACCTTTAAGGTGCTTACTACCTAAAGGGGAGACAGACATTAAAATAAATTACAGATGAAGGAAGCAACAGAATATAAGGATCTATACATAAGTGGTGTGGGGATGGGGGTGAGGTATCAAAGTGTTTAAGGGGTACAGACAGGTGACATAGAAGGATGAGGGAGTAGGGTGGGGAAGTGAGAGATTAGTCAGGAAAGGGAAGAGTTTTAACAGTTTAATTACTGGAATTACTGCCTATCCATTGGTCAAGATGCGACCAGGAGCTGGCAACAACAGATTTAAGCAAAACTTGGTAGGTAAACTTGATCTGAATTATTAAGGTCCAAAACTCCCCAAAAGGCATAGTGTAGATGAGGTGATGGTGAAGAAATTCTACAGTAGGTACATAACGTGATTTTTTTGCTTGAGTACATAAAATGAAAGAAGACAGAAGTCAAGGAGATTGTTCAAAAAAACTTGCTTCAGCAGGATTAGTCCATTTTATGGAAACATTTTCTACTTAAACTGGTGCTCAGAGAAGAAAGTGTGAGTTTTTACTCACTGCCATTGATGTTCCATGTGACTTGATAAATTTGCACTTTTTTGTCTTTCATAAATTTAAAACAGAGAATAATATTTCAGAATGAACTATAGAGGACTGTGCTGATGAATAATGAACAGAAATCCATTAAAAACTAAAAGTCCATATATTCAAGATGCTCAAACAGTAATGATAGTAATGATTCTTCAATTACTTATGGCAGGATGTGATCTATATGATGTACAATGGCATATGTATTAGATTGTGTCCCTAAAATCCACATAATTATATAAAAGCATGTAAGGGGGTGCGGGTGCTTGTGGGATCTCTCCTGTACATCCTCTTATTACCTGCATATGTGAAAGTAAATATTCTGGTGGTTTGGTCAGATCTGCCTTGCTTAAAAAAAAAAGAGTGGTTTGTTTTTCAGTCTTGAATTGCCACTCAACAAACTTTGGGCACAGTAAAAGCTTTCCATTATTTCACTACATCTTGTTTCCCTTAAGGACAATGGTGTTCTTTTCTCATTCATGTACATTCTAGTCCTTTTTCAATTCTTTGTCCTTTTTCAGACTCATTCACCAGCATACATTACTTGATTGTCTCATTGCCTGTGTGCTAAGCAAGCTGTGTTGATGAATACCTCATTTGTATATAAAGATGTTTTGGAGAAGCAGGTTATAATTTCTTTCTTCCTGTACAGTTTATCACCAGAGAAAAAGAGTAAATCTAGGGTATGATGCTATTAATGAGCCAAACCCAGGAGGTAGAATCTTATTAGATGAATAAACTATAATGAAATCTAATTTGGTCAGTCTAAATTTTGGCTTTCTCTGAGTAAAGCTAAACGAAATTCCATGAATATCATTATTTTAAAAACCTTTATTAACAGTAGAAGGCATTGCTTTATGTTAACCATTTGAATACACTTTATAAAGCAGTGTAGCTTTCTTACTAACTTGAGAAACAGCAGGGTCTAGTGGAAAGAGCACCAGCGTAGGACTCAGAGGATTTGGGTTCTAATCCAGGCTATGCCACGTTTCCTGTGTGACCTTGGGCAAATCACTTAACTTCTCTATGCCTCAGTTACCTCATCTGTAAAATGGGGATTAAGAGTGTGAGCCCCATATGAGACAGGAAGTGTGTCCAACCTGATTACCTTACATCTTCCCCGGCGATTAGAACAGTGCTTGGCACATAGTAAGTGCTTGCCCTCCCTCCTCACCTCCGCCAAACTAATTCTCTTCCCCTCTTCAAAACCCTACTTAAAGCTCACCTCCTCCAAGAGGCCCTCCCAGACTGAGCTCCCCTTTTCCCTCTGCTCCCTCTAGCCCCCCTTCACCTCTCCGCAGCTAAACCCTATTCTCCCCCCTTTCCTTCTGCTCCTCCCCCTCTCCCGTCCCATCCCCTCAGCACTGTACCGGTCTGCTCAACTGTATATATCTTAATCACCCTATTAATTTTGTTTAACGAGATGTACATCACCCTGATTCTATTTATTTGCTATTGTTTTAATGAGATGTTCTTCCCCTTGACTCTATTTATTGCCATTGTTCTTGTCTGTCTGCCTCCCCTGATTAGACTGTAAGCCCGTCAAAGGGCAGGGACTGTCTCTATCTGTTGCCAACTTGTTCATCCCAAGCGCTTAGTACAGTGCTCTGCACATAGTAAGCGCTCAATAAATACTATTGAATGAACGAATGAACAAATATCACAATTATCATTATCATTGATTCTCCCTTCTTCTCCGGGAAATACACACAGAACAGATACCTTCCTGGACACTGAGGAATGAACAGCCACTTCATTCAATTCCTGAATTCTCCCTTTTGCCTAGACTCCACTTGATAGCAGCCAGTAGGGCTTCCCCTTGCATTCATCCTAGGTCAGCCCAAGGAGCCCTTCCTAAGGATGGAGGGGGGATCTCTGGCTGATGGGCTCACCGACTATTGTGGCCATATAGTCCATAGCTCAAAGTAGGTCAGGGTACAGCACACCTATAGACCTTCAGGGGGAACAGAGGCAGGAAGAGAATACAGAAAGATAGACTGAAAAAGACAAGGACAAAGAGTCAAAGAGAAAGAGGCAGTGGCAGAAGTGGAAAATATCGCATATGGGCAAGAACCTTACCTTTTACTTTCTTTTACTTTCATCATACTCTCCCAAGAGCCTAAAACAATGCTTTGAACCCAGCAGGTGTTCAATAAATTCTACCGAAGGGATGAAGGAGCCAGAAGTGGAAAGGGAAAGAGAGAGTGGGAGAGACAGAGAGAGAGGGAGAGAGGAAGCATAATTATCATTTTTTAGTGTCTGTCTCCCCCACTGGATTGTAAACTCCTTGAGGGCATGCATCATGTCTACTACCTGTACTGTATACTCCCAACTGCTTAATACATTGCTCTGTAAACAACAGGTGCTCAATAATGCTCTAAATACTGTTGATTGATTCGGTAACCCCGCTGACTTACCCAATAGCCTGCTGATGTGGTCATTTCTGTTGTGTTTGCAATGGCTGCACACTATTTCCTGAAAGCTTTCATCTTGGCCGTCCTGATACAGTTCTGATTAGGCCAGAAGCATCCTGATAGTGATCCAGACAGCAGGCGATGGGCAGCAGAAGAAGGTAGATAGGCTACTTCCAAAGTCATGCCCTTTCCCAGTCAATAGTGGGACTTTAAGCCGTTTGCGGGCCATTTTTTGGATGGTGTATTGTAAGGGACTGTCTCTATCTGTTGCCGACTTGTTCATCCCAAGCGCTTAGTACAGTGCTCTGCACATAGTAAACGCTCAATAAATACTATTGAATGAATGAATGAATGAATGAACTCCCAAATTCATTATGGTATTTGTTAAGCATTTATGATGTGTCAAGCACTGTTCTAAGTTAATACAAGTTAATCAGGTAGATCAAAGTACCTGTCCCACATGGACTCACAGTCTCAGTGGGAAGGGGAACAAGTATGGGATTTCCAATTTACAGCTGAGAAAACTGTGGCAAAGAGAAGGTACGGGACTTGCCCACTAGACTGTAAACTCGTTTTGGGCAGGGAACATGTCTGCTAATTCTGTTATATTGTACTCTCCCAGGTATTTAGTACAGTACTCTGCACACAGTAAGCACTCAATAAATACCATTGATTAATTCATTGATTGCCCAAGGTCACACAACAGACAAGTGTCAGAGCCTGGATTAGAACCCAGATCCTCTGACACCCAGGCCCGGGCTCTTGTTACTAAGCCATGCCATTTCCAAATCTGTGCTTATCCTGCCTAATGCTATCTGGCGCTTAATTTTTGTCTCCGGTTCCATCCTTAGCACTGGTCTTACCCTCTTTAAGCACAGCATACTTATGGTTTTCAACTATAGCCCCACAGCCTCCTGATATGTCTCCCCCTGATTAATACATGCGAATCAATGAAGTGTTCATTTATGTGGGTCAGTATCAAGAGTGGAGCGTGGGAAGTATCAAATTCACTATCCTGTAATCCCATGAATTAATTAAACCTGAACATCTTCACAATAATTCCTTAGGCATAATGTGAAAATTCCTTATAGTCCGTTTTGCAATAACATATGTTTTCATTACAAGTTTGATGTTACTAGATGGAAGAATAGGAAACTTTCTTCCCACAACACCAGTCTGATTCAGAATAGCACAACTTCCAAGTTAGTGCAATTAGGTTTGGAATGAGGGAAAATATTTGTGTGGATGTGTGTGATGTCAGTCCGGTTGTGCCACTGCTACACTTCCTAGCCCCTGCCTCAGTCTTACTATTCTGTATCATAGAGCACTTTACAATTTTTAGTATTTTTTCAATCTCACAGCATTTAACACAGTAAAATAACAATGAGTGGCAAAGGTACAAAGCATTCTAATAATGGTGAATTTAAGACTAATATGGGAATCTTGATAAAAAAAATATCAGTCACAGAGGATTCTTCCAACCAACTACCTCTTCACCCATTGATTCCCGTTGAATTAATGGTTACTCTAACAAAATTTCCCCTAACACAACTAACCATGTGACAGTAGAAGTTATTTTATCACATTTTCTCTATATTTAAAAGTCCAGCCCACTTCAAAGTATTATTTTGACTCACAAGCTAACTTACATAAGATTTCTGAGTGAGCTCAGTGTTTTATCATGACTTTTTGTCACCTCACCAAAGATTAGAGAAAGAGCGAGATAAGTTATGACAGGTGAGAGGTTGACCTAGCATCCTGAATGCTCCCCTCTCAAAATATCCTTTGTTCAATTAACAGTCTAAATGAACATATTTCAATAGACTGAGACCTGCTCCACATCGCTACAAGAACTGCGCTCATAAAATGAAGTCCTTTTCTTACTTTTCATGTAGTGCCACCCTGCATGTCAATACAAGAGGATCAAGATCGGCATTTCTAGTCAGAGAAGGACATAGTTAACTTGCAATTCAAAAGGGAGATCTTAAAAGAGGCATTGTCAAGGAGTGTCAAGAACCTGTCAATATATTTCCGATAGCAAGTCCTTCCATTATTTTAGATAATGCTTGTGTGCTTCGGAGATGAATGGCCTGTATCATAAGTACCACCATGAGAAATTTTTACACTGTATTCTATGACAAAAAATATATTTTCCAGTTGCCTCAAAAATGAAATGACTTGAAAGGTTTTTATCATTAATCACACCCAACAATAATTAATCATATATTTAAAAAAACAGTGAAGATGAATGAGCAAAAAAGTAGAGAGAATTCTTTGGGAAAATTTCTTCTCTCCCATACTTACAGAGCAGATTTTAAACCTAACTTTTGTTTTAAGATCTCTCTGGGAGAGCAGAGTATCAGAGTTGATTAGGATGTGAAAGCAAGGGAATTTTCTGTTCTGTTTTAATGTAATTTGGCAATTCTAGGTGCACAGGCAATGGACTTCTCCTGGAAGTCCTGACTCAGAGCTCACCTCAGAACCCCAAAGGCAGGACTCTGCCTAACTGATCATCGGCACTAAGGCTTTTTCCCCCTTTCCAGCCCTGTCCCTCTTCTTGGTTAGCTCTCAGGAAAACCTCCAAAATCGAGATAGATTAGCAGCAGTGTGGCCTAGTAGAAAGAGACCAGATCAGGAAGTCAGAAGACCTGAGCTCTAATCCCAGCTCTCTCATTTACCTGCCTGTGCGACCCTGGGCAAGTTGCTTAACTTCTCTGTGTCTCAGGGTGCTCCTCAGTAGAATGGGAATTCAGTGCCTGTTCTCCCTCCTACTTAAATGGTGAGGCCCATGTGGGACAGAGATATGCCCCACCTAATTAACTTGTATCTACCCCAGTGCTTACAACAACACTTGACACGCAGTAAGTGCTTCACAAATATAGTAATAGTGATATAATAACAATAATAATAATAATAATAATAATTATCAGAGGAAGGATGGGGAGAACAAGACTCCCCAGCATCCCTGCAGTGGTTGTTAATCCCACAGACTCCCTGGTCAATATGAGGACTGGCACATCAAACTTGCCCTTTCTGCTCAACTCTTTAGCTAAACTGAAACCCAAAGTACAGATTGTCAATATCCCATTAATGAGCAGAGTAGGCATATCTGGGAGTGCTTTTCAATGGGTTGTCATGTTTGTATTATGCAGATACAAACAATGAGTCCCATCACCATAAAATCAATCCTCTGTCCTCTCCCAGCTACAAGCAAAGTTACAATCCCTTCTTTTCTATCTACCTCTCATTCAGGAATTCATTCCCCAAACTGAAGTCTCCCCCTGGGATAGGGGAAAGGGGGAATTGAGAGGAAAAAAGACTGGATATTCCTGACAGTGAGAGAGAATATAGAGGAGGTGCAAAATTCATGACAGTGGTTTGATTGGCTATTGCCCTCCCAAAGGAGACAGGGTGTCTAGACATCCTGTCCTTTCTCTTCTTGTCCTTTTTCTTGTTATGTGTTGTCAACTCCTCTCTCTACAGCCTCCTCTGCCACACCCCTCTCCCTCTTCAAGTCCCCTTGCCACCAGAGGATGAGATGGGTCCAGCAAAACAGTACTTTGTCTGCCACTGAGTGTTCATAGGAAAGTCTCCCCCCTAGATGTGCAATTGTCAGTCTTCAGCTCCTACGAGAGTACCAGGATCGCTAGACTGTAAGCTCCTGTAGGGCAGAGATCAACTCCAAATCCTTAGTAGGGTGCTCAGCACAAAGCAGGTGCTCAAATATTATTGATTGATCAGGAGTCAAAGTATTTCACAGGCCATCAAAATGATAAATACCCACAGTTTATATAATAAGGCCAGAGATTTGATCAATGACTGTTCTCTTTGGGTTTAGGGAACGTGTCCACTGACTCTATTATATTGTACTCCTCCAAGCACTTAGTACAGTGCTGTGCACACAGTAAGCGCTCAAAAAATACAATTGATTGATCGATTGAGCTGCAATTAAATTATTTGACTCTGAAAATATTAATTTAAAAATGCATCTATGAAGGCCCCTGATTTAGAGCAACATAGTTCAAGGGTCACAAATTCCAGAGAAAAATTACGATTCTCAGTGGCATAATTATGCTTTAAATTAGGATTCAGAGGCATTTTCTGTAATGGAAGTCCTAGTAAACAGTTGGAAAACAAAGATCATTAAATCTAAAAATGGGACTAGAATCTTAGATCTCTTTCTTTAAGGAATATTCAAATTCCTTCCCTGAACCAGTATTTTGAAGCCCGAAAAATGATTATAGATGCAAATGAAGAGATTATAGGAGGTTCTAATACTCTGTGGAATTTGGAGCTTCTAATTGTATTAGGGATTTGTGCCCTGGGAGAGTGAAATGCCATCTGGCACCCTTTCTTGTGGTTTCCTAATAAGTTGCAAAAGCTGCTAATAGAATACAAAGTCATAAATGATTTTATTGGTAATGTTTTACATTCTATTTTGTACCTTAGTATTTACTCTTTTTTTGTCATCCACCCAAAAAGATGCCTCCCAATTATTTCTGTCTTCCAGTGTAAGCTTCTTGAAGGCAGGACCCATTCTCAATTCATCAATTTTCTCTATCGTACTTCCCCACCTGCTTAATACAGTGCTCTGCCCCCAGTACTAGTATTCTGCAGAAACCTTCCCTTGAAGTTTATTGTAAGGTACTCCACATCGAGTTACCAAGGTATTTCTCATTGAAATAGTCAAATTTCTGATGGGATTTGGAATCTTCCATGGTTTGCATCCTGGCTCTAACCTGGCTGCCATGATCCCTCACTGGATGTGAAGACTCTTCCCTGACTCAGGTATAAGACCTGCAGTCTACTTGGAATGATATTATAATCTTCTAAGGACATTTACAAGTCATCAGGGAAGTGTTTTATTTCTTTACTCTTCATCATTCCCCTTGGTATTAATCTAATGTCTTTAGTTTGGTTCAGATATTTAAAAATAAAATCTCATAGGCAGGCAGCATAAACGTATTTTGTTAATAATCATGAAAAATTGAATAATGGAGATTTTGCCCAAGAAATTGGAGTAGTATTTGGGAATCTGGGTGCAACTTTGTTCTACTGGGGCCCTCCTGATATTGATATTGTGCACCTATCCATTCTGTCCTACAATTGGCTTGTAGTTGTAGTTAGCCAATCCCCTTCACTTTCTCCTTGCTCAGTTCAAGTGTCAAGGAGAGGACCAAATGTATAATCTGGAAAACTTCCAATTTCTTTCAAAGCAAGAATGATTCACTCACAGCAAGTTGAAGGGAGGTGAGTGGGGTGGGGAGGAAAGGAGAGAATTTGCCTGTTTGGAATTAATTTTCTACAATCTGTAACCCAAACCAAATAATAATGTTGGTAATTGTTAAGCGCTTACTATGTGCAGAGCACTGTTCTAAGCACTGGGGTAGATACAGGGTATTCAGGTCATCCCATGTGAAGCTCACAGTTAATCCCCATTTTACAGATGAGGTAACTGAGGCACAGAGAGGTGAAGTGACTTGCCCACAGTCCCACAGCTGACAAGTGGCAGAGCCGGGAGTCGAACCCATGACCTCTGACTCCCAAGCCCTGGCTCTTTCCACTGATTAAAATTGATCCAGTCATTTTTTCCCCTCTATAGCGAGCGAGACTCTTTGATTTGCTTTTCACCTTTATGTTCAAGAACCACCATAAAGGACAGCCTTTTTGTGTGCACAATGTGGTTAGGACCATGGTCCCACATAGGCCTTTTCAGCCACACACACATAGGCGAATTTCACTGTCGGTGGTGTCTTCTTCGAAGATCAATTGCATAGAGGAGCCCCTAAATTCTTCTAAATGAGCCAACAGTTGCTTTCAGGAATCTGACCACCTCTAAAAAGCTATTTCCATTCACTGCATATCATTCAACTTCTCAGCGTTGTGTTTAAGAATAACAATTTTCCCTTTGGTTGCACGGACCACAGTGGGACTGCTCAGGCAGAACTGTAGTGACTGGACTTGGTACAGGCCTTCCAACTTTGGGTCAGTCAGTCAATCATATTTACTGAGCACTTACTTGGGAGAGTTGCAATTTAACAATAAATAGACACGTTCCCTGCCCACAGTGAGCTAAATGGGGGACAGACTTAATAGAAATAATAGAAATAAATTACAGATATGCATATAAGTGCTGTGGGGTTGGGAGTGGGGATGAATAAAGGAAACAAGTCAAGGCATTGCAGAAGGGAGTAGGAGAGGAGGAAAGGAGGGCCTAATCAGGGAAGGCATCTTGGAGGAGATGTGCCTTCAGTTAAGGCTTTAAAGGTGGGGAGAGAAATCATCTATCGTATATGAGGAGGAATGGTGTTCCATACCAGAGCCAGGATGTGGGCTAGAAGTCTGTGGGGCCTTCTTTTCCTCCCTTCACCTTTCAGCATCCTTAACTGGGGAATTATCAGATCCCAGAGGCTCTCAACCTCTTCTATTGCAAAAACCTCTGGTGAGGTACTTTCTGGGCTTCTTCCCCTGCCCGAGACTCCTGGATCCTATAAGGGAAATTTCTGGCTCATCAGGACAATGAATGCTTCTGGCCACTTTGGTGCTTCTTGCAGCAGGGCTAAACATCCCTCGAAGAGGCTCAGGATAGAATAGCCCCTCCTAGTTGTAGGTTCCTTAGCAGCTGCAGCCCTGGGGCAGCAATCCCAGTTGTCCCCATGCACTTTCTGCCTCTGAATAGAGTTGTGTGTTTGGGCATATTGAGGCATTAATATTTGGCTAGTGATTTAGAGTTAATGTGACTCGGTTGTCCCCAAAGCCCAACCCACTTGCTGGTGATAAGGCTCGTTAGTCTACTTGACCTGTGAGCTCAATGGAGACAGGGATTGTCACTGTTTATTGTTGTACTGAACTTTCCCAAGCACTTAGTATGGTGCTCTGCATACAGTAAGCACTTAGTAAAAATGACTGAAAGGATGAATGAATGAATAAACCTCACGTGGAACAGGGACTGTGTCTGACTTGATCATCTTGTAGCTACCCAGCATTTAGTAAACTGCTTGGCATAGAGACACAAATACCACAAGTATTATTTTAGATGACTACTATATTCCAGGTGCCCTGAAAGCCTGACAGACTAAATATAATACCACATTCGCAAACCTTGGGCACCTGGAAGGTCAGACCGGGGGCATCTCTCAGAACTACAAAGTTTCAGGAAAGATACTTGAGAGTTTCCGTGCTCTATTCAGTTTCAAAAAGCCGCTCTCCTACCTCTCTCTCTGTGTGGCTCATTGACTCGTAGCCAATTAGAATGGCGTACCAAAAGTCAAGTAATTTTTGGGAGCCACTCAGACCAAAAACTCGGCCAATGCAGCCAACCTCACTGGCTTGTAGTTAATGCCTAGAGATCCAGATATGTGTTGAGGCTCCATCGATCCAGTGTAAATTCAGCCTGGGAAGGACAGGGCCCAAAGATGAGATCCCTGTCAATTTCTAAGTAGAATTTCGATGTTCAGAACTCCATGGTGCTCAAAGGCCTGATGTTCAAAGAAGGTGCAGCGTGCCCAGGTCAAAGATCATGGGCCTGTGAGTCAGCAGACCCGGTTCTAGTCCTGATTCTGTCCTTGGCCTAATGTGGCACCTTAGCCAAGTCACTTAACTTTGTGCCTCAGTTTCCTCATCAGTAAACTGGAGGTAAAATACCCGCTTTCCCTATCAGACTGTGAGCTGCATGTGGGACAAGAGACTGTGTCCGATAGAATTATCTTCTACCTAGCTCGACGTGTAGTATCTGCTGTGTGTTTAATAAATACTATAATTACTATTATGGTTATCACCTTACATCATGACCACAAGAACCCAGAGCACAGAAGGAGAAATTTCCCTATCTCCAGCCATAAATCTGTTACCTTTGCATCTTGGTGTATTCCCAAAGCCAGCATGACCCACCCAGAAAAATATATATCCTATTCATTGCAGAGAAAAAACTAAAAGAACAGCATATCTTCCCCCATTGAGTCAGGAGCCAGATGTGGGCTCCTTGCCACAGTGCTATTTTGTTAGCATGCCTCGTGCTGGACACATAAAATCAATAGCCTGCACTGGCCTCTCACCTATTGGAAAGGGGACTACTATTACTCTTCTTAAAACAGCAAGTGAGACACCTGGCTCCTCTCTGCTGAAATGGTACAGTGCATGTTTTCCTGGAGGCTGAAGCTCCCACTGTGGGTACGGTGTCCTCAATATTTTCTAAACACACAAACCTAACCCTCAGGCATTGGCTATCTCCTGGGCTTATCAGGCAGGGCAGATGCAGAACACTCCTGGCAGTGGCCACATGAGATGCCGCCACATGGAGGCCAGATTGCAGACAGACAAGAGTCCCCAGGTGCACCAGGGAGACCTTCAGACAGGCATGCAAGGATGCTCACGCACATGCTGACTGCTGTTCCTCTTACCACATGGAGATGCACTGAGGCTAAATGTCATTTCACGTGCATGTGAGCACACGCACACCCACACACACAACTATACTCATCCACAAGGCTTCCCCTCCCCCTCTATCCTACCTTACAGCTATACAAAGACTCCCACCAAGCACATCAGAAGGAGAGGTGATCAGCACTCTAGCCCAACATTAGCTGCAGTTCCCATGTTCTCCAGTTCCCCTATCCTTCCTCCCGTCTCTTCCTCCCTTTCAGCTCCCCATTCTCCTTCTCTGATTATTCCCTCAGCTTCCAGCACTTAAGAATGGAGTCGGTGTATATGGACGCCTCACCCACCCACATCGTTATGACCTGGGCTGGTTGTTGTTTGCCTGAGAAATATGTGCATCATTCGGCATTTTCCTCAGACCAGCGGGTGGATCAGACAGCTCGATGCCTAGAGCTAGTGGGTTGTTGGGAAGTGAGTACGCTGAGTGTCCGTTGCCTTTTGCTTCATGCAGAGGTTGCTTTCTTTTAGCAAGGAGGTGGAAAGGGATGATTTTTTTTAATCCACAGGGGTCTAATCCTCCAAAATCAGCTATTTTGGATTGAAAGAGCAAAGCTCCATTAATTAGACACTGCACCAGTTGTAGCCAAGTGCCATTATATTAATATGCAAAGCTGAAAGTCAGCTAATCTCTACAAATCGTTTGTTTCCTTAATTGCCCTCTCCGGGCAAAAGTGAAAAAAAAAAGTAAGAAGCCAAATAACAATTTTATTGAATTTGTCATTTCCATTTTTCCCAGTGCTTCTTACTGCTGCTGCTGGACTAGGGACAGAGACTAGAACTAAGGTTGCAAAGAAAGGCTAGAAATTTCCATCATAAAACATACAGGAACTTAGACTGTGAACTCCATATGGGTCAGGGACTGTGTCCAACCTGATAAAACTGTATTTACCCCAGTGCTTAGAATGATGCTTGACACCTTGTAAGTGCTTAACAAATGCCCTTTAAGAAAAGAAAAAGGAACACTCCAAAAAAATCCAGTAAGCATTCCATAAATACAATTCATTGGTTCGGTGAAGAGTGACAGACAAGAGCACAATCTCTCATTTGTATTTTTCTTAACTTCATTCTCAATTGACACTGATCAGTACACATCTTTCCTTCTTTCTCTTTCCAGAATGTCCTCCTCTTACTTTCTCTTCCCAACACATGGAATCCTTTGGAGTAAACATTTACAGTCATTTTCGGGTCATGGGTGTCAGCTCCTTAAATGGAGAAGGATTTTGATCACCAGCAAACGTGTTGAATTTTTCCACTAGACAACACTGGGGTTGGATTCCATTACAAATGCTATCCCTTTATCCTTTGCAATGAGGGATTCACAACTAACACTCTTCAAAAAGACTTCATTAAAGCTTCATTATTGGTGCTCAGGGAGTTGGCTTAATTACAATTTTTAATGACACACATGTTCATAAAACTACTGTATTTGCTGCCATCTACTTGATTGCTCTTTAGTATGTAATAAACATTATCTCTTGCCTCTCCTTCACTGAAGCAGAGATCTGACTTCTCATCTTTGGCACATTAAGATTCTTTCCAAACTGACTACTCAACTGACGGGGTCATGGCTAAGGCTTTTGGAATTGTGAGCACAAAGTACTTTTCTTTCTCTCTTACTGGTACAGATGCCCTCAACTCTGTGAAATGCAGAATTTCATATTGATCCTTACATTCCAACATGTGAATATTTAAGAAGTTCCCAGAGAAAAGTTACATCCTCATGTGAAATTCAAATACAAACTTGATGTATCACAGCATTAATGCCCACATACACATGCTGCTATATGTGTAACTCTCCATTTAGACAAATCAATATCCTGGATGGTTTATTAGTTAGTGTAAATTGTAAATCAGTTCTGATTGGATTATCTCTCTAGAAAAGGGTACCACCATATCTTTTAACTTCAAAATCACACAAAATATTTCTACTCACACAATATTAACTGGGTTCTAACCACTGTCTTCCCCCTTCTTCATTCTTAATTCTCTGCTGCTTAGTTGACACTGTAGCACGAGCCAGAAGACGGGTTTTTAGTGACCAAGTGTTGTTCAACTTTTCAATGGGGCTCTAATGAAGCCGTGCGGAGGTGAGCCATAACAGAGTCATTAATTCACTGAATGTGACTTTGCCTCCTTGGTATTAACTTGGGTTGCATTAAGAGTAGGAAGTCAGTGTGAACTGCAGATGAACTTCTTAAAATTGACATCATTAGCAACTTTGAAACAGGAAAAAAATCACTGCATGGGAATTGTGAGAGGGAAGGATATTGGGTTTGTGGTTATAAAGGTGCTGGGCAGCTTATGGCTCATGTCTAGAGCTTGGAAAGAAAAAGGACAGAGTGATGCTCCTTTATTATTCAGAAAATAATCCCCCTCCCCTGCTCCAAGAGAAGGGCTCCTGTTGGGCTGATGCTGGGACTGTTCCTGCCAGATTTGTTCTCCTGAACTCAAGGACCAGTTTGACAGATGAGAGGCAGAAGAGCTTCAAAACCTTCTGACCTCCAAATGGGAGGCTAAAGTCATAGCAGTCAACACTACATTCTCTTCCTGTGAGTAGAATTTGTTTACTGGGGGAATGGGAAGGGAAAAGCAGGAGCAATGCGGCATTGATGTCTTTTCCTCTGAACCCATCAGTGGGAGCACCCAGAATAATGCAGTTGCAGGAGAAAAACAAGCCTTAAATATTTCCCTTCATTTCTCTTCATTAAAGACTTTGCATTTTGAGTATCTTTTTCCCATTATGCACTTTCCTCCTCTCTCCCCAACATCTTGTTCCCTCCATTTGTCTGCTATATTGCCATCTTCTCTCTCCCCTGTGCCTTTCTCCATCTGCCAGGAATTAGTTCAATAAATCCACATTGCCTCAGTCCATGCTTTACCTCACTCTGGTTTGAAAGTCAGTATCCAAGCTTTTTTCTGCTTTTTTCTGAAGGAGTAAGATGGACACTTAGGATAGATATGGTGGTATAATTTCCTTCTTACTCCCTGGAAAGGAGAAACTTGGGATCAGAGCAGAATCAAATAGGAAAGCAGCTTAGATAGATAGATGATAGATTGATAGCTAATATCTATAGAATTCTACTGACCAAGTGATTATTTAAATATAACTCATTTATCAAAAGATACAGGGAAAGACACTATTTACTTCAAGCCTTAGCATCTTAAAGTTTTCTCTAACCACTAGAGTCACTCAGGCACCATCTCACTCAAAAGCCATAGCTTTAACAGAAAATTATTTGAGGGGATTTGGATTTGGCTCAGTTGATTTTGTAATTTAAAATAGGAAAGGGAAAACAAGGATCAAGTTCAAGGTGGGGTCTTGGGAGGAAGGCAGTTAACTCCTCACACTCCCTCCCCACCCTTTTAGTACCTTGAGATTAGAAGAGGAGAGTTGTGTTAGGATCATTCCCACTGAAATGACTATCACAACCCTGATGAACTGACTTAGAAGTTGCTATAGAATCATATGCTGCCATCAACTACACATATTTGTGGGTTCTAGGAAAACTGACTGAGATGATCAGCCCTCTCCACCGTGATAGTTACTTTTTATTCAGAACATTTCTATAATGCTCTTCAGTATGTTTGCTTAGTACAGTGCTCAGCATATAAATGCTTAAGAAACACCACGATTATTATCCAACCAACCTTAGGGATAATAAAATATCACATCTTGTGCTTAGAAGCACGGAACATTCTAAGACTAGGTGGATGTGAAACAAGTATTTTCTGACAGTATTTTTTGAGCCCCAAGATGTTTATCCTCATTCACATTTTTTGCCTATCGAAACTAGAAAATGTTAAAGAGAACTTGACTGGTAACTTGAATGTGTGCAGCCCATTGACAATCACTAGACTTGTACATAGAAAATGGGGCTTATTTTTTTATATCCCTAGAGAATGATTAACCCTTTCAACCATTTTGTTCCATCCACTTGTCCTTATGGCTTTTTATGATTTTGGAACGTCACTGACCTGGGAGTTTCTAGGCCAGTAAAGAATGGGATTCATGGGATCCCAGGGAGTGATTTACTCTGTTATAAGCCAGACTAGGGCTATAGGAAGCCACACTAGGACTTCCTTCCTGGTGTTTGCCAATTGATATGTATGTACTGAGTGCCCACAGGGCATAAAGTTTCCCATGTCCCTTGTTTTTTAAACAGGGCTCCTTCCTCTTTTCATTTACAGCCAGTATTGCTCATTTTCTCACCAGAGATTGGGGGTGGGGGCGTCGGGGGAGAGACATAGGTAGAGACAAAAGGATAGAGGCTGATGAAGTGAGAATCATAGATTAAAAAAAACAAGATACTGACAGAATGAGAACCAGAAATGTTGAGATGGGTTTGAAAAAAGTAATGGACTTAGATCTTCAGAGGAAAGGGAGTTAGCGTAACAGATTTGTTTTTCTTCCATACCTGGAATTACTGTTCATTTAAAATCACAATGGAGAGGGACAGGGGATGAGATGCTCAACTTGAATCCCATTTTTCTACTCATTTCTCCTGACAGTTGCCCTTGATATTAAAATGTGCTGAGTTACTACTCACCTAAAGCAACCGGTTTCACAGTGTGTTTTCAATAATGTCTATACCAGCTAAAACTTCACCAGCTCTTAGATGCTCAACTTGAATCCCATTTTTCTACTCATTTCTCCTGACAGTTGCCCTTGATATTAAAATGTGCTGAGTTACTACTCACCTAAAGCAACCGGTTTCACAGTGTGTTTTCAATAATGTCTATACCAGCTAAAACTTCACCAGCTCTTAGAATCTGCCTCTTCTAGCCTTCCCTTCTATCCTCTCATTCTTTTCTGGCTTCGCATCTCTCTCTGCCCCCTGATTTCAAACAAACTCAAGTCTCCCTCATACAGAAAAGCCATCAACTTCACTGAACCCTCATTATCCCCTCATAATAATAATAATAATGTTGGTATTTGTTAAGCGCTTACTATTTGCAGAGCACTGTTTTAAGCGCTGGGGGAGATACAGAGTAATCAGGTTGTCCCACGTGAGGCTCGCAGTTAATCTCCATTTTACAGATGAGGTAACTGAGGTACAGAGAAGTTAAGTGACTTGCCCACAGTCACACAGCTGACAAGCGGCAGAGCTGGGATTCGAACCCATGAGCTCTGACTCCCAAGCCCGGGCTCTTGCCACTGAGCCACGCTGCTTATCTACGGAGATGCAGACAGCTTCCCTGCCCACGTCTACTTGCTCCCTTCCCTGTAATGACAAAGACGACATTTATTAAGACTTTTCTATGTGCTAAGCACCAAGACAGTTCTAATAGTATATATTTAATACTTACTGGATGCTGAGCACTGTACTAAGCCCAGGGAAAGAATAGGCAGGTGGGAATCAGACACACACCCTTGGAATGTTAGGTATACTTCTATACCTGTCCCCACTTCTTTAGTGTGGTCTGTGTAATATTAACATCAATGGAATCTGTTAGCATTCAATATGTGCCAAGCACTGTACTAAGGGCTGAAGTAATATAAGATAATCAGGTCAAACACAGTCCCTGTCCTACATGGGGTTCCCACAATCAAATGGGAAGGAGAACAGATATTTATTCCCATTTATTTTTGCAGAAGAAGAAATTGAGGCATAGAGAAATTAAGTGGCTTGTCCAAGGTCATACAGCATCTAAGCGTTAGAGTTGGGATTAGAACCCAGGTTCTGTGACTCCCAGGCCTGTGCGCCTTCCACTAGACCACACTGTTACTCTGTGTACATCCAGGCCCTTCATTTTCTCTCCACCAACTCAATTCCCTGCATTCTTTTCACTCTATTCTCTTTTTCTCTAGGAGTTCGTCCATCCATATGGATCAGCAATGACCATAGGTAGAAGACTTCCAATCTATCTCCTGGCTTAGTAGAAAAAACACCGGACTGGCAATCAGAAGATCTGAGTTCTAATCTCAGCTGTGCCACTGGCCTTCACTCAGTATCTCTATCCGTTTTTCTTCACTGTAAATGAGGATAAGATCAATCAACCAATGGCATTTATTGAGCACTTACTGTGTGCAGAGCACTGTACTAAGTGCTTGGAAGAGTACAATATAACAGAGTTAGTAGACATGTTCCCTGCTCACAGTGATCTTACAGCCTAGAGGATTAGACTTTCTCTACCTCTTTGATTATGAATCCTGTGTGGGATAGAACGGCATTCCATCTGATTATTTGGTATTTACTCAGTGCTTTACACATAGTAAATGTCTAATGAATCCACAAGTATAATGATCTCACCAGTCCTGTCCTCCCATTTGTTTTATCAGCTCCTATTTCATTCTGCCCCAAGGACATCTCCAGACAAAGGACATGTCTATCAACTCACAACCTCAACTCAATATTTCCAAAACTGAATTCAGCTTCCTTCCTATACCTGTTTCTTCCTCTACCTTACCTATCACTACAACACCATTCTCCCTGACACAGAACCTCACAACTTCGGTGTTGTTTATGACCCCTCTGCCATTTAAGTCACATATTTAGATTGTTCCTTCATTCAGATGATTCTTAAATCCTGCTGATTCTTGCTTTACAATATTTCACAGACCTACCCCTTCCTCCCCATTTTGAAGGTTACCAACCTAGTTCAAGTCCTCGTCACCTTCCAGCTAGTTAACTGCAAAAGTGACAGGGACATCCATGGGAGCACTCTTAATTGGTTCTGTGAAAACAGTGTTAAGTGGAAGATTACTAAATAAGGTCTAGTTTCCCACAGAAAATAATGTAAAGTGCATCGATGCATTCCCAATATTCAAATAATTGACCAAAACAATTTAAAACAGTGCTAAAAATATAGTTACTGTATATATCCTTATAAGTACTAATAATAAGATTATGAATGAGTTTTTTTATGAGTGCATTTTAAAATAACTTTGAAAGCATTACATTTTCCATTCAGCAAAAGGATCAATCAGTGCTATTTATTGAGGACTCACTGAGTTCAAACTACTTTACTAAGGGCTTAGGAGGGTTTAAAAGTCAATAGACACAATCCTTGCCCTTAAGGTTCTTAGAGTCTTGTGGTAATTCACTATTTATTAAATCTAATGCCAGACAGAACTAATAGCTATTACAGCAGCATATTAACTGTGAACAAATACATTCTCAAATGAAACAAAGGTGGATTAATGGGTACAGCAAGCACTGCGGCTTAGGGGACAGAGCCTGGGCCTGGGAGTTAGAAAGTCATGGGTTCTAATCCTGGATCTGCCGTGTGTCTGCTGTGTGACCTTGGGCAAGTCACTTCACTTCTCTGGGCCTCAGTTACCTCATCTGTAAAATAGGGATTAAGAGTGTGAGCCCTATGTGGGACAGGGACTGTGTTCAACATAATTACCTTGTCTCTACCCCAGGGCTTAGAGTAGTACTTGGCACATAGTAAGCACTTAACAAGTACCATAATTATTATTATTATTATTATGATTTACAATAGGGACTAAAATTGTGTATGAAGCATGGCAATTTTGATATCCACATTAGCAACAAACCTCAGAGAGGCAGTAAGCCTAGGTGAAATTCCTACTAGGTGCCCTCCACCCTAAAGAGTGTGTACTTCTACATGGACACTGGCTTATTTGATACACAATATTGTAAAACCGGTTAGGGCCAAGGCAAAGAAAATCACACTGTAAAAGTCTTTGAGCCAAAGTTCTTCTTTTTAATTGATGGTTCTACAAGGTGAATCATTATTGCTAGAAAGGTCAGATACTTCATTGTGGTGGAAATTTTATGGTGAGTAAGCAGATTTTGAAGAATTATTTGTATTTTGATTTTTTGGTTCAATCCTATTTATTGAGCGCTTACTGTGTGCAAAGCACTGTACTAAGCCCTTGGGAGAATACAATAAGATTTCATTCTACTTTGTAATAAAAGGCTTCTAGTTTGAAGGAATTTCCTTGTAGTGTTAAATTGAACAATTGACTTCAAGACTAGATAATAATGAATTAGTGACCCACAAAGTCTGGGTGAGAGGCCTCCAACTTTTTCCCTTTATCAGGGTAGACAAATGTCTGAATCCAGTCCTGATTATTCATTCATTCATTCATTCAATAGTATTTATTGAGCGCTTACTATGTGCAGAGCACTGTACTAAGCGCTTGGGATGAACAAGTCAGCAACAGATAGAGACAGTCCCTGCCGTTTGACAGGTTTACAGTCCAATCGGATTATGGCAGGTTATGCCTGCATTTACTGGTTCTCCTTCTTAAACCTTTTCAGTCCATCCTACTTGTAGCTTTTATTCACCTGCATCTACTTCTTAACCTGCCATTCTTCCTTGGTAAAATTTTCTTCCTTGATAAAATTTCTTAGATTACTCAATTTCTCTATTCTCACAGTCATAATCCAGGCCCTAATAATTGTATGCTTCAATTACTGCCACATCCTTCTTGCCCCACTACTTTCCCCCATTTCCCTGGCTTAACAGCAAAATTGTTTCCCTCAAGGCTTGAGCTGATCATGTGCCTTCTCTTCTCAGAAGCCTACAAGAGCTCCTAATTCCTACTCCCATCAAATCGGTTCTTCTAATGTTTTTAATGCCTCCTCCAACTAATCCCCTAACCTAAGTGCCCTCATTTTCTGTTACACAACTCACTATTGCCAAGTCAACCTTTTCATGAGCCACCCTCAATGCCAATGCCCAGGCCACATTACCTGGAAAACTCTTCATTCACTCATTCAATAGTATTTACTGAGCGCTTACTATGTGCAGAGCACTGTACTAAGCACTTGGAATATACAATTTGGCAACAGAGACAATCCCTGCCCAATGACAGGCTTACAGTCTAATCAGGGGAGACAGATGGACAAAAACAAGACATCATAATCACGATAAATAGAATCAAGGGGATGTACATCTCATTACCAAAATAAATAGGGTAATAAAAATATATACAAATGAGCACAGTGCTGAGGGGAGGGGATGAGGAGCAGAGGGAAAAGGGGGCTTAGCTGAGGGGAGCTGAAGGGGGGAAGGGGGAGGGAGCATACATAGGGCGGATGGGGAGCAGAGAGGGAGCAGGAGGAGCAGAGGGAAATGGGGAAGTTCAGTTTGGGAAGGTCTTCTGGAGGAGGTGAGCTCTCAGTAGGGCTTTGAAATGGGGAAGAGAGTTTGCGGAGGTGAGGAGGGAGGGCATTCCAGGACAGTGGTAGGATGTGGGCCAGAGGTTGACGGCAGGATAGGCGTGAACGGGGGACGGTGAGGAGGTGAGCGGCGGAGGAGCGGAGCGTGCGGGGTGGGCAGTAGAAAGAGAGAAGGGAGGTGAGGTAGGAGGGGGCAAGGTGATGGAGAGCTTTGAAGCCCTGAGTGAGAAGTTTTTGTTTTGTGCGGAGGTTGATGGGCAACCAATGGAGGTTTTTAAGGAGGGGAGTGACATGCCCAGAGCGTTTCTGCAGGAAGATGATCCGGGCAGCGGAATAAAGAATAGACTGGAGTGGGGAGAGACAGGAGGAAGGGAGGTCAGAGAGAAGGCTGATACAGTAATCCAGCCAGGATATTATGAGAGCTTGTACCAGTATGATAGCCGTTTGGATGGAGAGGAAGGGGCGGATCTTGGTGATATTGTAAAGGTGAGACCAGCAGGCACTGGTGACGGATTGGATGTGTGGGGTGAATGAGAGAACGGAGTCAAGGATGACACCAAGGTTGCGGACTTGAGAGATGGGAAGGATGGTCATACCGTCCAAAGTGACTGGGAAGTCAGCAAGAGGACAGGGTTTGGGAGGAAAGATAAGGAGCTCAGTTTTGGACATGTTGAGTTTTAAGTGGCAGGCAGACATCCAGGTGGAGACGTCCTTGAAGCAGGAGGAGACACGAGTCTGAAGGGAGGAGGAGAGAACAGGGGAGGAGATGTAGATTTGACTTTCTACCCTAAAGCCCTCTTCTCCACCAAATCCCATCCCTTCCATTCAAATCGACTGAAAAATCCACTTCTCAAACCAAGTTTTCCCATCTTAGTCCTATCGGGTTCAAAACATTCTTACTACTCCAAAATCCCTTGGCATATATGCAAATTCTCTTCTCCCTCCTACTCAGACTGTGAGCCCCATGCAGGACAGGGACTGCATCCAGCCTAATTAACTTGGATCTTCCCCAGTGCTTAGAACAGTGTTTGACACATAGAATGCACTTAAAAATACCAAAAAAAATTATGTTTGTCATTCAGGCTTGTACGCGCTACATTTGTACATATATATATATATAGTTGTATAACATAGTTATGTTCATTTTTACTCTTTGGTCATGTTTGGGTTTGTCCTCTATAACAAAATAATTCAGAATTTTAAAGCCCAAATATGGAAAGTACAGATTACTATTCAGAAAATTGTAAGTACAGAATATGTTGTAAAATATAAGTTCCTCTTCAACTTTAACTATTGTGTTCACAACCAAGAATATTAACGAACTATAATTTATTTCTTTCTCTCAGGGTACATTATAATCAACCTCCTACTGCTATTTCTCTAGATTGGCAGCAAAACCCTCTTAAACCAATATTAGTTTATTCAAATAGTATGTAATTCGAAGCACCTTCTATTCCCCAACTAGATAGGATCCTTGCATTAAAATGGTTGGTTTGCCTCAAAGCACAGACATTTAAATCAAAATGTAATTGGGGCTCTGAAAATGGTTTGCCTATCTGAATTTATCCAATGTTTCACTCTCCTGTCCCTAATAACACAGATCGATCAATCAATGGTATTTACTGAGGGCTCTCCTTGTGCAGAGCACTGTACTAAAAGCCTGGGAGAGTACTATACAACAGCGGACACATTCCCTGCCCATAATGCATTTCCGGTCTAGAGGGGGAGTCACTTGTTACGGTACTTGTTAAGCACTTACTGTGTGCCAAACACTATTCTAAATGCTGAGGTAGATATAACTCAGTCAGGTTGGACACAGTCCCTGTCCCACATGGGCTCACGCTCTTAATCCCCATTTTACAGATGAGGTAACTGAGGCCCAGAGAAGTGAAGTGACTTGCCCAAGGTCACCCAGCAGACACATGGTGGAGCCGGAATTAGAACCCAAGTCCTGACTCCCAGGCCTGTGCTCTATCTTCTAAGCCATGCTTCTTCTCTACAAATACGAAGAAACAAATAAATAAATAGAGGAACGTAAACTCTCCTCCCGCTGGGTAGGGGGAAAATACCAACGACTCCCGATTTAGAGGCTATTGAAGGAATGTCCATTTTAGGGCTGGAGTCCTCCAAGCAGGGCAAGCCAGATTCCCTCTTCTCCCTTCTTTTTCCTTATCCTCCAAATTAAAGTTAGGAGCTCAGAAGAGAAGGCAGGACACTGTACTAAGCACTGAGGTAGATACAGGATAATTAGGTTGAACACAGTCTCTGTCCCACATAGGGCTCACAGTCTAAGTAGTGGGGAGGAGGATTTAATCCCCATTTTATGGATGAGGTAACAGGCATATAGAAATGAAGTGACTTGTCCAAGGTCACACAGCAGACAAGTGGCAGAGAAGGAATTAGAACCCAGGCCCTATGACTCAGTGGATTTTTATACTTGGCCATACTGCTTGTTCTGCTGCCAGATTGTTTTTAGGTCTTATACCAAGCCAGCCCATTTTTCAAAAATTATGTGGCAAATCTTCATATTTTAGGAAGTTAAAAATACCGTTTCCCCTCCCCATAATGAAGGGGATTTAAAGAAATAGTTCTTGACTGACATTTTGACCAAAAAAGCAAACTCTTCCATTTTAAGTCTACATGTATTTCAGAAGAATTATAGCTGTGTTTCCAAAATACACTTCCACCCAGGGAATGTTTAGCAAAAGCTATTTAATATGCAAAAGCTATTTAAGAAGCTAGCTTTCCCTTCAGGTTTTTCAAAATATTTATTTTATCTCAGAAACCCAATCCCCTTGCAATTTAACAAAAACAACAATAATAATAATACTTTTAAAATTCTAGGTTCAAAATAGAAAGGTCAAGTTTGATTCTGTTTAGTATTTACAAGATGCAAATGCATTTAGCTTCTCCCTTCGTTGTAATTCATGCTCAAGAGTTTCACATTTACTTCAAGGACCTATTTACTCCCTATGAAGTATTTTAAGATACTTGGTAATGCATGAAAAATTTTGTTCAAAAATAAATTGAGTTGACTTAATATGTTCACATTTGTGCCTGCTGAATGGCGTAAAATGTCTAAAAGCTGCAATTGGAATTTGTGCCATACAAAATTATGCAAGTGTAAATTGTGTAATTTTGCCATTTAAGAATCTCCAATTTAGCAGTTTATTCTGCTAAGTGTTTTGACAGTTTAATACTGTAAACCCATTATCATCTTTGTTTTTTAAAGTCTTGTTTTGGTCTTCAAGAGGAGTAAAATAAAAGTTGTGTAAAGTGAATTGAATCAAGTGTGACCTTAAAACAGAAGTGGAAGATTCTCCCACAGCTATATTTTTCACTTCGTAATGGCCTATTAGCCACTTCTACTCCCAAACCATGATTACAGCCATTGCTTTTGCAAAATGGACTTGCTGTTCTTCATCTGGAGAAAAAGGATGGGAAGAAAGGATATATTGAATTGGTAGGGGGAAGGAGGCTCCTGCTTCAGGTATGGGCTTGTGTCTTGGTGGCCGTCCAGCTAGAAGAAGGACTTTGGGGCCATTAATCCCTCTTTCCAGAGAATGGAGGAATTCTAGGGGTCAGCAGCAAGAGGTAAGAAGAAATAGACTCAACCTTATCCCAGTGAATTTGTTCCATAAATGGTGATCTTTCCAACCAATCCATTGGTGGTATTTCATGAACAGAATACTTCCGTAGTATCTATGGAGTCTCTTTGTACTCTCCCAAGTGCTTAGTACAGTGCTCTGCATATAGTAAGCCCTTAGTAAATACCACTGATCAGTCAATTGATTGATAGTTATTTTTCAGTTCCAGGCTACCTTCTCTAGACTGTCCCAAGGAAATTCTCTTTTACTTATAATCATTAGTTATCTTTGCCAAATGTGTTTTTAGGGTCAACAATTGTGAGCTAGACTGTAGACTGTTTGTGGGCAAAGTCTTTTGTATTTTACTCTCCCAAGTGCTTAGTACCATACTCTGCAAGCAGTAACCACTTAATAAATACGACCAATTAACTGACTGACTGAGCAGGCCAGTGAAATGCAATAAAAGGGCAAGCAGCTGTGAGATCAAAACTAAACCTTAAGAGATCCCTTCTTCCCCTTGGCTCCTTTAACTCGGCAGGATAGACACAGTTTTGGAGTTGGATGAGGTCACCTAGACTATCCCCCAACCTCCAGACAGGCTGACAGGACCCAAAATGTCCAGGATGCCTTAGAGGGGTACTCATATGAAGCAGCGTGGTCTAGTGGCAAGAGCATGGGCCTGGGTGTCAGAGGGCCTGAGTTTCTAATCCCAGCTCCATCACTCACCTTCTGCGTGATCACTTCTCGGTGTCTCAGTTTCCACATCTGTAAAATGGGGATTCAATGCCTGTTCTTCCTCCTTAGACTGTAAGCCCCATGTGGGGCAGAGACTGTCCAACTTGCTGATTATATTGTATCAACTCCAGTGCTGATTATAGGACTTGGCACATAGTAATTGCTTAACAAATATCACAGTTACCATTAATATTATGGGGGTGAATTTACCAGTTCTGCTTCAGGCCCTGAACCTTGATACTCTATGCCCTCAAATCACCATAGGGAAAACCATAGAACAACTGTGTGAGATGAAGGAAATTTTGCCTCTTACTTTGCCCATAAATTGGTCCTCAGGACCACCACTCAAATCAGCATAGCCTCCTCTTAGCGCCCTGGGCAAACTCCTAGGGTACCAAGGCAAATGACAAAGACCTTCTGGAGCTGGGCTTATGTAGAATGATGATATGCAAAGTATCAGAGGGGTGAGATAAGGGGCAGGCTAGAAATGCTGCCTTCACGGTGAAAAAATATCTCTCTCGGTTGTCGCAGCTTATATCTCAGCTTGTGCAGTGACTGGGCAAAAAGGTGCAGCTCTCTCCCAGAGGCCACCAAGCAATCTTGAGCAAACTGATCCCACTCCCGGCAGTTTCCCCTCTCCAACTAACCGACCACCTCCTTTCCATTTCAGGAATGATATTTTTAGGATAAACGTCCTATCTTGTCTGTGAATCTTACCTTTAATAGAGAATTCCCACCGAAAGCAATGCCAATATATGGAGCAAGCCAAAGATGTGTAAGGAAGATCTATAGTAGAGGGAGAGGGGAGAAGAATTTTGCTCTGTTTGAACACCAATATTCTGACCTAAGACAAGACCCTAGGTGAAGACCTATATGTGTCTTTGAAATGCTTCTTCTTGATCTTGGGGGTTCTTTTAATGCAGGTTTTAGTTTGAAGATCTATGGGTTAACATTGTGCTTCTAGGAAGAATTATGAATTCTTTCAAATTATCAGTTTTGGGACCAAGCCATTTTCATTTAGAAATAAAGGATTCTCTTCATCTTTTTGCTTCTCTCTTCCTTACAGATAATTTGGCCTGAATCTTTTATCAACTGGAACTTCAATCAGTTATGCTGATATTTTAACTACATGTGTGGCAGTATCTCTGTTCCTCCCGTGCCCTTAATAATAATTAATTATGCATTTTTAATGGTATTTGTTAAATGCTTACTATGTGCCAGGCACTGTTCTAAGCACTGGGGTAGATACGAGGGTATCAAATTGGACACAGTCTGAGTCCTGCCTAGGTAAGGAGAGAGTATGATTTCATCCCTAATCATGTAAGCTCAATGTGAGTGGGGAATGTTGTACTGTACTCTCCCAAGTGCTTACTAGAGTGCTCTACACACAGTAAGCACTTAATAAATACCACTGATTATGACTTAAAGAGAGTTACTGTATGCAGAGCAATAAGAGTTTCAAAGAATACAATTATATTCTTCCCTCACTTTCCCTCACTTCGTTCTGCTCTGGGCACTGTTGCTCCTGCTTCTGCTTTCAGGGTGGGAGAGGGAATGATGATCTCCATGGATGCTGTCTGACTTCATGGCATTCTCCAGCTCCAGTAGCCCACAGTGAGCAGACCCAGGAGGAAAAGAGCATCAGTAGCAGCAGAGATAGAAGCAGTTCCTTCCAAGGGATCCACATTACCCTGACATTGATTGCCAGATGATGCAGGCTAGATTTTTTTTTTTTTACATTCCTTCATCATTTCTCCCACCTACTGACCATGGAATTTCTTTACTCACCATGCTCTTCCCCGCAGCTCTTCCTCTCCACCATCCCAACTCAGCTTGTTCCCTCCGTGACTCTTTGAAACCTCAATCCCCATGGCTCTCCTGCACTTCCTCCCTACCCTACCTCATATCCCAACCTTTCAAAAAGTATTTTTTATTACCTCACCCTTGCGCTGCTCTGCTACTAGGGGTCCCTTACAGCCCACTACACTGTAAGCTCCTTGAAGGAAGGGATCAAGTCTACTTACTGGACTGTACTCTCCCAACCCCTAAATACAGTGCTCTGCATACAGTAAGTGCTCAGTAAATACAACTGATGATTGATCAACTACTGTCCCAGAACCTGAAAACCACTGCCAATGGAGATGGAGCAAGATTGGGTCCAGGCAGGGGAGGAGACAGGGATGGGACTTTTGCGGTGCTTCTCATTTAAAGAAATCAGCAGGTGCTTTACAAAGCCACTAGCCATTATTTCTGAGAACTCATAGAACACAGGAGATGCCAAGGATGGAAAAGGGAAATGTTACTCTCATCTTTAAAAGGGGCAAAAAGAATGACCCTAATTTCACAACAACCTGGGAATACACCAGAGCAAATTATCAATGATTTTGCAACAGCTTAAGAGTGCATCAGATAGTAGGACTGCTTTGTGAAAAGGACATTTTACCAAATTTAATCTTCTTCTAAGTGGAGCGACAAACCACAGAGCACAGAAAAGCAGCAGATGTAATTTGTATGGACTTTCTTCGAGCCGTTGATTCTATCCCACATGACATCCTCACCGCTGAGAGGAAAGCACGGTGTGACCATTAAGTGACAGCAGGCTTGAGCATGGTACCTAAAGGCTTGGTGCCATCATTGGTTTTGATACCAACCCACTCTGACGGGACATACGGAATGGCTACCCACTCTCTGTGCTGAAATGAAAGGAAGGAGACAGGGAACGTGCCCTCAGTGCCACAGTGGGAGTGGATAAAGCACGGGCCTGGGAGTCAGAAGGTCATGGGTTCTAATCCTGGCTCTGCCACTTATCTGCTGGGTGACCTTGGGCAAGTCACTTCACTTCTCTGTGCCTCACTTACCTCATCTGTAAAACAGAGAAGCAGCATAGCTCAGTGGAAAGAGCCCGGGTTTGGGAGTCAGAGGTCATGGGTTCAAATCCCTGCTCTGCCACTTGTCAGCTGTGTGACTGTGGGCAAGTCACTTAACTTCTCTGTGCCTCAGTTACCTCATCTGTAAAATGGGGGTTAAGACTGTGAGCCTCAGGTGGGGCAACCTGATTACCCTGTATCTACCCCAATGCTTAGAACAGTGCTCTGCACATAGTAAGTGCTTAACAAATACCAACATTATTATTATTATTATTATTAAATCGGGGATTGGGACCGTGAGCCCCATGAGGAACAGGGACTGTGTCCAACTTGATTTGCTTGTATTCACGCCACAGCTTAGTACAGTGCCTGGCACATAGTAAGCACTTAACAAATGCCATCATTATTATTATTATGAGAAGGAGTTCTTCCTCTACCTCTGCTCAGGCCCCATTCAGAATCTAGTGTAAGGGAGCCCTCTCCATAGACCAACTCCTTCTCAGGGGGCTGTAGAAAGAATATGGATAGAGACCACCCCTGGGCTCACATTCACACTTGGGAAAGAGCCCAAGCAGAGGGGTTCCTGGACTGTATTTGGGGACCTAGCAGCTGGCATGCTCCAGTGTCTCAATAGGCCCCAAGGCTGTTGTAGCTTCTACTGACTCTGGTGCACTCTAGTTCAGCCTACAAAATTAGCAGTAACACTTAGATAGCAAGTTCTACCGAGTTCTAATTCTGGCTTTGCTACTTGTCTGCTGTGTGACCTAGGACAAGTCACTTAACTTCTCTGTGCCTCAGTTATCTCATCTGTAAAATGGGGTTTAAGACTGTGAGTCCTATGTGGAACAAGGGCTGTGTCCAACCTGATTATCTTGTATCTACCCCAGCACTTAGTACCAGTGCCTGGCACATAGTAAGCACATGAATACCATAAAAAAAAAAAGAAAAATGAAGAAACAGACAACAATGCAGGCCTGGGGCCAGTACTGCACCACAAGCAAATTGTACACTCAGTACTTCCTGCCCACCAAAAGAAACATTTTGACTTGAAATACCACAATAACTGAGGCCAAATTACAACTCTGCCACTTGCCAGCTGTGTGACTTTGGGCAAGTCTCTTAACTTCTCGGTGCCTCAGTTCCCTCATCTGTAAAATGGGGATTAAGACTGTGAGCCCCACGTGGGACAACCTGATTCCCCTGTGTCTACCCCAGCGCTTAGAACAGTGCTCGGCACATAGTAAGCGCTTAACAAATACCAACATTATTATTAACTTTCCGGATTAGGAATTATCCTGATCATGTGTAGCTAGAGGAGGATGACTCAATCTTCCTTCTGCTTTCAAAAAGAAAAGAGTTTTTTCTGCCTGATGTTATATAAACCCTGTATAATATTTAAGTCATTTTTCAACCACAAAAATAGGAACAATATCACAATGCACTACCAAAGCAGACACATGTAGAAAACTTTGAGAACAATGTTTTTTAAAAAAAACTGGAATGAGTTCAGGCAATCCAGTAAATTGCACCTGTTTTTCCCTCCTCAAAAATATTTTGTTTAATCTCTTCAATTTGAAAAGGAACATTTCTCAAAGGTTAAAAACAAACCTGTCCAAGCCCTGGCAAGTCGAATAAGGGAATAAAGTGTAACGGAATGTTATCCAGACGATTAGTTGTGGCCAGATGTGGAGATGCCAGTTCTAATAGGAAATCACTGATGTATGCAGCTAAAGTGTGTGATTCCACATATAAAACTGATGGAAATCACTGACTATTCTATACAATAATTCAACAAAACATATGGTGCAAATATTCCTGCCTGTCAGGTAAATCAAATGGCGAAAATGCAATAGCAAAATTATTGGGAGCCATTCACATATAAAAGTAATTAGTAAACCTAAGTACTGCCAGTTCGGAACAAACCAATGCTGAAATTATGAGTGCCAAAGAAGGACACCCGTCTGAGGCCTGCTGAGTTTGAATCAAGTCATGTCAAGCTTGGAAAGTTCAATGCAATTTGCAAACCAATGGCAGTGACCTGGATAAGTAGGATAAATTGTTTAAAAAATTTGAAATGCGACATGCGATGCCTACTGTACAGTGAAGAGGTTTTGCTTTTGTATTTTCTTCTCCAGCTAAAGGGATTAAAAGAAAACTTGAAAATAGGAACTTTTAGGATGCCAAGCTCCTTCAGGATTGGGTCTATACTGGCTAAAAATGGCAGGTTTATTAAAACTGCACCACATTAAAAATATTGGGCTATATGGAGGATTGACACCATAACAAATTGTAGTATGTACTCCGAAAAGCAATAAAAATCCATGGGGACTGGGTGTAGGGGGAGGAATTCTTAGACAGTGAAGGCATGATTTAAAAGCTGACCCAATTAAAATCTAAAAGACACTTTAAATGGAACACCCTTTGAAAGATTTGTAAGTTAAAACATAGTTTACCTTTCTCTATGAGGTACCCAGATAATATAAATTGTCTGGTATTAGCAATAACTTCCCTCGGTCAGATAGAAGATGGCTGTTTGGTTCCATCATCACCAAAGGTACTTAATGAGTGTTTCCTGTGTGCAGAGAGCACTGTACTAAATATGCCTCAGAGAGATTCAAGGCTTACAATCTAATGGGTGCCATGTCAGCCTGGAGAAAATAACTTCCTTTCAAAAGGAATGCCACTCAGATGCTTGCTTTGGCAAGTGTGTTACATAAGTAACTCTCCACCCTCCCTGCTCTCCCACTCACCAACGTCACTCAGTTGTCCTTGGTTCCCTCAGTTTTTCTGGCCTCTCCATCTCTGTACCCAGATTTGCACCTCCCCACCCGTCTTCCTGGTTCAACTAGTGCTCAATCAATCAATCAATGATATTTACTGACTGCAAACCACTGTACTAAGTGCTTGGGACAGTAGAATACAACAGAGTTAGAAGACACACTCCCTGTCCATAATGAGCTTCCACTCTAGAGGAGGAGACAGACATTAATATAAATACATAATAATATATAATTTAAAGCTATGTACATAATTTAAAGCTATGTATGTTCTTGCAAGCCTGTAACCTTGGTGCTATCCTCGACTCATCTCTTTCATCTAACCCACGTATTCAATCTATCACTAAATCCTGTTGGTTCAACCTTCATATAGCTAAAATACTCCCTTTCCTCTCCCTTTCCAAGCATTTATCCTAACCCACCTTGATTACTATATCAACATCCTTGTGGACCTCCCTGCCTCCTGGCTCTCCCCACTCCAGTCCATACTTCACAGTGTTTCCCAGATCATTTTTCTACAAAAATGTTCAACCCATTTTTCCCCACTCCACAAGAACCTCCAGTGGTTGCCCATCTACCTCTTCACCAAACAGAAACTCTTTACCACTAGCTTAAAGCAATCACCTTGTTCCCTCCTATTTCACCTCACTGCTGTCCTATTACCACCGAGCCTGCACACTTTGACTCTGTAAAGCCAACCTACTCACTGAACCGTCTATCTTGTTGCTGACCTCTCCCTCGCTTCCTGCCTCTGGCCCAAAACACCCTCCCTCTTCATAGCCAACTGACAATTACCCTCCCCAATTTCAAAGCCTTAGTGAAGGCACATTTCTTCCAAGAGACCTCCCTTGACTATGCTCTCATTTCCACTTTTGCCATTCCCTTCTGTGCCACCCTGATTTACTCCCTTTTTTCACCACTCCCATAGCCACATAGGACTTATATACATATCTGTCATTTTTAAATTTCTATTAATGTCTATCTCCCCCTCTATAATGTGAGCTCGTTATGGGCAGGGAATGTGTCCACCAACTCTGCTATACTGTACTCTCCCAAGTGCTTAGTACAGTGCTCAGCATATAGTAAGTGCTTAATAAATATGACTGAATGAACCAGAGGTTTTTTCCCTCTGACCCTGGAAGGATGCCCAGATTTTATTTACATACCTATTGTGAGGGAAAAAATGACACATGCAGCTTCTAATCTTAGATTCTGCAATCAAACCAAGAAAGGAGGGAGTCTGACAGTAATTATAAAAGAAAGGAATGGCAAATCTACTTAGTAGTTCAACTGATAGACTTGCAAATAACAATGTAAGCCAAGATGAAAAGAGATGAGTTGAAAGCTTTGGAAATTGAGGTAGCTGAACAAATTATTTATATTTGTTTAACCAAGAAGAAATCTTGAGTCAGAAGCATCACATTCAGGAAAGGAATCTTTAACACGAATGAATGATTAAAATTACTACATTGGATTTCAACACTATTACAATGTACAATATTGTACTGTCAAGTTTTTCAAAGAGAATAGAAGACATTGGAAGCTCCAGTCACACTGAAAGGGAAGTAAACTTCATTTTAATGAAATTCCTCAGCTTAAAAAGTTGAGAGATTCAGCAATGAGGATAATATTCATTCTGATATTTTTAATGCAAACAATGGTATTTATTGTTTTCTATGTGCAGAATACTGTACTAAACGCTTGGAAGAATTTCAATACAACAAAATTAATGCAACTGTAAAATGCTGAAGCAAACCGAAAGGAGGCTGCTGTTAGACCAGAAGCTATTTTATTCAACTCTGGAGTGCCTGGAATGTAAAAATAATTGTGGTAAAGCACTTACTAGGTGTCAAGCACTGTACCAAGTACTGGGGTACATAAAAGACAATCAGGTTCAACATGGGGCTCAGAGTCTGAGAGAGAACAGGTATTGAAAACCCAATCTGCAGATAAGGAAACTGAGGTCCAGAGAAGCTAAATGACTTACCCAAGGTCAGACAGCAGGAATGTGGCAGAGTCAGGATTAAAACCCAGGTCCTGTGACTCCCAGATAACCAACTGTCTGCTTTGACAGTTTGGTTTACAAGCAAAAAGATGCATCAGCATGGGCTAGTGGAAAAAGCACAGGCCTGGGAGTTGGAGGACCTGGGTTCTAATCCCAGCTCTATCTGTTGTGTGACCCTGGATAATTCACAACTTCTCTGGGCCTTAGTTTCCTCATCTGTAAAATGGGGATTAAAGCTGTGAGCCCCGTGTGGGTCATGGACTATGTCCAACCTGATTATTTTGTACCTACCCCTAGTACAGTGCTTGGAACATAGTAAGTGCTTAACCAGTACCAACATTATTCTAAAATAAGGATAGTGTCAACATTGCAGACTTGTGAGAAAGGGAAGAGGGTGGTGTTGTCAACAGTCATGGGAAAGTCTGAGGCAGGAGAGGGTTTGGGAAGGAAGATGAGAAGTTCAGCTTCAGGCATTAAATGGCTGGAATGTCGGTGAGACATCCAGGTGGAGATGTCAGAAGACAGGAAGAAATGTGGGATTATAAAGGAGAAAGGTGAGGATTGGAGAGGTAGATTTGGGAGTCATCTACATAGAGTTGGTAGTTGCAGTTCTTGGGAATGGATGAACCCCTCAAGGGAGTAGGTGAGAACTGAGAATAGAAGAGGACCCAGAACTGAGCCTTGATGGACCCCCTTAAATTAGGGGAGGGAGAGAGGCAGAGGAAGAGTTGGATTAGGATGGAGATGTGGTAAGGTGCAGGCCATCAGTGACCTTGGAGAGAGCAGTTTCAGAGAAGTGGAAAGGGCAGAAGTCAGACGGCAGGGGGCAAGGAGGTAGTAATAATAATAATGCTGGTATTTGTTAAGCGCTTACTATGTGCAGAGCACTGCTCTAAGCACTGGGGTAGATACAGGATAATCAGGTTGTACCACGTGAGGCTCACAGTCTTCATCCCCATTTTACAAATAAAATAACTGAACCACAGAGAAGTTAAGTGACTTGCCCACCGTCACACAGCTGACAAGTGGCAGAGTAGGAGGAAAGGAAATGGAAGCAGAGGGTGTAAACAAAACATTTAAGGAGTTTAGATTGGAATGGTAAGGAGGGAAATGAGGCAGTAGCTAAGTCATGCTAGCTTTTTAGGATTCCCTCCTGATCTGTGATATGACTGGAGCCATACCGTGATGGCATGAGTACAACTAATGATTCCAGTGATGTCGCAGAACTTTTTGGTCTTGTTTGTGGTCTGCCTAGCCCTGGAGCTTACTTAGTACAGTTTCTGCAGACAGTAGGTGCCCAATAAATTAGACTGATTGATTGCAATTAGAAACACAAAAGGTATCATTGTGTAATGATTTTTTTTTAGCACCAATTAGCACAAGAGAAGCATTTCAAACACAGCTTTTAATTTCTAAACCACTTTTGGGATGGGAATGGAAATGCAATTCTTAAAAACCATTTTATTGGCTAGGGATATTCATACTGGTTATTCCTTAGTAGACAATTAGGTCAGGTTTCCCCACAAAGCAAAGTATACTTGAGGAAATTATGTGATTCAGAAAAAAGATCTATTATTGCCTGAATTGCCTAAATAATTGAGTCCCTGATGAGTTACTCACTTGAGTCATTTTATGAATAAGCATTTATAAGTTTTTTTAAAGCTTGGTTCATTTTAAAATAGAACAAGAATACCTACTTTGGATCCTTTTAAATAAGGTGTTGATTTATTCATATAAAGGACTGGGGAAACCAAAGCCAATTCTTTTCCCCTGCTTCCACATACACAGTACAGTTTAAAAAACCCAGAGCAAAGATCTGGATTAGAATAAGATAAACAGAGGAAACAGGTTAAGGTTTCTTTCTGCTACCACTGATCAAATCTTCCTATTTATCTCAGCCCTGGTGTCTAGGACCAATATTTTCTCCTGCCTCTTCCACATTCCCACTTTCCAAATAGCTAAAATTAAATAATTGGAAACCTGTTTTCCATAAAAGTTACAAAAGTCTCTGAAAGCCAACCAACCTATATGGAAGTTTTCTGAGTCTTCTCTTTTACCATATTCAGCCACTTCCTTCAAAAGAATCTCTAGTTTGAAGAGTCCCTAAATGTTCATCGATGGGAGCTCCTGTTTCCACCAACAGGGGCTCCAGTCATGGGAGTTCTTCTTCCATTCATCAGGAGTTCTGATGAAGAAAGCACGGTCTGCCTCTAATGTGAACTTCTGTCAATGGGAATCGAAACTCTTATCCACGGAGCTTCCCAACAGTGGGGTTTTTCCACCAATGGGGAATTTCTGTTTTTTAACAATTTGAGTATTAGTGTGAGTAACAGAGTCAGCTCCCATTGATTCATTTTGGTCCTTTTGCTCCCACTGTTGGGAAGACTCATTACCAACAACTCTAACAAAAGCTGAGGGCTTCAGTGATTGGGTTTGCAACATATGAATTCTTAACAATGGCACATTTAAATAACTTTTTTTAATTATTTGAATTTAGGTGCTGCATTGCCTATGATTTGTCTCACTGCCAGGAAAGATCAAGAAATCAACAGTTCCAGGACTGTTTCTGATCCAAAAAAAAAAAAAAAAGATAGGTGAACCCCATTCGCCCCTCGGTGGGGAACAGTTTGGAAGGATATCAAATCTCATATACATTTAAATGGGAGTGGGAGAATTCCCTTCCCTCCACTGCACAGACAAGGATATTTACATAGCAGTCTTGCCACATTGCACTAATAACAGCATACATTATTGACGTGGGCCAATTGGCAGGGGGCCTGGGGTGGAGCAGTGGGTTCACACTTCCAGCATTCTCTCAGGGGCACAGCTGCCATTACCCCACCCTCTTTAAGATGCTTTCCATAAGGATCAGAGAGAGAAAACATATGGGACCGTGTCGAGGAGGGTGACGCACAGCTGCCACCCACGGAGGCACGCTCTACGCTAGGAGTACAGAATTATTAAATTCAACTAAATAAATTAAATTGGTGAATGCTTCATTATTTTCCTTCAGGGCCAGTGTTAGCAGGGCTTCTTCAAGGGCAGGAAGAGTGAGCCAAGATTAGGGAGAGAAGACAGCAAATGAAGAGACGCAAAGTGAGACAGAAACAAATGAGAGACAGAAAGAGAAAGTCAGAGAGGCAGAATGAAGGAATCAAAATGAAACATGGAATGAGACAGTCTTAGTGATGCAGACCAGCAGGAGATACCTCGAATAGCCATTCGCCAGAGCTCTTCCCAGCTGATCTTCCCCTGAAAGACCGGGAGCAGCATTTGGAAGATTGGATGGAAGCAGAGCTATCTCCTCCCCCTTCCTGCAGAGCAGCTTGGCTCCTGGCTTCAGGTTGGAAGGGCTGTTCTGCTACTGCTCCCTAGAGTTTCAAATGTTGAGGGACTGCAAGGATGGTAGCCTGGGACCCTGGAAAGGCTACCGAGCTGGGCACCAGTGCCAACAGGGACAGAGGCCGTCAGCCCAGAGCAGGAAGCAGGAGTTGGGCTCTGGAAGAGGTGTGTGGGAAGGATAGGTGTCACCGCTGCATCATTCTCCTCCCGTTTCCTTCTGAGCCCACTATCCTGCAGTCTGCCAGGAATACCCCTGGAGACCACAAACAGCCCAGGGAACCTGATTGCCCTAGAAGTTTAAGAGGAGACTATTGCTGTTATTGTGGTATTTGTTAAGCACAGACAATATGGCAGGCTCTTTACTAAGCATTGGGGTAGATTCAAGAAAATCAGACTTGACACAGTCCTTATCTCACATGAGGCTCACAGTCTAAATAGGAGGGAGGAGGATTTAATCCCCATTTTACTGAGGAGGGAACTGAGGCACAGAGAAGTTAAATGAGTTGACCAAGTTCACACTGCAGACAAGTAGAGGATTCAGGATTAGAATCCAGGTCCTTGGCCTCCTAGGCCCGTTTTCTTTCCACTAGTCCATGCTGCTTCCAAGACATGGCTTTTCCATAATGAAAATTGCTTATTTACAAAAAAGGCCATATATTTTAAATATAGTCAGTTCTTAGGTAAAGTGTCTGACTGGATTCAGTAGTCTTTCCTATAAATACAAGTGGCATTGGGATTGGGGGGTGAATCCTACAATGTGACTCTTCAACAAAATGACATCTTGACTCTAACCCCATCAATCGATCAATGGAATCTGTCGAGCACTTACTGCGTTCAAAACCCTGTACTAAACATTTGGGTGAGAACAATACAACAGAGTTGGTAAACATGATCCCTGCCCATAAGCTTTCAATCTAGAGGGGTAGACAGACATTAATATATCGATCAATCAGTGGTATTTATTGAGTGCTTACAATGTGCAGAGCACTGTGCTAAGCACTTTGGAGAGTACAACAGAATTAACAGACACATTCCTTACCCACAGCAAGATTACAGTCTGGGGCCGGGGGGAGGAGAGACAAACAATAATATAAATAAGTAAATAAATTACAGTTATGCACGCAAGTGCTGAGAGGCTGAGGATGGGGTGAACATCAAGTGCTTAAAGGGAATAGATAATAATAATAATGTTGGTATTTGTTAAGCCCTTACTATGTGCAGAGCACTGTTCTAAGTGCTGGGGAAGATACAGGGTAATCAGCTTGCCCCACGTGAGGCTCACAGTCTTGATCCCCATTTTACAGATGAGGGAACTGAGGCACAGATCAAAGTACATAAGAGACACAGAAGGGAGAGGGATTAGGTGAAAAGAGGCCTTAATTGGAGAAGGCCTCTTGGAGGGGATGTGATCGTAATAAGGCTTTAGAGGTGGGGAAGGGGGTGATTTGTCTAATATGGAGCGGGAGGGAATTGTCATGTGCCTGGTCTCTGACTTTGCCAGAGACCTCGACTCTGAACCTGTTGTGGCCCTCAACGCTGACCCCATTATGGACCTGGGCTCTGATTCTGCCATAGAGGAGCAGCATGGCCTAGTAGAAAGAGCTTGGGGCTAGGAGTCAGAGGACTTGGGTTCTAATCTCAGCTCTGTAAATTACCTGCTGTGTGACTTTGAGCAATTCGCTTGACTTCTCTGTGCCTCAGTTTCCTCATCTGCAAAATGGGGATTCAATGTCTGTTCTCCCCCCTACTTTGTCTGTGAGCCCCACATGGCACAGGGACTGTGTCTGACCTGATTAACTATCTACACCAGCACTTAGAACAGTGATTGACACATAGTAAGCACTTAAATCGAATAATAGTTTGAAATTTTAAGTCCATTAAGATAATTAGTGAATTGGAAGGTTCTTTCTAATCAAAATGAATGTGTGAACTATTTTCAAGAACTCAGGCAGTTACACCACCAAAGCCTAGTAAAAGTTCAAGCCATTCTTTCAGGACATCTTTCCAAGGTACAAAGAACATTGCAAATCCATTCATTCAAGAAAGTAATTTTTATTTGCAAAGTATGAAAAAATTAACTAAAGAATGAAAGCAAAGCATCAGTGCTGAACACCCATTTGTATTTACAGGAAAAATAATGCGATTTTATAGGTACAAAGTGTAGTTATATTACTTTCATGATCAAATCAAACTGGCTTTTAAAGAAAATGATAAACTGAAAGGTGCTTTTTTTCCATGCAGGTATTTACATATAACCATTTGCTCAATCTTAAGAGTCTTGTCATTCCTCTTCTATAGTGTGGCCATCCCTTGGATAGTTTGCATAAGTAATGCATTTATTTACTAATCTTCAAAGAGTCTCTATTTTTACTGGCTTTCCACTGTAGTCATTAGAGGTCACAACCCTGCAGGAAATATGGGCTGCCATGGTAACACAAAATGTCTGCTACAGGCTTAGCGTAATTCCTCTCTAATAGAAAAACAACAGCAGTAAATCCTATCTTTGATAAACTGGCTTATTTGTTGTAGTAAGCTTCCACCTGTGAGGAGTCTGTCACTTCAAAGCCATTTTAGATGATGAAAATGTTGCACTACATCATATTAGAAATGAGTTTAATATTTTTCACCAGAAATAGCTAAAATTGTACTATGTCAAATTTCATGTAATATTTAAAAGCTGAAACCTTCTTTAAAGTTTTTTTTTTTTTACAAAGCTCTTCTAGTCCCCATTAAAAATTACAAAACAAAAACACAGAAATTCATCTCTTAAAAATACTTAATTATTTCTAATTTGTTAGAATCCTCCAATAGAATACTTTGATGCTGGGTTTAAAGGCAAGCAATTGTCAAAAACTTCATTTTTTCATATGAAAAACACATGCCTTTTTTTTCCTCCAGGAAACAAAAGGAAATTAACGCACAAAGGCAAAACATTCCTCACAGTTGTTCTGGCCTGGGACTGAACCACAAAAGCTGATCACATAAATAGGGATGCTCACTAAATATTACATTTCAAGTCCAGAAGATGAATTTTGATAAGATCTTTATTTAAATATGTGTTGAAAAGTTTTGCGTGCCATGAAATGAGGAATTACGAGCGCTCAGTACATCGGCGACTCAATTAGACTCTGCTGAACCTACCCACCTCAGAGGCACCTCAAGGGAGCAGGCAGAAGTGACATCACATATCTAACAGTAGGATCAGCAGCATCGCTATTGGACTTGCCAAGAACCACATCCGAGATCGGAGGCTCCTGTGTCTGTCCCTACTATTATGCAATGGCTTAAATGCAGGTGTTCATATCCTCCAGCAACCACATTACAATGGAAACATGAATCATCCATTCCAGTGTTTAGATAATCTTCCAATAGGCTTATTACTGCCTGCATTTCTCAAAGATTTTGTTTTCATGTTTCTAAGCTAACTGGCCCCTCTATTTTACACTGTCTGTACATATGTTAGTCCTACCTCTCAAGTTAGCACCATCTGTTATTCAATTAATATGCTGATTTATCCACTTCTCTTGAAATGTTAATAAATATTTTGAGACAAACTAGCCCAAGCACCTCCAGTAGCATGCCCCGTTGTGTTTTCTCCTGACGTAACTAATTTCAAATCCATGTTTTCAATATAAATTACAAGTTTGAAGTAACACTTCATGAGGTCCAATGATAAATATTTTGGTAACACAAAAGAGAGAAAATTAAATTTGACAGGGGAAACTCTTCTGTCCCTTGACTTCTTCCATTTAAGTTTCCTAGGGCTAGTTTATCTAAGTTATCTAGAGAATCGGGTGAGATTTTCTAATAAAATAAAAAAGTACAAAGCCAGCTGTATCACCAGTGGGTCTTTGGGATAGTATGGCTAAGTTAATTAATTTATCCACCGCGAATGCGCTCAAAATAATTCCACGTTAGCAATCTGGCATAACACAACAGAAACTGAATTTGCTAGGGGAAGCAATCAAAATAAAGAGGAGTTGAAGTTATTTGTCATGTAATTTAATTTTTAAAATTGGTAGTGAGGAAAAAAATGGGGCTGGGGGCCTGGATTATCCTTTAGTAATAAAATTCTCAGTGCCCTTCGTCACACTGACCGTGTCCTGTGTGCCACAGCCCACTAAACTGAAAGTTCATTGTGAGCAGGGAACACGTCCACAAACTGGTTCATACTGAATCTCCCAAGCCCTTAGTACAGTGCTCTGCACACAGTAAGCGCTCAATAAATAAAACATTGATTGAAACAACCTAAACTCTACCACAACTTCTTGAGTGTTCCCAAAGGCGACTTACTTTTCAGTCTTATCTACTGTAATTCAGGTTAGAGAGGTAAGGATGCATCCTTATGCAGGTAAATGTGAATATATATATATTTATATATATATATGAATATATACATATGACAGCCAAAAGAAAACCTTCATTTGACTGCCATTTAGAACTGTCCTTATTCATATATTTAAATGTTATTATCATTCACAAGAGGCAGGTATATTCCAATCTCTTTCAAAATCCACTTGGGCAACCTGGTACGAGAAAAAGTATTAAAGAAGGCAAAGCTATCCAGATTGTGGATTAGCATACTGTGTGACCAACCTAACTCAATTCCATTGCAGTTCCTGCAGATTGTTCCTCACCAGGATGCCTGGATAAGGGGAGGGGGCAGTGTTGCTCACTTGGTCACCTATCACTTCTACAAACAGGGTCAGAGAGCCATCAGGAGCGACCTGAAAGCTTTCCTAATGGGTTTCTGGAGGGTTTTTTTGCACTCATTCTTTAGTACTGAGACAAGGTAATCCCCAAAACTGATATGAGCAGCCATGACCTTGGTCAAGACTGCAGCAGGGGGTACAGTATTCAGTCCCAAAAAAGGGCCTGCGAGAAGACAGTGTGACTGATGAATTATCTTAAGGGGAGGTTATCACCTGAAGGAAGATGACTGTCATGAAAACAGCTCTAGGGATTCAATCCAGTCCTCCATTTTACAAGCATCTCCATTACCTTGCAGTTTCCATAAGGCCACAGAAAAATGCCAAATAAAATGTAAAAGCTTAAAACCAAAATTCAGTATTAATATTATCAATATTGATAATATTGGCCTTCTCTAAAACAGGAAACAGATAAAATCTGTCATCATTTAAGACTGTCCCATGCATCACACTTCATGCCTTTGCCCAGAATCCTCTGCCAGAGAGCTACTACTTGAGATCTGCAGCATGTGGGGCCAATCAGGTGTAAAAGTGAAGCTAAAGTAAGAGGTTGGTTGGGGCCTCTACTTGCATACAGCTTGGCTATTTGTACTGTACTCTCCCAAGCGCTCAGTACAGTGCTCTGCATATAGTAAGTGCTCAATAAATACCACTGATTGAATATTAGCATACTACCGCCACTCCTCTTTCCACTAGTTTAGATTACTATGTAGGGTCCTTGTTCATCCAAAAAGAATTTATGGGGGATACAGCATAGCGTAGTGGGTAGAGCACAGGCCTAGGAGTCAGAAGGTCATGGATTCTAATCCCAGCTCTGCCACTTGTCTGTTGCGTGACCTTGGGCAAGTCATTTCACTTCTCTGTGCCTCAGTTACCTCATGTGTAAAATGGGTATTGAAACTGTGAGGCCATATGGGACAGAGACTGTGTCCTAGCCAGTGCTTAGTAGAGTGCCTGGCACATAGTAAGTACTTAACAAATACCATTATTTGTTATTATTAGTTATTATTATTAACCTTATTTACCTTCACTGAGTTTCCTGGACTGCCCAAAAGCTCTTTTCAAGGGTATCAGGAGCGTGTGTGCTGCAGATCTGCCTAGTCTTTGCAGAGGAAATGAGAAAAGCATTCACATGTTCCTAAAGACATTTACAAATCTTCTAAGGAGACACAAGGAGAAGGATTATCAAACTTAATTGCCTAAGGTCTATTTTCCCTGCATGGGGGAAGACAGACCAACATCACTAACCTCCAGTTTTATTTAAAAAAATCTCCGGTTAGTGGGACAAACAGGGATAGGTATTAGATTCACTTGATTCTGAAGTATTTGGCTAAAGCAACTAAAAAGAGTGGAAGAGAGAGCCCTATACCAATCCAGGCAGTCAAAAGAAATAGAGGAAATGTGAGATCTGGTTAGTCCTAATGAATTCTGCCCGAGTCCTATGAAAGGATGCAAAACTCTAATTAAACATGTTTACTGGCAAATAATATTTTAATCAGAGATACATCTGAAAAGAATGCAAGAAGAGATTCACATGGAAACTACAAACTAGAACAAAAGACTACAAGGCAAGACGGCCAGACCCTTATTAACTTTGATTAATTTTTCCCACAGAGAATGATTAAGAGAAGATAACTCACCACATATCCCAAGTCAAAACTCAGAGCAAAGCAGTCCGTAACTAAATCAATTGCGAGCAGCCCCAGAGGTCAGAGTGGGAAGAGAGGGGCTTCTTGCAAATCTCTCCAACAGACCACAGAAAGGGGGGCTCCACCCGTGGCAACCCCTTTGCGTAATGGGAAATGTAGTCCCTCCCTGGTCTTCTCTTCAATCCCTTGCCACCTCCAATAGGACTTCTGGTTGGTTATTTTGAAATCATATAGCTCCCAAAGAATGATTTCTGTAGCGCCCTTTAGAACATCCCAACAGGGGTAACACAGACACCACAGAGCTGGCAAGTGGGCAGGTGAATGATCACAAGGCCCTGAGGAAGGATCTACTTAAAGGGCCAAACTACAATATATGCCCAAAGTTGTGCCACATTGCTCCCTCTGCTCCAGTTCTTCCATTCATTCATTCGACCGTATTTATTGAGTATTTACTGTGTGCAAAGCACCGTACTAAGCGATTGGGAGAGTACAGTACAATAACTAATACACACATTTGCTGTCCACAGTGTGTCAGAGCTGTCAGTGGAGTTTCCTGTTTGTGGAGATGGCGAGGGAATTTGGATGAGGGTTGAATCACTCTTTCTGGCTTCTAACTGTATCAGAATGTTGCCTCCCCAGACCTAGCATCCTCAATCTTTGGCCAAGGAATTTTGTGGGGCAGGCCAGTGGGATTTTTTTTTTAAGTAGAGAAGCAGAGTGGCCTAGCGGATTCAACATGGGCCTGGGAGTCAGAATGACCTGAGTTCTAATCCTTACTCCCCTACTTGCTTGCAGTGTGACTTTGAGCAAGTCACTGAACTTCTCTGTGCTTCAGTTACCTCATCTGTAAAATGGGTATTAGGACTTTCTGTGAGCCCCATGTGGGACATGAATTACATCCAACCTGATTACCTGATTACTAGGCACCTACCCCAATGCTTAGTACAGTACGTGGAACATAGTAAGCACTTAACAAATACCATAAAAATTGCCTGTCATTTAAATAGTTATCTGCAAGATTTAATTCACCTATAAACATTGGGCAATGTTTCTAAGTTCAATCAATCAATTACGGTTACTGAGTGTGAGGCATAGTAGTATTAAGTGGTTAGGAGGGTACGATAGAAGAAAAACATACATTGCCTGTTTTCAAGAGTTAACAATCTAATGGGCTTCCTTGATCAATTTCCAATATCCCCTGCTTATATCTCCATTACTTCTCCAGCACTTCTGTGCTTCGTAAACACTCAAATACTCAACAACCTCCCATCATACTTTTGTTCATAATACTACAAGCCCTTTTACTTAAGTACTAACGTTCATTTCTCATTCTTCCTCTTACAAGCCTATCTATATTTATTTTAGCTTCTATGTAAAATATTGAAATGTACCACAATAAAGTCAATAAAACCAAAGCTATAAATTTATTTTCAGTAGCACGCCCAGCAAATGAATTTGCTACTATATTGTAAAACACAAATCTAGAAATTATTCTCACATAATATGAGTGTTAATGATAAAACTCCATAAGCAGCACCTGCAAACTATAATCAAGAAATACACTCTATCACATGAAGAAAATAGGAGAGAATAATTAATGAAGACTACCTGATTCACAGGATGTATACTGATTCTTCAGCCATTACATAATATAGTCTCGATTGATTTCATCATGAAGATTTTGTTCTTATGTTGCTTGGTATTTCTATTATTTCAATCTTTCCCTGTATGTTCACTCCCATATGTCCCCCCACTCATTTTTGGCTTATGGGCTCTCTGTGGGCAAGGGTCGCTTTCTGAGCGATCACCCTTCTAGCTTTTCAGGAGTCAGTGGGGTCATTAGCCTGGTAGGAATCATGGTGTTTGGATGGTAGGGGCAGTTAAAAACTGGAAAGCTCCCAGCCCCAGCAGGGAGAGGGACTTAGAAAAGGGAATTCAGTGACTCTAGAGCAATGGGTTGAGTCAGAGATCCTCTCAGAGAAAGGTTCTTTCAAGGTTTGGGCAGGGGTCAAGTGTTTTTAATTGTGGCATTTGTTAAGTGCTCACTGTGTGTGAAGCACTGTACTAAGCTCTAGCTTTGGGGTAGATACATGATAATCAGGTTAGACACAGGTCTGTCCCACCCGAGACTCACAGTCTAAGGAGGATCAACAGATATTTAGTTCCCATTTTACAGATGGAGGTAACTGAAGCATAAAGAAGTCAAGTGACTTGCCCAAGGTCACACAGCAGGCAAGTGACAGAGCCAGGATTAGAACCCAGGTCCTCTGACTTCCAGATCCATTTTCTTTCCAATAGACTATGCTGCTTCTGTTTCTACTAGATTTCATTAAACTAGGCGATATACATAACAGTGATTCATTCATTCAATACAGCGTGTCATACGGCATGAGATGGTGATGAATTTTTCTCTGCAGCACTTAGACATACAAACAGTACAGTGGAGTTAAGGTTATGCTGTGAAAATACTCTATTTAAAGAGGAAATCTGTATTACTCCCAGACCGCAAAATTGAGAGTATTAGATGGTTGTGGTAGTATTCCAATGGGTTGTGTTCACAAAATGTCACTGACAAAGGGCCCAGAAGTCTCCCTGTCACTGCCAGCTGGAATCCCCTTTTTCCACTTTTTTTCATCCCACCTTTCCCCTACTCCTCTGCCACCATTCTTCTTTAAACTTGTCCCATTCCCCTGAGTCCCGAACCCTACTCAAACATCTTTTTTTTTATCCTTCTTTCTTCATGATACATTGGCCCCCAGCTACTCCATCCTGGAATTTGAGGGGCCAAAACGTAGAATGGGACCAACTTGATGGTGTTGGAGCAGGGAGAAGACACTGAAAATGGCTTTTAAAAGGTGGGTGGGGATTGTTTGGGGTTTGAAGCAATGTGGCTTAATGGAAAGAGTCCATGCCTGGCAGAGGACCTGGGTTCTAAACTCAGCTCTGCCACTTGCCTGCTGAGTGATCTTGGCAAGTCATTTAACTTCTCTGTGCCTCAAAATCTGTAAAATGGGAATTAAAAAACTATTATTACCCTACTTAGGATGTGATCCCTCAGTGGGAGAGGGTTCTGTCTGACCTGATTATATCTACCCCAGGGCTTAGTACAGTGTTTAGCAAATAGTGAGCATTTAATAAATACCACAGTTATGATTATTGGAGAGGGAAGAGAAGGGGTGATGAGGTGAAGGGGATCAGTGAATAAGGAAGTTGGAGTGAGGACAGGATAAGTAACTCTTTGTGGGCAGAGAGCTTGCCTCCCAACTCCATTATACTGTACTTTCCAAGTGCTTTGTACAGTCCTCCCTGAAATTTTTCCTCCCTGGGCAACGGCTGGTAGTGTCAAGGAGATTTGCCAGAGATAGCAAACCCATACTCACTGCACTTTACAGAAGCAGTAAAACCTAACCTAGACACACCTTCAAAGTTTGGGAGTATAGGATATGATCTAACAGCAGGTCGACATACAATTTAGCAGTAAATTCAGACTGGAAAAAGAGTTGTTCAATACCCAATCAAATCAGTTTGACCACAACTGTGTAGGTAAAAGTGTAATTAAAATACGACTGATGCAAGGTCTACTGTTGCCAAGATGATGGGTTTGTTATGGTGATTCAGGAAAGTCTCCTTAACACTAAAAATGAGCTTGCATATATTCTGAATAAGAATGTATTTGATAAATGGAGATGTTAGTTAATAGCTAGCTAGAAAACTGAATTTATAAATGTAGTATGTACTACGTTGGCTGTAAGGGATTATACCAACAGGTGCGATAATACTGGTAAAATTGCGCTATCAACAGTTTCAAATTAGTGAGTGGATTAACACCATATAAGCATGACCGCAAGAATGTGATGGATAACAGCTGCTATAAATTGTTCTGATAGTGAACGGTGATAACAGATCAACAAATCCTGGTTAACAAACTAGTTTTCCTGCTTATACATGAACCAAAAAAGGGGCAAATCATTGATATTACTACTTCCCTAAATAGAAATATGTCAGACCTAGGCAGTGAAGGTAAATTCTGAAATAAAACAACTGTGGTAATAGAAACGAGGTAAAGTGAAGTCATTTATCATCTTGGAAACAGTGTGATTACACATATACTAATTGACCATTTTAAAGAACTGTAGATTTTTTAATACCGAGACCTCAATTTACAAGATAGGACTTCCAGATGTAGGTCATATAGCCAGCTAATTTTTTCAATGGATAATTATAAGGTACTGTATTGATGCTACCCCAATATTTATAATGAATAAAATTTATATTCTTGTGAGTATTAATACTAGTCAGTGCAAAGATAAATATTCTAAAAAATTAACTATAATTGAGGCTATTATAGTTTAATATTTTGGAACAATTAGGAACAAGAGAAAGAAAATTTGGAGAAAATAAAACAATATTAAAACTAACACCCTTATTTCAATTGGCATGCATTTCCCCAAAGATAGTGGCCTAAGCATTATTGTTTACCAATGAATTATACTTTTAAAATTTTGATAATTTAAGGCTCACTCTAGATCCCAAAAGTTTTCTAAGTACCTTATTCAAACTTGAGTTTTCCAAGTATAGTAACTAAAATCAGAAAAGAGAATACCACAGAGTGAGTTAATATGCTAAAATATTGTAATCACCCTATTGTTTGTACTTGCATTTTCAAATACTACTTTTAGCTGATAAAAATGTGTGATTACAGAATTTTGAAGAAAGCTAGAACAGATTTAAACCCTAGATCTTGTTTGCTGAGGATCTAGAATAGCATAAGATTCGCTGTATTTGATTGTTTCTTCCCATAATATGGAATAGTGCAAAAATACAGTCACAAAAGTGACAATTGTTTCAGGACATTTCTTTAGACTTCTGAAAAAAAAATTAAAGTTGTTGGGAGCAAAAGGGGTAGTGGAGGAGGAGGAGGAGGAAGGAAGTTAAAATCAGCCTCCAAAGAGCAGTATCATGAAAGGTTCCTCCTAGGCTAAGTATGTTATTTCGCCTGGGAAATTCCTTTTAATAGCAAAGCATTTTGGAGGTGATGGACTGATTCTTCTCGAGGAGAGAAAAGGCATTCCCGTGAGTTGGGTGTTGGCCTTTGTCTGCTTGATGTCATTTACATGATTTTCTGCCCTTCCGGAAGGGAGGGTTGGGAGGCGTCAGTGTGAGAGAATTTTAACAGAACCTTGGAACTTTAGCAGAATGTGTGAGGTTTGCTCGAATGGAAATAAAGTTAGAATTTCCCATTTCCTCTTTGTGGGATCCTTAGCATCTCCTGCTTTAGAGAAGGGGTTTGGGAAGGGAAAAGTCTGACAAAATGGAGTGAAGGATGAAAATGAGCTATTACATCAATAACATTAAAAATCTGCCAGGTTAGCATTTGCTTTCAAAATTAATTTAAAAATAGTACTAAAATGAATCATGCCAAAAACCAAAGAAATCTATGTGTAAATCATGCAATGTAATTTTCTTTTATTTAAATACATTTGTATACATGATATAAATGTGGTATTGAAAAAGGCAATATATTCTCCAAGAAGAAATCTCAAATTAAATAAAATAAAAAGCACAAAATAGAGTTGCTTCATTGAAAGTTATTCTAAAAGAATTACTTTGTTGACCTCTAAATTTCAGTTCCTAATAGCTGTCGGGTAATATTTCATGCCTTGGACTTAAATGTGTTCACTTTGTGGAGATGGGTTTTCTCACTAGTACTTTTTAGTTGGAAAATTACCTGCAAAGAATTAGGTAAAGAAAGATATGAGAGATTTCAAAATTCTCGAAGAACATTTCACCAGGTTGAATAGCAATGAACAGTCTTGAGATTTCAAATATATACTTTGGGGTATTTTTAAAGCCAAGTAATATTTTAGCACTGTCAGAAAGAAAACAATGCACAGGTTTCTCCTTTCAGATCTTAAATAAGAATAAGCACCAAGCCCTTTTAAAAAAACATTTCTTTAGCATCAGTTTTATTCAATAAATTGATCAGGGCTTCTTTCAGGATGAAAAATTAAAGTTTTAGCCCAGATAGAAGATTTCAGTTTCTGAAATGAGAATCAGACTTCCATATACATATATAATTATATTACACTTTCAAGGCAGTCCAAAACTCTCTTGAGTCTTGGGATCATTAATTTTATAGCATCCAGAATGACAATATTTATTCTCTCAATATTTTAAATATCAATTTTCTCTCAATATTTGAAATGTCAATGGGCCATTTTTTTCCCATTCAGGCCATCTACTGACCAGTCTCCTTAATAGATTTTGTAATTATAAACTTGAATACTCTCAGGACTAATTACAAATGATACTTTGAAGATCATGTTCCAAAGGCATCAAAGTAAGGACACCTTAAAACATGGCCTGTCGATATGCTGTTTCTCTGAACTGCATATTTTCTGAGTATTCTTATCTAAAATGAAATAGATTAATACAACACTACTCAGTGTCAAATGAGTAAAATCAACAAAATTAAAGGTACTGTAATTTCAGATTTTAATTTACACTACCCTAGTTCAGAGAACCAAGGGGAATGAAAGTCTAATGCCTGTTGGAAAAGTTTTTTCCTAAATTTATGTAAATCTTCCCTGCAGTTAAGCATTGTGATCAATTTAATAACAACATAGTTATCAATACTTAATGGTTTTTTCTTTGTAAATATAAATATTGGAAATTTGGCTATTAAGTAAATTAAACCATATGCAAGTATGATTCTGAATTTACCTCGATTCATAGTAAGCCTCTTTTTGCTATAGGCCGTTCAGTTGAATTTTCTCAGAATGGCACACTGCAGTAGTATTTCATTCATCACCAATCAAACAGAGAAAATCAGTTTTATGAGTGTAGAGTAAAAACATTCTTTTTTATACTGTAAGCTGCCCTAAATCACTGCCAAAGCTTTTTAAGCACTGCACAGCTGACACATCATTCTTTTCAAACTGTGGTCACTCCTCTTTGGAATTAAATTACTAAAATGATACTAAAACAATGTTAATATTAATAAACAAAATGGCAATTGAAAATAGCAATTCAGATCTAACAACAAATCCAGAGTTGTTTAAATATAAAATGAATCATTCAGTTTGGATTTTAATTAAGAATTCCTTTCCTTTTACATTTTGAAGAACATAAATTTAGCATATATATGTTTTTTTGTATGGCTGTATTTTTTTCACAAACCACCAAAACAAATTCAAGGGAAGTGCTGGAAAATATCTGGGAAAATGAACATTTTCAATGTGAATTTTTGATTCTTATATATAGTCTTCCATTTAAGAATAACCTGGTTTCATTTTTATGTAAGAGCATCTTGCCTTTCTGGCACTCATTTTCTAAAACATTTGTAATTTCTTTTTTTCCTCCTAATCCCTGAAGTTACTCCACATGCTTTTCATAATTTCTCTTGCTTCACATATTTAGTTCTTTCAGTAACCTGGAATAGGCAAAAATCCTTTCAGAGCCAAAAGAAAATCATAGACTCTGCATGTCTAAGAAAAGTATTCATTTTAAAAAAATGACCTTTAGCATGGGTCACTCACTGTATGGACAGGTTTAAAATTCAGAATTACCATATCAGTGATACTGATCTGCTATCTTTGCAGATGTGTCTATTGAACCCTTTTTTTTTCAAACATGTGATATCTCCTTAAACTAGAATGACGCCTTTATAAAAATTTAGATGTCGGGTTCATAGTGTACTTGTTGTAAATGGGTCCATTAAATTGCTTTCATGTTGATGCAACATGAAACCATCATAAAAATAAGTCACTGGGCACGTGAAGTGACAAATTTTGAAGAATTAGTAAACTACACAGCCAAGAAGAAAAAGTCTCAGTCATTTTATAAGATAATAAATATGTGAAATTTCATTGGAAAGAATCATGAGTTAAAAGCTTAAAAAAAACTAAACTTTTTTTGGTTTTTGCATTTCTGGTCTCAGGCAAATATTACTAGTAAAAATTTATTCAATGAAACAATATTTTTAACTCCCACCCCTACTGGCTCCTCCCAGGCATAACTTCACCAAACATGACTGCAGATGCTCCCCAGCAACATGATAGATCTTATTTCCAGATCTTGTTAATTCAAGTTTCTCTCTAGTCTAAAAATATACAATTGATTTCAAAAACTGTGTTAACTCTTTATAATGGAACCTGAAGAACACTTAGATTATTAACTGGGCAAGCTTAAAGAAATGTATATGTTATTCCTTCAGAAATAAAGATACTTCTATTTACAGTCATTGAAAAGAACACATTTCAATGGAACCCATTTATTATGTGTCAGTGGAATGCTGAACTATAGTGCAGATTAAAGGCCACAAAATTCAAGAATAAAACAAAATTTAAAAATGAACTCAAGGAGTTTCAAAAACCTCAAAGGTTTCTTAAAATGGGAGATTAAGGGTTTGTATATTTCATTCTCATTCTTTGAAATTATGTATGGACAAAAACATTTCAGTTACAAAAATATGGCAGCAACTGTTTATGAATGGGCTGTAACATAGAAATTTATTACCTTCCAAGTACATGACAGTGCCAAGTTCTGAACAGTATGAAATTCAATAATCCCGTCCTGTTTTATTTCAAATGAACAAGAGCCATAAAAAAAAAAGCTTCTTTATGTTGTTTGTATTTTGAAACAAAGCTAGAGATGTTTTCATCATATATAAAATACATTTTACTTCAGTGATTACTTTGGTAAAATCCAAACATTTCAACTAAACGTGAAAGATGTTCGTTTTTCTAATCTAATTATCTAGGTTAAACGATATATTAATTAGTCCTTTCATAAAAGTTACATGACTATAATAATGCCTAGTAAATTGCCTTGCACAACAGAATATATCATCAAACAAATCATCCAATAGATCATCAAATCATCAGAAAGCATACAACAGTGTAAGAAGTGAAATAAGATGAAAACTAAATTGTAAAACATTATTTTGACTAAAATATTTTATTTTATATCTAAAAGTCTAAGTATAAAATGAGAAGATATATATAGTAAGCAGACACAGAGAGCAAAAGAATTTTATTTAGTTTATGATGTTAATCCAGGATTGTATTTTTGATTACTGAATGAAAAAAATTCTGACCCTGTTTGAGAAGGCTACAAATGGAAAAATGACTATATCCACTGTATCTGATGCAGGCTCATTCACATTTTAAGATTGCAACTACAAGCTAATCATCTGTGTTCATTATTATTTTGCATTTCCTGGGCAGAAGAATATAAATATCTGGATTGGAGAGAAAATTGAAATCCCATTAATTTTTGTCTATCTCACACTATGTTACTAAAACAAAGGAAACT